>NC_041392.1:495471103-495515668 GCF_002162155.2 Triticum dicoccoides
GGGCGGTGGCGGCTGCGGCGGCGAGCGCGGGTGGCGGCGGCTGCAGGTGGCGGGGTTGGTGGTGGTGTTGGGGCTCGGGGCGGCGGCGTATATAAAGGGGGCGGGGGCGGCGACTTGGAGGAGGGGCAAGACGTGGTGGAGGCGGAGTCCAACTCGGACTCCGGTCCGAGTGGCGGCCGCGGCAGCTGGGCCGACATGGCTCGGCTGGGCCTTAGGCCTAGTCGGGCGTGATTTAGAAAAAAACAATTCCGCTGACAGAAATAAAATCCTAGAAAAATAAATAAAAAATCTAAAAATGCCAAAACAAATTTTCACCGTCTAAATAAAATATTTAGAACAAGATGAACATTTTCTTGGCCCTAAAATGCAATTTTGAAAACATGCATTTTTTCTAATGCAAATAAAATCTAAATAAAATCAAATAAAAATCAATTTAATGATTATAATATTTTTCCTCCAATATTTCATTTATTTTGGAGAAGTCATATTATCTCCTCTCTTTAATTTTTAATGTGAAATATTTTTCAGAGAGAAATAATTAAAATCAAATCCTCGTTTCATTATTTGATAAAAGAATCAAATATGAAAACCAGGAAATCCCCAACTCTCTCCGAGGGTCCTTGAGTTGCTTAGGATTTCGAGGATTACGGAACAGAAAAGCAATAAAACATGACATGCAATGATGATCTAATATATAACAATCCAAATTGAAAATTTGGTATGTTACACCTACCTTACTTGCGAAGACAATAACCGATGCTTGTAAATTGTAGTCCGGATCGCAGCCCTTCTCGACAGAGTTCATCTTCGGGGGATCTTCTTCCGGAGATGATGGAGAGCGAAACGCCTCCCCCGGACTCCCCAGCTCAAGAAGCGGGCGACCTTGAAGTGTCGTCGCGAAGGGTATCTCCGGATCCAATATTGCTAGAGGATAACCCTTTGGCTGCCCGGCATCCCCAGTATCCAGCTCCTGAGGAGAGCGACAGCAAGGGTCCGTACTATGTGCGGTCGGACGCGCTGAAGGATCTTCTGGAGAAAGCTGTCGTCTCGGAAGCGCATCGTATGCTAATGGGTACGGTAATTGAAAGGATTTCATCTGCCGAAAGCGGTTTGCACGAAGCTTTTATGAATCTGGTGAAAGGCTTCGAGGTACGTAAAATAATGTATGCCTTTTAATAGTACAGCATACGTTAGGTATGCCCATGCAGATAGTAGCCCCTAAGACTCTGGTTGTCATCGAGAACGGCGGCAAACAGAGGATCATAGTCCCAGGTAATAACCAGACCGCCTTTATGTGCATGTGGTTGAAGCTCCGGTGGCTAGCCGGACTAATGAGTTTGCCGAACTAAAGTGGCAGCTAGATGCGGCAGATGCTGACATCATGCTTGTCAACAAGCGGCTTGACGAGGCATAGGGTAGGTGATTTTTCTAGTGATTGTCACGTAATAAGAGCAGCATGATGCCAGTATCTTTAATATGTTGTGACTGTAGATGGAGCTGCCACCGTGGAGACCCTTCGGGCAGAGCTTGCCCGAGCCAAGGAGCAAGCAACGAGTAGCAATGCAGCCGCTTTAAAGGTGGCCGGAGAGTTAAGGGCCGAATAGGCCGCACATTGCGAGAGCAAGGAAAAAATAGCCAAGATGGCTGTAGAGTTAAAAGGTGCTGCTAACCGTTACCAGCTTCTTGAAGAAGAAAACCGAGCGAAGGCGACAGACCTGGAAAAGGCCCGGGTGGCTGCCAAGGAAGCCCGCTCCCAAATTAGAGCGACGAAGGAGGAGCTGCATCAAGCTGCAGATATTGTATCCGGGAAGCCCTTCTTGTTGCGGACTAAGTTCGGGGACCCGAAGTATGCACCTCTGGACCGGCTATGGAGTTCTGCGGACGCCTACGTGGATTTGGCTGCAAGTGCGGCTGATGCGGCCGAATACTTCAAGGATAGGAAAGATCATGAAGTGGAAAAACTATTTTGGTCACTGTTTCATGCTCCAGCCCGTCCGCTGCTGTTGAATGAGCAAATGGCCGAGTGGGCTGAGCTCCATAGGTTATCCGGACTTGCCATGAGGTGTGTTGTGGATCATCTGTGGCCGAGAGGGCCAAGGCCGAATAGCTACTTTAGCTTAGTGCAACAATTCCTTGGTGTTGTGCCACACATCGATGCTGTAAAGAGGTCGGCGTGCATAGAAGGCTCGCCGATGGCCCTTGCCAGTGTCAAAACATACTGGGCGGAGATGGATGCCACCACTGTTGCGGCACAGGGTTCGGCCATAGGCCGAGTGGCTGCCGAGCACTACTTTGAAGAAGTTCTTGAAGGCGCTTGTTCGATAGAGTCTCAGTGCTCGAAGAATATTATGTTTGAGTGACATGTATTCCCATTGTAAAAACAATGTTTTATTGAATTTATTAAGGCTGTATTTATACTTTTGCGTGAAAGTGCTATGATGCCTCATGTGCGGCCGTTTATGTATATATGTATATAACCTGAAAGATGGCAGTCGTCGGCTTCAGCCCCCACGCATATAATGCGGGGGTGTTCGCAGGAGACGCATGTTCACACTTGATCCAACGTCTTGGTCCATTAAGGAGGTGATAGCGCAGCGAACTAGGCAACCGGACTATAATGCTTTAACACTTTCACTTAGCCAGAGGAGTTTGACAGTGGGGCTAGTATATAGCCCCTGGTGGCTCCGCGCTCATCCGGATTCGGGGCGCGTACATGCCTGGCTGGGAAATGGCCCTTCGTTAAGGCGGAGGAATCCCGAAGATTACGCTAGGTCATCGAGTGGTTGACCAGTCTCACGCTATATCATGACAGTCAGTTTTCGGCTTTCTCTACTGAGGTGCTCGTCCGGATGAACCAGGGCACAATCGCAGTAGTTCTCCTGGTGCCGCCTTAGCCAATAGAGCGGAACGTAAGGCAGCAAAACACAGGAGCCGAGCAAACCAACATTTGACCAAAGACATGATTCGGAGCTGATGCATATAAGGCCAAACTCGCGACGCCGAACACTCCCTAAGGTATTCGGTCTTTATGATGTAAACTGGGCCTAAACAGTGCCCTTTGTAATAAGCCCCTGGTGTCCAGGTACGTGCAATATTCAGACATGGCCACATGCCAATAAGTCAGCATCCTTCTCAATTGTACTGAGAATCCAAGGGATGTGTATCAACAAGAGACAGTAAAAAGGTTTACGCAGGGTCTTAATCTAAAAAGAATCCTTGGAACGGGTCCCTGCTGCACGTCTGCGCCTGTGTCTCTGTTATGCTGTGTCCTGGACGGGTGTAGCACGATGGTCATCTGTAAAAGAGAGGAACTTAGTTGAAAAGTTGTCATGCAAAAAGGTAGGTTATACTAAATAAACTATATACAGTTCAAGATGAGTAAAGTTGAGCCTAATTGCCACTTGTTTGTGCGTGTTGAGCCCCTTGTATTGTAATAGGGATATAGCCATCAAACCTGTATCAAGTACATATAGCTGCGCCGGACTCGTCTAACCGCGTCCGTGGTCTTAATGACTTGGCAGATGCATTAGTTGGTGAGGTCGTTTAGTGTGCGGCTGCCAAGGCAGCCGCACGGTCTTCTGCGTGCAAGGAGCGCTCAATATTTCCATTTACTGTAATGATGCCACGTGGACCGGGCATCTTAAGCATGAGAGAAGTGTAATGCGGTATTGCGTTAAAGCGAGCGAAAGCTTCGCGTCCGAGTAGTGCTTGATAGCCACTTTGGAACAGAGCGATATGGAATGTTAAATTTTCGTTGCGGAAGTTATCAGGAAAGCCGAATATAACCTCTAGTAGCAGGGAGCCCGTGCAATGGGCCTCTGGGCCTGGCGTTACTCCTTTAAAGGTAGTATTGCTGCGGCTAATTTTTGTTGGGTCTATCCCCATTTTGCGGACTGTGTCCTGATATATCAGGTTTAGACTACTGCCGCCGTCCATCAGGACTCGTGTGAAGTGGTATCCATCAATTATTGGGTCTAATATCAAGGCAGCCCATCCTGCACGCCGGATACTTGCCGAGTAATCCCGATGGTTGAAGGTGATCGGTTGGGACGACCAGTGGCAGAACTCCGCGGTGATAGGCCCTGGGGCATGTGTCTCTAGGAGTGCCGCTTTGTTTCTCCCCTTTGTCATGTGTAACGCGTTTAGTGTTTTGACTTCTGGTGGGAATTTCTTCTGTTCCCCAGTGCTTTTCTTGTGAGGCTCGTCCTCGTCTTCGCTTGGTGTATCCTGCCCCTTATGTTCGGCGTTGAGCTTGCGGGACTGCTTGAAGACCCAACATTCTCTATGGGTATGATTTGCAGGTTTATCGGGGGTGCTATGGATCTGACATATTTGGTCCAGAATCTTGTTTAGGCTGGACAGTTCGTCTCTGTTGCCTTTGGAGGGCAGCTTTTGCTGACCTGCCCGAGAGCTTTTGAATCCGGCATTTACCGCCGTGCTCTTCGGGCTGTCTTCTTTATTTCGGTGCTTGTTTTTGCTGCGTCATGATTTCCCGTTTCTGTCCGTGACTTAAGATGTACTTGGGTCACTGGTGCTGCATCGGGCTAACCAGCTGTCCTCGCCCACGCAAAAGTGGGTCATGAGACTTGTTAATGCTGCCATTGTTCTCGGTTTTTCTTGGCCGAGGTGTCTGGCAAGCCATTCGTCTCGAACGATGTGCTTGAAAGCTGCTAAGGCTTCGGCGTCCGGACAGTCGACTATTTGGTTCTTTTTAGTGAGGAACCTGTTCCAAAGCTTTTGGGCTAACTCCCTGGGCTGTTGAGTTATATGACTTAAATCGTCTGCATCCGGTGGTCGGACATAGGTCCCTTGAAAATTTGCCCGAAAGGCGTCTTCGAGCTCTTCCCAGCTGCCAATGGAGTTTTCGGGGAGGCTTTTAAGCCAGTGCCGAGTTGGCCCTTTGAGCTTGAGGGGTAAGTACTTGATGGCGTGGAGATCGTCTCCTCGAGCCATATGGATATGGAGGATGTAGTCCTCAATCCAGACCCAGGGTCTGTCGTTCCGTTGTACGCCTCTATGTTTACGGGTTTGAATCCCTCTGGAAATTCGTGGTGCAGCACCTCATTGGTGAAACATAGGGGGTGTGCGGCACCCCTGTATTTGGGTGTATCATGGTGTTGGGATGTTTGTTGTGTTGTATTGCATGCTGGAGCGCGCTTGCGCGGCCCGTAGATGGATCTGGTTGCGCCGTCCTTTTGATGCGAGCCCTCACGCGGATCACGTACTGGCTTATGTGAGGCGTCGCTTGCCGCTCTATGTTGGCCACGAGGTCTTCTATCCGACCGGATGGCCGTTTTGTTTTTTGATTGCGGGGGATCTAAGGCCTCCTCATCGAATTCAGGTAGCAACTTTCGCTTCGGGTAGCTCTTGGTGTGGCGATTATCGTCGTACTTCGCTTCAGTGTTGAGTACTTCACTCCATCTGATTCTGAGTGTGTCTTGTGTAGCCCTGAGCCTTTGCTTCTGCTTTTTCAAACTCCTCGCGGTGGCAACAAGCCTTTTATGGGTATTCTGTTGCTTCGGGTGCCTGTCGGGTGTGATGTTATCCGGACTATTATCTTCGACGGAGTCGGGTTGTTCGGTTTGATTCTCCGTGTTGCCGTGGTCGGACGATGGTTCAATGCCGTGTTTGTCATCCGCTGGCTCGCCTTACTCTATCGCTGGGTTTATATGATCACTGCTTCTACCGAGGCGGGATTTGGAGCGGCGCTTACGCCGCCGCTTTGACTGCTTCTCGAGGGAACAACCCTTCGTTGCGTCCTTCCGTTCCTCGTCGTCGTTTTCTTTGGGTGTGTCCACCATGTATACATCATATGATGAAGTGGGCGTCCAGTGCCCTATGGGCAGTGGTTCCTGTTCGTCTCCTGCATCGTCGTCCATACCGTCGATGTCTTCGGAGTCAGAGTCGAGCATGTCGGTCAAATTGTCGATAGTGGCTACTAAGTGGGTGGTGGGTGGGCAGTGAATTTCTTCGTCATCCGCATCCCAATCCCGCCGAACATAGTTCGGCCCGGACTCTCCTGACAGGGAGAGAGACCTTAATGAGTTCAGTATGTCGCCGAAGGGCGAGTGCTGAAAGATATCTGCGGAGGTGAACTCCATGATCGTCGCCCAGTCGGATTCGATAGGCACGGGCGCAGGGAGTTCGGAGTCCGTGGCCGGGGAAGAATCCGGTAGTTCAGCGTCATGGCTCCCGTGAAGGGTAAGGTCGATATTCGGCTCGATCGCCGCTGAGAATACGGCCTCCGTGGCGGGGTCTATCCACCCGTCCATGGATGGCGCAATTGGCTCTGAATTGAGGGTCAGAGCGGTTGCCGGTGCGGTCTCCTGAACACTGTCCGATGGTAGAGCTAAATCATGCTCATCGTGACCGTGCGGCGCACTCAGCAGGGGCTCGAATCTATCGAAGATCAAGTCTCCATGGATGTCGGCCGTGTAGTTTAAGCTTCCAAACCTGACCTGGTGGCCAGGGGCGTAACTCTCGATCCGCTCCAGATGGCCAAGAGAGTTGGCCCGCAGTGCGAAGCCACCGAATACAAAGATCTGTCTGGGGAGAAAAGTCTCACCCTGGACTGCATCGCTATCGATGATCGAAGGAGCCATCAAGCTTAACGGTGACGACACAAAGGAACTCTCAATGAAAGCACCAATGTCGGTGTCAAAACCGGCGGATCTCAGGTAGGGGGTCCTGAACTGTGCGTCTAAGGCGGATGGTAACAGGAGGCAGGGGACACGATGTTTTACCCAGGTTCGGGCCCTCTTGATAGAGGTAAAACCCTACGTCCTGCTTGATTATTCTTGATAATATGAGTAGTACAAGAGTTGATCTACCACGAGATCGGAGAGGATAAACCCTAAAAGCTAGCCTATGGTATGATTGTATGTTGTCCTACGGACTAAAACCCTCCGGTTTACATAGACACCGGAGGAGGCTAGGGTTACAAAAGGTCGGTTACAAAGGAGGAGATATGCATATCCGTATTGCCTAGCTTGCCTTCCACGCCAAGTAGAGTCCCATCCGGGCACGGGACGAAGTCTTCAATCTCATATCTTCATAGTCCAACAGTCCGGACAAAGGATATAGTCCGGCTTTCCGGAGACCCCCTAATCCAGGACTCCCTCAATGGCGGTGCCGGAGAGGGTTCTTCTGTGAATCTGGGGGAGGGGGAGCTGGAAAAGGAGATTGGGTGGACTAATTGAGTGAAACATGGGCGGACGGTGGGGGGGTGTTGGCGGCCTAGGTTAAAAGGGTGAAAAATATCCCCGGTCGCCGCGCGCGGAAAGGCCTATGCAAACAGTTGCCTCTAAGCGCTCGTGTGCACAAACAGAATAATTTCGTTTGAAATGAAGATGTACTAATTTTGAAATGAATACGTCAGTTCATCATTTCGCCTCTAAATTTTTCGCACGTAAACCAATCACAATTTTACCACAGGTTTGATTTGCTAGCGCATTTCAGGTCTCATGTGCTATATGTAAGACATTTTTTTGGCATTTACTGTGCATGTTGGCATATAAATCAATTCCTAGCCGGACTGCATTTCCTGTCGAAAGGGATGAGGATTGTCGTTCGATCTGGGAGCATCCAATGGTGCAGACGTACGATCCATGGGGTTTGGGTTCTGGCCAATCAGAACGCACGACTCAGATCGCGCGCGCAACGAGGGGGGGCATCGGCCACGGTTTGGTTGGCACACGGCTTTCGTGTGTGAACCGTGTGCTATTTGAAAACATTTTTTTGACAGGCTATTTGAAAACATGTACATGTGTTGTCGAAAGGGATGAGGATCGCCGTTTGATCAAGGAGAATCCAACGGTGCGGACATACGATCCGTGGGGTTTGGGTTCTGGCCAATCAGAACGCACGACTCGGATCACGCGCGTGGCAGAGGGGTGGGGGTGCATCGACCACGGTTTAGTGGACACACAGCTTTCATGAGTGAACCATGTGCTCTTTGAAAACATTTACATTACCTAAGATCATATTTTTGTTTGAATGAAAACATGAGTTCATCGTTTCTCCTCCAATTTTTTCCACGGTAAGAAATCATGAGTATAGTGGAGTATCATATACTAGTATCATGAATATACAGTACATATCATACTAGCGTATGATACTACCTTTAATTAATTATAGCGCATAGTATAATACATATAGTATAGTATCATATATAGATCATATTTATTGCCATGCATGATACAAATTAGCATCGCATTTAACATGATACGGTATCTACCTACTATATGTTACTCTAACCCTCTTTATATATATTTAATTCTTTGCCACATCAGCATACTTGCTATTTCCAAGTGCATGACATCGTCGGCCACTATGGCTAGCCTTATTAGTGGGGAGTATCATATACTATATATATAGTATCATGCATATGATACTAATGTATGATACTACGTACGTACCTTCATAGTGCATATATAGTATCATAGAGTAGTACTAGCTCCGTTTGTAAACTAAAATAAGAGCCTTTAGATTACTAAATAGTGACCTAGACACTCTTATATTAGTTTACAGAGGGAGTATATATCGTAGATGATCGTATTTATGAATTGAGCCCTATAAGGCTGGTTGTAATGGGGAGTATTATATATATACTAGTAGTATCATGCATGCATATATATGATAGTGTAGCTAGGATACTACTTCCGTAATGCATAGTATCATACGTTAACATCTTAGGTTGCCTTACTAATTGTCATTCATCACACAAAGTAGTAGTACAACATTTAATATGACAAGGTATCATGATATGATACCACATCCTCTCTTGTGTGCCACATCATCCAGAAAGTCTAGTGGCATGCATGATACCGCTTATGATAATACCATTACAACCAGCCTAAACCGGAAAGGAGGGAGTATGAGACGAGCCACAATGGAGAGTAGTACACTAGTAACGTGCGCATATCCCTAGACTATATATGTTACTACCTTCATAGTGGGTAGTAACATAAGCACAGTGTCATGCAAAGCTTCATTTCTTAGGTTATAGACTCATATTGCATTGGGACATGTGATGCTATAGTAACTAGCTAAGTTACTGAAACTATCTCTCTCCTCATTAACTTATTGCCACATAAGCAAGTTTGCTGAGTTGGAGTCGGTGTTACTGCTGAAGTTACTCCCACTGTGGCTAGTCTGATACTAGTTAGTCATCTATGATATACTAGCTACCTCACTAAGAGCATGCATGGTTAATAATACAGCCAAGGGTCGGCTATAGGAAGTTTCCATGTCATATACAGCCAACCTCTTAGCGGGCATGTACAATAATAAGTTTTATATACGTACTAGTTTATCAATAGTTGGCCCACCTTACATCCTCACAAAGTGTCTTGGGTCTCGTGTTGCAGCTGGCTCTACTAACCAAGAGACTGCTTCTCTTCTCTTTCCTCCAACTAATAAGCACATATATATTATTCTATTCCTTACAGCCAGACTACCCACACTGGGAGTAACATAGGTAGTAGCATCACACATATCTAGATAAAATAGATGATGTGGCAAGCAATAAATGAAGAAATGGAGGAAAGTGGATATGTGTGATGTTACTACCTATGTTACTCCCACTGTGGGTATAGTCTTACCATAGTATGAGACTACCCACAATGGGAGTAACATAGGTAGTAACATCACACATATCTAGATAAATTAAGTAGATGATGTGGCAAGCAATAAATGAAGAAAGAGAGGAAAGTAGTAACATAGCTAGTTACTAGTAGTATGAGTAACATCACATTTACATATCAAGGCAAGATCTGTCCATAGCCTAATAAATGAAGTGTTGCATGTTACCACACATATATGTTACTCCCCACTATAGAGGTAGTAACATAGACTAGTAACACATGGGCATGTTACTAGTCTATGTTACTACCCATTGTGGCTAGTCTGAGTAACATCACACATCTCAAGGCAAGATGAGTCTATAGCCTAATAAATGAAGTGTTGCATGTTACTACACATATGTTACTCCCCACTATAGAGGTAGTAACATAGACTAGTAACATTCTATGTTACTACCCATTGTTGCTAGTCTTATGTCACTCTATTGTGTTACTTGCTCTAATGCATAGTATCATAGAGTAGCTAGTATCACATGTAGTACTTTATTTATATTTTCATGCATGACACATAGTAGCATAACATTTATTATGATACGATTTCATGATATGATACTTAACCCTCTCTTTCTTCATTTAATTAATTCTATGACAACTCATCAAAATTGCCTAGTTGGCATGCATGATACTAGCTATGACACCCCCTTACTATCAGCCTAGCAAAGGTGTACAGACCATTTGTGCGTCCCTTTGTGAGTTTTCATCCGTTTGTTCGAGAAGCGGGGAGAAGTTTCAAACATTTCGGCCGCAAGGTGCGGCCAGTAGCATATGCCTAGTTGATAGTTTAATTACAGAAAATTCAGATGGAGTTCGAACATAATCAAAATCGATGTGTGCCTGTGGCGTGCTCTCACGACCCCATGGAAAAAAATTAGTAAAGTTTGGCACAAGTTTTGATGACCGCTCCTTCCAAACCGGAGCATCTCACATGAAGGATCATAGTTTTCCAAAAGGAGACATGTCAATTCAAACTCCTGTGGTCGGTGATTTCATCGTTTGGCCTCATAAAAATTTCCATGGTACGCAATCACCATTATACCACGGATTTAATTTTCTGGCGCATTTCATGTATTGTTAGCTATATTTAAGACATTTTTTGAGATTAATGTGCATTTTGTGCATAAAAATAAAATTACAACCGGAACTGCATGTGTTGTCGAAAGGGATGAGGATCGCCATTTGGTCTGGGAGCAACCAACGGTGCAGACGTACGATCCATGGGGTTTGGGTTCTGGCCAATCAGGAAGCACGACTCAGATCGAGGGCGGGGTGGCAGGGTTTGGTCGGCACATGGCTTTCATCAACGAACCGTGTGCTATTCGCAAACCAGATTGCATATTTTTGTTCACACATACTATAGTAAGATCGATTGAGTGTGCTACCTCTATGATATAATAATAATAATAATAATAATAATAATAATAATAATAACAAAAAACAGTTCATATTCATTGCCTGAGCTGACAGCATATCAAGGTCAACATATTAACGGTTCTTACATCAACAGAAAACCGGGCATAACTCACAAATTCAGTACATGCGACAATTCTAAATTGAACGAATTAAGTTGTAGGGTAGGCATAAAGACTAGTATTACGGCTTAATTCCCATGTACATGGGGGAACTAGGATCATTAAGTTGACCCCGAATGAACTTGGGTTTTTTGATGATTTTACACTTCTCTGTTGCAGTGGTGCGCGATCCCTTGGCTAGCAACTCATCAAATTCATCGTACTCGTCCTGATCGGTAACATTGTCGGCACCTGGTACCCTTCTCTTCCCATGCATCGCTAAATGGATGTTCTTATGCAAGGGGTCTTCCACAAAGAAAATCTGGTTAGCATCACTGGCAAGAATGAATGGGTCCACGTGATATGCCATCGTTGTCCTGTTAACACAGGTCTTCCTATACTCATCAATCCTTACCTGACTAAGAGGGATCCATGCGCACCTGAATAATGCCACCTTAACTTTCACATAGTCAAGCTCCCAAATCTCTTTGATGGTTCCATAGTATACCCTTTTATCAGCTTCATTTAGAGTCATTCATTCTATTAGAATAGAGTTGTTCTGATACGAGGTCTTCTTATCACGTTCCTCAGTGTAGAACGTGTATCCATTTATGTCATATTCTTGGTACGTCAATGATGTCTACTACACAACCTTCTTCTTGTAGACGTTGCTGGGCCTCCAAGTGCAAAGGTTTGTTGGACAGTAGCAAATTACCCTCAAGTGGATGACCTAAGGTTTATCAATCTGTGGGAGGCGTAGGATGAAGATGGTCTCTCTCAAGCAACCCTGCAACCAAATAACAAAGAGTCTCTTGTGTCGCCAACACACCCAATACAATATAAATTGTATAGGTGCACTAGTTCGGCGAAGAGATGGTGATACAAGTGCAATATGGATAGTAGATAATGGTTTTTGTAATCTGAAAATATAAAAACAGCAAGGTAACTAATGATAAAAGTGAGCACAAATAGTATTGCAATGTGTTGAAACAAGGCCTAGGGTTCATACTTTCACTAGTGCAAGTTCTCTCAACAATAATAACATAGTTGGATCATATAACTATCCCTCAACATGCAACAAAGAGTCACTCCAAAGTCACTACTAGCGGAGAACAAACGAAGAGATTATTGTAGGGTACAAAACCACCTCAAAGTTATTCTTTCCGATCAATCTGTTGGGCTATTCCTATAAGTGTCACAAACAACCCTAGAGTTCGTAGTAAAATAACACCTTAAGACGCAAATCAACCAAAACCCTAATGTCACCTAGATACTCCAATGTCACCTCAAGTATCCGTGGGTATGATTATACAATATGCATCACACAATCTCAGATTCATCTATTCAACCAACACAAAGAACTTCAAAGAGTGCCCCAAAGTTTCTACCAGAGAATCAAGACAAAAACGGGTGCCAGCCCCTATGCATAAGTTCACGGAAATCGCAAGTTGATCACCAAAACATACATCAAGTGGATCACATGATATCCCATTGTCAACACAGATAAGCACATGCAAGACATACATCAAGTGTTCTCAAATCCTTAAAGACTCAATCCGATAAGATAACTTCAAAGGGAAAACTCAATTCATCACAAGAGAGTAGAGGGGGAGAAACATCATAAGATCCAAATATAATAGCAAAGCTCGTGATACATCAAGATCGTTCCGACTCAAGAACACAAGAGAGAGAGAGAGAGATCAAACACATAGATACTGGTGCATACCCTTAGCCCCGAGGGAGAACTACTCCCTCCTCGTCATGGAGAGCGCCGGGATGATGAAGATGGCCACCGGAGAGGGATTCCTCCCTCCGACAGGGTGCCAGAATGGGTCTAGATTGGTGTTCAGTGGCTATGTAGGCTTCTGGCGGCGGAACTCCCGATCTAGGTTATTTTCTGGAGGTTTCTATATTTATAGGAATTTTTGGCGTAGGTCTCACGTCAAGAAGGTGCCCAAGTCATCCACGAGGTAGGCCCACGCACCTGGGGTTTGGCCCGCCCCCACCCTCGTGGATGGCTTGGGACTCTTCTGGCCCAACTCTTTTACTCCGGGGTCTTATTTCGGTCCATAAAATATCGTTAAAAATTGGACGTCAATCGGACTCCATTTGGTATTCCTTTTCTGTAAAACTCAAAAACAAGGAAAAAATAGAAACTGGCACTGGGCTCTAGGTTAATAGGTTAGTCCCAAAAATCATATAAAATATCATATAAATGCATATAAAACATCCTAGATAGATAATATAATAGCATGGAACAATCAATAATTATAGATACGTTGGAGACGTATCAAGCATCCCCAAGCTTAATTCCTGCTCGTCCTCGAGTAGGTAAATGATAAAAACATAATTTTTGATGTGGAATGCTACCTAACATATTTATCAATGTAATTTTCTTTATTGTGGCAAGAATATTCAGATCCATAAGATTCAATATAAAAGTTTAATATTGACTTAAAAATAATAATACTTCAAGCATACTAACTAAGCAATTATGTCTTCTCAAAATAACATGGCCAAAGAAAGCTTATCCCTACAAAATCATATAGTTTGGCTATGCTTCATTTTCATCACACAAGAATGCTCTCATCATGCACAACCCCGATGACAAGCCAAGCAATTGTTTCATACTTTAATAACCTCAAACTTTTTCCAACTTTCACGCAATACATGAGCATGAGCCATGGATATAGCACTATGGGTGGAATAGAATATGATGATGGGGTTATATGGAGAAGACAAAAAAGGAGAAAGTCTCACATCGACGCGGCGGCTAGGGAGATGCCCATCAATTGATGTCAATGCAAGGAGTAGGGATTGCCATGCAACAGATGCACTGGAGCTATAAATGTATGAAAGCTCAAAAAAAGAAACTAAGTGGGTGTGCATCCAACTCGCTTGCTCACGAAGACCTAGGGCATTTGAGGAAACCCATTGTTGGAATATACAAGCCAAGTTCTATAATGGAAAATTCCCACTAGTATATGAAAGTGACAAAACTAGAGACTCTCTATCATAAAGATCATGGTGCTACTTTGAAGCACAAGTGTGGAAAAAAGGATAGTAGCATTGCTCCCTTTTTTATTTTGCCTTTTTTTGGGACAATGCTCTATAAATGATGATCATCACACATCCATTTATTTACAACTCAATGATTACAACTCGATACTAGAACAAAGTATGACTCTATATGAATGCCTCCGGCGGGGTACCGGGATGGGCAGTGAATCAAGAGTGACATGTATGATAAATTATGCATGGTGGCCTTGCCACAAATACGATGTCAACTACATGATCATGCAAGGCAATATGACAATGATGATGTGTGTCATGATGAACGGAATGGTGGAAAGTTGCATGGCAATATATCTCGGAATGGCTATGGAAATGCCATAATAGGTAGGTATGGTGGCTGTTTTGAGGAAGATATAAGGAGGTTTACGTGTGACTGAGCGTATCATATCACGGGGTTTGGATGCACCGGTGAAGTTTGCACCAACTCTCGAGGTGAGAAAGGGCAATGCACGGTACCGAAGAGGCTAGCAATGATGGAAGGGTGAGAGCGCGTATAATCCATGGACTCAACATTAGTCATAAAGAACTCACATACTTATTGCAAAAATCTACAACTCATCAAACACCAATCACTATGCGCATGCTCCTAGGGGGATAGATTGGTAGGAAAACACCATCGCTCGTCCCCGACCGCCACTCATAAGGAAGGAAATCAAAGAAACACCTCATGCCTCAAATTTGTCACACAACGGTTACCATATGTGCATGATACGGGACTTGCAAACCTCAACACAAGTATTTCTCAATTTCACAATTACTCAACTAGCACGAATCTAATATCACCATCTTCATATCTCAAAACAATTATCAAGTATCAAACTTCTCATAGTATTCAATGCACTCTATATGAAAGTTCTTATTATACCCATCTTGGATGCATATCATATTAGGACTAAATTCTTAAACAAAGCAAACTACCATACTATTCTAAAGACTCTCAAAATAATTTAAGTGAAGCATGAGAGTTCAATAATTTCTTCAAAATAAAACCACCGCCGCGCTCTAAAAGGATATAAGTGAAGCACTAGAGCAAATGACAAACTACCCCGAAAGATATAAGTGAAGATCAATGGGTAGTCGAATAATTATGTAACTATGTGAAGACTCTCTAACATTTAAGAATTTCAGAGCTTGGTATTTTATTCAAACAGCAAGCAAAACAAAATAAAACGACGCTCCAAGCAAAACACATATCATCTGGTGAATAAAAATATAGCTCCAAGTAAAGTTACCGATGAACGAAGATGAAAGAGGGGATGCCATCTGGGGAATCCCCAAGCTTAGGCACTTGGTTGTCCTTGAATATTACCTTGGGGTGCCTTGGAAATCCCCAAGCTTCGGCTTTTTCCACTCCTTATTCCACAATCCATCGAATCTTTACCCAAAACTTGAAAACTTCACAACACAAAACTTAAACAAAAAATCTCATGAGCTCCGTTAGTAAAAGAAAACAAACCACCACTTAAGTTACTGTAATGAACTCATTATTTATTTATATTGGTGTTAAACCTACTGTATTACAACTTCTCTATGGTTCATACACTCAAATACTAGCCATAGATTCATCAAAATAAGCAAACAACACATAGAAAACGGAATCTGTCAAAAACAGAACAGTCTGTAGTAATCTGTAGGTTTCGAATACTTATGGAACCCCAAAAATTCTAAAATTAATTTATGGACGTGAGGAATTTGTTTATTAATCATCTTCAAAAATAATCAACCTAATCTCACTCTCCAGTAAAACATGGAAGCAAAACTCGTGAGCGCTAAAGTTTCTGTTTTTTACAGCAAGATCACAAAGACTTCACCCAAGTCTCCCCAAAGGTTCTACTTGGCACAAACACTAATTAAAACATAAAACCACATCTAAACTGAGGCTAGATGAATTATTTATTACTAAACAGGAATAAAAATCAAGGAACAAAAATAAAATTGGGTTGCCTCCCAACAAGCGCTATCGTTTAACGCCCCTAGCTAGGCATGATGATTTCAATGATGCTCGCATAGAAGATAAGAATTGAAACATAAAGAGAGAATCATGAAGAATATAACTAAAACATTTAAGTATAACCCACTTCCTATGCATAGGGATTTTGTGAGCAAACAACTTATGAGAACAAGAATCAACTTGCATAGGAAGGTAAAACAAGCATAACTTCCGGATTTTAAGCACATAGAGAGGAAACTTGATATTATTGCAACTCCCACAAGCATATATTCCTCCCTCATAATAATTTTCAGTAGCATCATGAACGAATTCAACAAAATAACTATCACATAAAGCATTCTTTCCATGATCTACAAGCATGCAAAGTTGACACTCTTCCAAAATAGTGGGATTAACATTAACTAAAGTCACGACCTCTCCAAACCCACTTTCATAATTATCACAATAAGATTCAACACCCTCCAAAATAGTGGGATCATTACTTCATAAAGTTGACACTCTTCCAAACCCACTTTCATCAATATAATCATCATAAATAGGAGGCATGCTATCATCAAAATAAATTTGCTCATCAAAACTTAGGGGACAAAAAAATATCACCTTCATCAAACATAGCATCCCCAAGCTTGTGGCTTTGCATATCATTAGCATCATGGATATTCAAAGAATTCATACTAAAAACATTGCAATCATGCTCATCATCCAAAGATTTAGTACCAAACATTTTAATACATTCTTCTTCTAGCATTTTGGCACAATTATCGAAACCCTTATTTTCATGAAAGATATTAAAAAGATGAAGCATATGAGGCACCCTTAATTCCATTTTTTGTACTTTTCTTTTATAGACGAAACTAGTGATAAAACAAGAAACTAAAATATTTGATTGCAAGATCTAAAGACCCTCAAGCACTAACCTCCCCGGCAACGGCGCCAGAAAAGAGCTTGATGTCTACTACACAACCTTCTTCTTGTAGACGTTGTTGGGCCTCGAAGTGCAGAGGTTTGTAGGACAGTAGCAAATTTCCCTCAAGTGGATGACCTAAGGTTTATCAATCTGTGGGAGGCGTAGGATGAAGATGGTCTCTCTCAAGCAACCCTGCAACCAAATAACAAAGAGTCTCTTGTGTCCCCAACACACCCAATACAATGGTTAATTGTATAAGTGCACTAGTTCGGCGAAGAGATGGTGATACAAGTGCAATATGGATAGTAGATAATGGTTTTTGTAATCTGAAAATATAAAAACAGCAAGGTAACTAATGATAAAAGTGAGCACAAACGGTATTGCAATGTGTTGAAACAAGGCCTAGGGTTCATACTTTCACTAGTGCAAGTTCTCTCAACAATAATAACATAGTTGGATCATATAACTATCCCTCAACATGCAACAAAGAATCACTCCAAAGTTACTAATAGCGGAGAACAAAAGAGGAGATTGTTGTAGGGTACGAAACCACCTCAAAGTTATTCTTTCCGATCAATCCGTTGGGCTATTCCTATAAGTGTCACAAACAGCCCTAGAGTTCGTAGTAAACTAACACCTTAAGACGCAAATCAACCAAAACCCTAATGTCACCTAGATACTCCAATGTCACCTCAAGTATCCGTGGGTATGATTATACGATATGCATCACACAATATCAGATTCATCTATTCAACCAACACAAAGAACTTCAAAGAGTGCCCCAAAGTTTCTACCGGAGAATCAAGACGAAAACATGTGCCAACCCCTATGCATAAGTTCACGAGGTCGCGGAATTAGCAAGTTGATCACCAAAACATACATCAAGTGGATCACGTGATATCCCATTGTCACCATAGATAAGCACATGCAAGACATACATCAAGTGTTCTCAAATCCTTGAAGACTCAATCCGATAAGATAACTTCAAAGGGAAAACTCAATTCATCACAAGAGAGTAGAGGGGGAGAAACATCATAAGATCCAGATATAATAGCAAAGCTCGCGATACATCAAGATCGTTCCGACTCAAGAACACGAGAGAGGGAGAGAGAGAGATCAAACACATAGCTACTAGTACATACCCTCAGCCCCGAGGGAGAACTACTCCCTCCTCGTCATGGAGAGCGCCTGGATGATGAATATGGCCATCGGGGAGGGATTCCCCCCTCCGGCAGGGTGCCGGAACGGGTCTAGATTGGTTTCCGGTGGCTACTGAGGCTTCTGACGGAACTCCTGATCTAGGTTATTTTCTGGAGGTTTTTGTATTTATAGGAATTTTTGGCATAGGTCTCGTGTCAAGAAGGTGCCCGAGTCGTCCACGAGGCAGACCCAGCGCCTGGGGGGGTGGGCGCACCCCCACCCTCGTGGACGGCCCGGGACTCTTCTGGCCCAACTCTTTTATTCCAGGGTCTTCTTTTGGTCCATAAAAATCGTAAAAATTGGCACGTAAATTGGACTCCGTTTGGTATTCCTTTTTTGTAAAACTCAAAAACAAGGGAAAAAAACAGAAACTGGCACTGGGCTCTAGGTTAATAGGTTAGTCCCAAAAATCATATAAAATAGCATATAAATTCATATAAAACATCCTAGATAGATAATATAATAGCATGGAACAATCAAAAATTATAGATACGTTGGAGACGTATCAATCAACACCGTCGGTGATGGCTTTTGTGCCAACCACGTAGCAATGTCATAGATGGATCCTTGTGCCGAACGATTCTTCAGCCATTCGGCATACTTCTTAGTGTGCTCCTTCATCTCCACTTTTGATGAAGGCACCATTGATAAGAAGCTTTGGCATATCTTCGCCAAGTGTTCTTTGGCATAAGCGATGCAAACTGGGCTATTAAGCAGCACCGTCAAATGGGCTTTTCTGCCAATTCTCCGGGTGTAGCCATTTGCGTGCCAGCAGGGACCGGCTTACCTTTCAGCCTTCCCTCATGGCGAGAGAGGGGAAAACCTATTGGTCTTTGTTTCATGTATTCGGTGCAAAACTCAACCACCTCCTCCGCGGTATAACCTTGTACGACGCTTGCCTCTGGATGGTTTCTATTCCGACAAAAGTGCTTCAGTATTCCCATGAACCGCTGGAAGGGATACCTGTTGCAAAGAAACATAGGACCATAATACTTTATCTCGTCGATAAGGTGCACAGTTAGATGGACCATGACATCAAAGAATGACGATGGGAAAAACATCTCTAGGTTGGACAATATTCTTGCAATATCATCTTGCATATTATCGAACTCTTCAGGATCTACAACTTTCTACCATAGTTTGTTGAAGAAATCATAGAGGTCAATGAGTGTGTTTCTTATATCTTTGTCCATCAGATTCATGATGGCCACCGGGAGGATTTGTGTCAACATTATGTGTCAATCATGTGACTTCATGTGTCCCAACTTTATTTTACCTGAGCTCACATCCACGAGACTTCTGATGTTTGCACAGTAGAAAGAGGGTGTCTTAACTGACAACAAATAGGTGAAGAACTGTGTTGCTTCTTTTGTATTGAAATTGTAACTTTGGCGAGCTTTGATGAATTTCTCATCATCTTCTGCTTCACTCTTGCGTTGTGATTGATCAGCAAGCATATCGAGCCGTGAACCATCACCATCCTTTCTTTTACCTTTAATCTTGAGCAGAGTACCAAGGATGCTTTCACATACGTTCTTCTCTACGTGCATGACATCGATGTAGTGACGTACATGTAGAATCTCCCAGTAAGGTAATTTCTAGAACACCGATTTCTTCTTAAACACTCGATCCTTGGATGTTAGTTTCACCGTCAAAGGGTGGTTCTTGCCAAGCACAACATTAATTTTTTTAGCCATGTTGTGGACCACCTCCTTGTCATATGGTCTTGGGGCCACACCTGCCTCTGTCGTACCATCAAATTCATCTTTCATCTTTCGGTAGGGGTGATTCATCCGCAAGAACCTACGATGATGCAAATACACTATTTTGCGCGAGTTGGGAAGTCTTCTGCTAGCTGTCCTATCCATGCATGTGACACACCCTACATCTCCCTTTGTTTTCTGCCCCGACATGTTGCCTAATGTCGGCATATCTTGAATGGTGTGCCAGCATCGCATGTAGATCAAAAATCTCCTTTCTGTAAGCATCATAACATTTTACAGCAGGTGCATGTATCCACACTGTCAGCAGTTCTTCTACCAGTAGCTTAAAGTAAATGTCGATGTCATTTCTAGGTTGCTTTGGGCCTTGGACAATCATTGACATGATAATGTATTTTTTCTTCATACACAACCAAGGAGCTAGGTTATATATGCACAGAAGCACTGACCATGTGTTGTGATTGGTGCTCATATCGCCAAAAGGATTCATCCCGTCAGTACACTCCCCGAGCCTTATAATTCTAGGATCCTTGGCAAATTTTTCAAACTTGTTGTCGATTAATTCCCACTGAGCCCCATCTTTCGGGTGCCTCATAAACCTATCCGCAATTCGCTCATCATGATGCCACCGCAACCTCTTTGCCTCTCTAGGGTTTGCAAACAAATGCCTCAACCTTGGAATTAAAGGCAAGTACCAAACAACCTTGAACGAGATTCATGTCTTGATCTCGTCATCCAATTTGTACTTGTTCTTTGCTCTCCTGTGCTTGTATCGTGCATGCTTGCATGTGGGACATGCATGAAAATCTTTGTACTCACCACGGTACAGTATACAATCATTCACACAAGTGTGTATCTTCTGTACTTCAAGTTCCAATGGGCAAACAATTTTCTTCATTTCATTCGTGCTTCCGGGGAGCACATTGTCTTCCGGAATAATATCTTTGAAAATACCTAAGATCTCTATGAAGCCCTTCTTTGATAGATTGTTTGTTGCTTTAAATCTAAGAAGCGCCAGGGTGGCACTCAACTTGGAATATTTCTTTTTGCAACCTGGATACAATTCTTTCTTGGAGTCCACATAAATGATTGGCAGATCCTTGTAACCAATCATATCCTTTTCTGGGCCCTCAAAATCTGCAATCATAGTAGCAAAATCTGGCATATCAAGATCGACGTCATCTACGTGGACGTCTTGGTTTTCCAATGGGCGTTTCGGATTTCCGGTGTTCCATTGGTAGCTTGACGCATCTGCCCCAATGTTGGATTCAACATCCATGTGACACTGATCGGGGTTTGGCATCTCGCTGCCCTGGGTATCTTCATCCATGACCTCCTCTTCACCGTGTATGGTCCAACGTGTATATCCATCCGTGAATCCCCTAGAGACTAAGTGCATCTGGACATCTGCAACTTCATGTGACTCTGTATTGGCACAATGAGTACATGGACACGGGATGTAATCCGCATCACCAATTCCACTCTTTGTACTTTCAGCCAAATTCATGAACTCTGTCATGCCACTGATAAAATCTATGGCTTTCCGAATCTTCATCCATTAAGATCGTTCCATCTGCAGCAGACGAATGGTAATTAAAAACAAAACAACAACATTAATACATGGACTAACTGCTGCCCAGAGATGCGTGCATAAATCACAAGGTTTTATTTTTATAATATCTAAGGGCGCTCCATGTTGTTATCTAGACATGCAATGACAAAAATTAATGGCCAGTCAATTTACACGCAGAGTACTAGTACAACACTACACTTAGGAATTGAATACCTTAATTAAGCAACTCACGAAAAGAATACCTTAATTAATTAGCTGCACGGCGACCTCAAACCAGCAGACAGACAAGCGCGATGCGGCGGCACGCCGAGATAGCAGGGTCGAGGAGCAAAGCTTAGTGCGGCTGCCGCGTGAAGTTTGACCCCCACTATCCCGCCATCGACCGCGATGGATGTGCTCGAATCACGCCATCGCCGACCTCGATGGTTGAGCTCCTCCTATCTCCCGCCACAGACCGAGGATTGACCTCTTATGACGCCGCCACTGCCACCACCCACCGACCGAGGATTGACCTCTTCTTTTGTAGCCGCTGCCTAGGCCGCCGCTGACATCTCTATATGCAGAGCGGCTGTTTTTTTACGGATATCCATGGAGTGGCTATTTACACGGTATCTCACCGTAACTCAATTATATGGACATGGTAGTGCATCACATACGGTGATGTAATGACAACCATGTCTAACCTACATTGTCTTCTCACATGGTTTGGGCGGAAATCGTGTGTGACGTTGTAATACCCAACACAAACAACATGTACAAATAGTGTGCCGATTACAACATATATATAGTGACATTAGTAGTTCCCAGTCGTTAGCTTATTTCCACAGTTTCCCCATTTGCCCCAAATCCCTACATAGCCTCCAAATTCCCTCGCATGGCGCAGACATTGGGGGAATGCGGACGAGTGATGCTGATGGTTTCGGTGCGGCTGCTGTCGGTGTCAAAACTGGTGGATCTCGGGTAGGGGGTCCCGAACTGTGCGTCTAAGGTTGATGGTAACAGGAGACAGGGGACACGAGGTTTTACCCAGGTTCGGGTCCTCTTGATGGAGGTAATACCCTACGTCCTGCTTGATTGATATTGATGGGTATGAGTATTACAAGAGTTGATCTACCACGAGATCGTAATGAATAAACCCTAGAAGTCTAGCATGTATGACTAAGGTATTGAGTATATCCTTTCCGGACTACACCCTTCGGTTTATATAGACACCGGGGGGATCTAGGGTTACATAGAGTCGGTTACATAAGAGGGAATCTCCATAGTTGTTCGCCAGGCTTGCCTTCCACGTCAAGGAGAGTCCCATCCGGACACGGGTACAGTCTTCGGTCTTCATATCCTCACATCACATCAGTCTGGCCCATAGATAACAGGCAGGACGCCCAACGACCCCTTAGTCCAGGCTCCCTCAGTAGCCCCTGAACCTGGCTTCAATGACAAGGTATCCGGCGCGTAGTGTTGTCTTTGACATTGCAAGGCGGATTCCTCCTTACGAACTCCCGAATAGTCTCCAGATGAATTAATCATGACCGGACCTGTAACACACACCGCACACAACCGCAGAGAGAATATAATAACACACAAGTCCAATCTGCTGACAACTTTAGCAATGCGACGTCACGCCTGTACGGTCATAATTTCGAATTGTTTTTTGCCCCACGTTTCGAGACATGGTTGTCATTGGCACGTCTTGTCAAAGCAGAGATCGTGTCCCCTTATTACGAGATTCTCATCAATACGGGCGTGGGTAACCCAACCGCGCCGTTTACACAGCCCTTGGGAGTAGACGAATTTTAAGGCAAATGGGGGGGGGGGGGCGTTCGATATTCACCATCCTTATAAAGAGATAAGATTCACCTTTCTTCTCCAATGCTTTCTTCCTGCCTCTCCGTTCTTGAGCTCCAACGCCCAAGCTCTCATTTCCCTGTCTCGAGAAAGCACTCAACTATGTTCGGATCCGGAGGTCAAGGCAAATGGATGGCCTCCTCTTTTAAGGAGGAGGACATCACCAAGCTTCGGGCAGCCGGGTACCTAGCGAAGGAAATCGCCCACCGTCTCCCAGCCCAGGGACAAATCATCCCCACACCGAAGCCCAACTAAAGTAGTGTTTATCCCTCATTTCCTCCGCGGGCTAAGGTTTCCACGCCACCCCTTCGTCCGCGGGTTAATGTTCTACTAAGGGATAGATTTCCACGATCTATCCCCGAACTCCTTCCTCAATATCTCAGCGTTTATCGTCGTGTGCGAGGCCTTCCTCCGCATCCACCCCCACTTCGGGCTGTGGCTCAAAACCTTCAATGTGAAGCCCAAGGTGGTGGACAGACAGCATGCAGAGTGCGGGGGCGCCATGGTGAGCAAGCTCACCAATGTCTCCTGGCCAAAAGGCACATTCGTGGAGTCGGTCAAGGAATGGCAGAAACAATGGTTCTACATCACTAAACCCTGCGGTGCCACCTGGGCCGGGGCTGCCGCATTCAACTCCGGCGCTCCCATGCGACTCACCTCCTGCGTCGAGAAGAGCCCGAACTGGTGTTCATCAGCCAAGCTGATTGCGCTGCAAACGCGCATTCAAAGCATGATCTATAGGGACATCAAGCTTGTTGACGTAATCCAAGTGAAGCTGGTGCGCGGGATCCTCCCCTGCCAGAGCCGAAGCTGCCCTCTATGGGATTTCAACCCAAAAAAGCACCACACCTTGGAAAGGCTCTTCGAAACAGCTCACGAAGATGCTTGGAATCTGTCAAGGAATGGCAGAAGCCATGGTTCTACATCACCGAACCCCGCGATGCCACCTGGGCCGTGGCTGCCGAATTCAATTCCGGCGCCCCCGTGCGGCTCACCTCCTGGGTTGAGAACAACCCAAACTGGTGTTCATCGGACAAGCTGATTGCACTGCAAACGCGTATCCAAAGTATGATTGATAAGGACACCATGCTTGTCGACATAATCCAAGTGATGTTGGTGCGCCGAATCCTTCCCTGCCAAATCCGAAGCCATCCTCTATGGGATTTCAACCCAAAGAAACACCATACCCTGGTGAGGCTTTTCGAAATGACTCACGAAGATGCCTGGAAGTTGCTTTTCAAGGGCAACGAGATACCGCCAGCCACTGGCTCGGACTGGGGTCACGACATAAATCACCCTCCCAACGAGGTATGTTTTTTTCAACACATCCCTTACTTGCTTGTTTGAAGGATGATATCTAAGCTTCCATTACCACTGATTTTTCAGTACTGGTTGAAGAAGGCGAAGAAGATCCAGTGTCCGGCTCCCTTGCCCAAGGAGTCAGTCATCCCGCGCTTAGCAAAGATGCTGGAGCCGGCACCTTATAAGGCAGCAGAGAAGAAAGCCACATGGAAGGCCAAAGGGGCCCGGAGCGGCCTCTGCCACAAGGGTACCTCGGACGCGACGTCCGAAGACAAGGCCCATTCCCCTGCCGCCGAAGACAACGTGGATGAGGAGCAGGAGGAGAGCGAATCTCCCCCAGATGGGGGAGGAAGAAGAGGGTGGCCTCCGCAACTCTGGAGGCGGAGGCGCCCAAAAGGGGGAAGGGCTCCCTCATGGATAACTCCACATGGGACATCGAGGATAGTCCGGAGAGACGCTCCCGCACTAAGTCTCGGGCCACATCGTAAGTACTAACAACTTATCTGCCCATGAAGTTTCCCCTCTTTATAGTGCTGAGACGATTGATTATGTTATTGTAGTCCGGCCCACAACAGCCCTTCGCGATCCTCGTCAGGAGGCTCGCTGGATTCCAAGGCGATGGCCAGCGACTCCCCGCCAGACGCACACTCCCCCAAGATCAGGGATGATGTGGAGGTGCTATCTCGAAGGACTGTTCCCGGTGGGGGAGAGGCTCAGGAGGCGCCCGAAGGCGTAGCCCCCGTCACCGAACACCAAGGGGAACCAATCCCCCCGGAGACTGGCGGGGAAGGTCGTATACAATTCGGCCCTCAACCAGACTCAATTCCGGAGATCGAGGCGGCTCCGGAATCCAGCACGCACCCTCCTTCAAAAGAAGGAGGATGCCTGTTCCGCCGGTGGCCCCTGTCCAACCAGGGGCACCAGATAGTCTGCTGGAAGCGCTGCGAGGCACTTCCATTATGGATGAGCATCGTGTCCTTATGGGCACGGTGATTGAAAAGGTTCAGTCCATCAAGAGCGGACTAACCGGGGCCTACGGCAACCTGCTGACAGGTTTTGAGGTAGGTGACGCCTAAAGGAGAGAATCCCAACGTAGACGGCAGCCCCTGAGACACTGTCTGTTGTTCCGAAAGAAAAAAATGGACAGAGGATCAATCCCCTATGACAGGACACTAACTAATTTTTTCTTAAATACAGGCGTCATTGCTGGCCGCGGCCTCGCATACTGCCGAAGTCTCCGGACTGAAGCAGAAACTGGCGGAGGCTGAGGGAGAGCTGAGCCAAGTGAAGGGGCAGCTCCAGGAGAAACAAGGTAAGCAATAACCTGTTATATATTTCGAAAAGAAGAAAATGATATGCGATGAAGAAAATGCCATGATTTGTACAGAAGCGACGAACGAGGTCGAGGCCCTGAGAAAGGCCCTGGCCAAAGCCGAGGGGAAGGCTATCCAATAGCAAGCCGCCCGTAAGAAGCTGTAGCGACCAGACCTCAAATGGTCCAATCTCTGTCCTCAGGTGTCATCCCTGGATCAGTAATGCTGACACCACACAGTACTTGAAGGATTTATAACAGAGTAGCAATCACACCCTTATTACATCGAGTGTCCCAAAAGAGAACTTATTACAATAAATATGGCTTAAGGCCATCTAATAACGATAACAGCGAAAGGCTTGGAAGATAAGTGAGTCCATCAACTCCAACGACATCACTGAGTATAGAACCATGACCTAAAAGGCATCTTACTCGTCGTCTGAAAAGTCTGCAACATGAACGTTGTAGCCCGAAACGGGTCAGCACATGGAATATGCTGGCAATGTAACACATAGAGAATGATGGAAGAATAAAACTATACTACATGCATATTTGGCTAGTGGAAAGCTCTATGGTTACAGTTTTGCATAAAGCCAATTTTTCCTTACTGCAAAGGAATAAATTTTATTTAACTATCATGGTAGTTGTTTAACATTGAGAATGGTTGACAGCATTCTCAATCCCAATTAAGCATCATCATTAAAAAAACCAACAATTTAATTAGAGTAACATGATGAGATTCACATGTTAATCCAAGTACTAGATACTCAAGATGTCCATAACCGGGGACACGGCTAACCATGATTATTTTATACACTCTGTAGAGGTTTGCGCACTTTTCCCCACAAGACTCGATCTCCTCCGTTGGGATTCTCGCACTACATGGTGTTTGAGAAACGGATGACCGAGACATAGTCTTTCAGAAGCGCTAGCACCTTACGATGAGTAGACCGTACCACCTATATCCCCTACATCTGCTAGTCTACCACTGTAAGAGTTCGCATGACTTAGTGAACTATGCTAGAGCCCATAGTAGCTTGTGGCTGCACACGGAAGTTTCTAGCATGAATAATCTCATGATCCCTTTGAGCTTGGGTGGCGGTCCAAAAAGAAAAATAGGCAATCGGTGGAATACCCAGGTGCCTCAATCCACCAAGATGCGTATTTAAGTTGCCACCTTAGATAAACCATTAATTTAACATTCTCACATCTGTCATGGATTTCAGTCACCCAATCGACGTCACTAGCATAGCATGGCATAAGAAGCAAACATAGAAGTAACTCCCAAAGGTTTGATAATAAACAGGTAATAGGTACTACCTCATCTACTTCCCAAACCCACAATTTAATTAGATCCTAAATCAATGCAATGTGTGAGGTTTGATCTAATGCAATAAAACTGGGTAATAGGATGGTATGATCAAAGTGTTACTTGCCTTGCTGATGATCCGCAAAACCTAGCGATTCGAAGTACCAAGCGGCGCACTCCGGGTACTCTATCGCAAACAAACAAGCATACAATAAGTACTCATCTAATGCACAGGTAAAACTCGAATAAGAGATCAAACCAGATAGTTCAACTTAAGAACTCCGATTGGCAAAAAGAACCAAATCAAACGAAACAACGAAAGACAAACGGCAAAAGAAAAGGCTTCATTCACTATTCTAGATCTAGGGCAATTTTTACACAGGCAAAAACTTGTTCGAGTTGGTTAAACGGAAAGAGGGTTTCGAGACGAAACTCCAGGCGCCTGAATCGCCTGATTCTGACAAACGAGCAAAAAGTTAAACTAAAACAAACATCGGATCAGAAATCGCGATCAGAAAAATCACGGATTTAATCTGAGAAAAAGAAAAACCATGAACGGGTTAACGAATGAACGTTCGTTAACTGGAACTAAACGAAGAATGCATTCGTTAAAACGAACGAACGAGCGAACACTCGCTAAATAAATAAATCGGAGAAAAATCGATCTATTATAAAACAACGAAAACTATGGTTTTCTAAAAAAACCGAAACGGCTTTTCTCAGAAACCGGGGCGGCGGCTACCTCAGCTCGGGGCTCCGGTGAGGCTCTGACGGGGCTCCGGCGGTAGCGGGTGGTGCGGGGCGGCGGGGCGGCGGCTGCGGCGTGGCGGCAGCGGCAGGCGGCTGCGGTGGCGTGGGTGGCGTGGGGAGGCAGCGGCGGTGTGGGGCGGCTCCAGGGGGCTCCGGCGGGGTTTATAAAGAGGGGCCGACTTGGGGAAGGGGGCGGCCTCGGGAGGCGGGTCCTCCCCGGACTCGGCGACGGCGGCGAGTCCCGACCCGGGCGGGAGGGGGCGGCGGCTGGCTGGGCCGGCCTGCTCGGTTGGGCCCTTGGCCCAGTCGGGCGCGGGGTCTCTTTTTTTAAACAATAACGCTGCAACTAAAAAAAGTTCTAAAAAAATAAATAAAATTCTAAAAATGCCAAAACATATTTTCACCGTCTAAATAAAATATTTAGAACAGGATGAACATTTTCTTGGCCCTAAATGCAATTTTTGAAAACGTGCAATTTTTCCTAAATTCAAATAAAATAGCAAATAAAAGCAAAATAAAATCTTATTTGATTTTTTTATTAAATCCCCAATATTTCTATATTTTGGGAAAGCCATTTTATTCCCTCTCTCATAATTTTTATAATAGAAATAATTGAAGATAAAATAAATCAAATCAAATGATCCTATTTTCAAAATTTGAGACAACTCAAATATGAAAATAACGAAATCCCCAACTCTGTCCGAGGGTCCTTGAGTTGCGTGAAATTTCTAGGATCAACCAAAATGCAATAAATATGATATGCAATGATGATCTATTGTATAACATTCCAAATTGAAAATTTGGGATGTTACAAACCTACCCCTCTTAAGATGAATCTCGCCCTCGAGATTCGGGTTGGCTAGAAAATAGGTGAGGGTGGTCCTTTAATAGATCTTCCTCTCGTTCCCAGGTGGCTTCATCCTCCGTGTGGTGGCTCCACTGAACTTTGCAAAACTTGATAATCTGGCTGCGGGTGACTCGGCTGGCATACTCAAGAATCTTGACTGGTTTCTCCTCATAGGTCAAATCACTGTCCAATTGAATCGCTTCCAGCGGCACTGTATCTCTCAGCGGTATATCAGCCATCTCTGCATGGCACTTCTTCAACTGGGAAACGTGGAACACATCATGAACTCCTGACAATCCTTCAGGCAATTCCAACTTGTAGGCTACTTCTCCCATACGCTCTACAACTTTGTATGGTCCTACAAAACGTGGCGCTAACTTTCCCTTAACTACAAAACACTTAACTCCTCGAAGTGGAGATACTTGAAGATAAACTCAGTCTCCGACTTTGTAAACTGTCTCCTTGCGTTTTGAATCTGCGTAGATTTTCTGCCTGGACTGAGCTACCTTGAGCCTATCGCGACTCAATTTTACTTTCTGTTCAGACTCCTTAATCAGATCTGGTCCAAACAACTGGCCGTCTCCAATTTCATCCCATGACAACGGGGTCCTACACCTCGTTCCGTACAAGGCTTCGAAAGGGGCCATTTTCAAACTGGATTGATAACTGTTGTTGTAAGAGAACTCTGCATATGGCAAATTGTCGTCCCAACTAGATCCATAATCTAGCGCACAAGCTCTCAGCATATCCTCCAAAATCTAATTGACTCTCTCGGTCTGTCCATCTGTCTGCGGATGGAAAGCCGTACTGAATTCTAGCCTGGTACCCAAATTTTCGTGCAACTGATTCCAGAACTTTGAGGTAAACTGGGTTCCTCTATCTGATACAATGCTCCTTGGAACTCCATGCAGACATACGATTCTGGTCATGTATATCTTTGCCAACTTGGCACTAGTATAGGTAGTCTTCACTGGAATGAAATGAGCTACCTTTGTCAAACGATCGACTACAACCCATATCGAGTCATAGCCTGAACGAGTTCTGGGCAATCCTGTGATAAAATCCATACCTAACTTATCCAACTTCCATTCAGGTATCGGCAATGGCTGTAGCAATCCTGCTGGCTTCTGATGCTCTGCCTTTACTCTCTGACATACATCCGAAACTGCTACATACTTCGCAATATCCTTCTTCATTCTGGTCCACCAGAAAATATCCTTCAAATTCAAATACATCTTGGTATTTCCTGGGTGAATCGAATATGGTGAATCATGGGCCTCTTGCAGAATCAATTTCCTGATCTCCGAATCATTAGGCACATAAATCCGGTCTTCAAACCATAGGGTATCGTGCTCATCCTCACAAAATCCTTTAGCTTTTCCTTTGCTTATTTTTTCCTTAATAGAAGCAATCTCCTTGTCAGTCTTCTGGGCTTCTATGATCTTATCCATCAACATAGACTGAATCTAAAATGCTACTACATAGCCTCTCGGAACTATCTCCAAACATAGCCCATGAAGATTCTCGGCTAACTCCCTTGGTAAATCTCCCGTCATTAAGGTGTTGACATGACTTTTACGGCTCAACGTGTCAGCTATTACGTTAGCCTTTCCAGGGTGATAATGCAATCTCATATCATAATCCTTGATGAGTTCCAACCATCTCCTTTGCCTGAGATTCAACTCCTTCTGTGTGAAAATATACTTCAAGCTCTTGTGATCCGTGTACACCTCACAATGGTTTCCAATGAGAAAATGTCTCCAAGTCTTCAATGCATGCAATACGGCTGCTAACTCCAAATCATGCGTAGCATAATTCAACTCATGAGGCTTAAGCTGTCGTGAGGCATAGGAAACAACTCTTTCTTCTTGCATAAGCACTGCTCCAAGTCCTCGACGTGAAGCGTCGCAATACACCTCATAATCCTTGGTCTGATCTGGCAAAATCAACGCTGGTGATGTAACCAAGCGTTTCTTCAACTCCTAGAAACTAGCCTCACATTCCTCAGTCCATATGAACTTGGTATCCTTCTTCAACAACTCCATCATAGGTTTCGCAATCTTCGAGAAATTTTCAATGAATCTCCGGTAGTATCCTGCAAGTCCAAGAAAACTCTGGATCTCTCCAACTGTTGTTGGCGCTTCCCAATTTGTCACAGTGTCAACCTTGGTGGGATCCACTGCTATACCTTCTTCGGATATGACGTGTCCGAGAAATCCAACTTCCTTCAACCAAAACTCACATTTGCTAAACTTGGCATATAACTGATGTTCTCTGAGCTTACCAAGTACCAAACACAAATGCTCCTTATGCTCCTCTTCATTCTTCGGGTAAACCAGGATATCATCAATGAACACTATGACAAACTTATCCAAAAACTCCATAAACACTTTGTTCATCATGTTCATAAAATATGCGGGTGCATTAGTCAGTCCAAAAGACATAACGGTATACTCGTACAACCCATACCTGGTGGTAAAAGCCGTTTTAGGTATATCTTGTTCTCGAATTTTCAACCGATGGTATCCTGACCGCAGATCGATCTTGGAAAATACCTTAGCTCCTTGCAATCGATCAAACAGATCATTGATCATCGGTAGTGGGTACTGGTTATTGATGGTTACTTCATTCAATCCTCGATAATCAACGACCATCCTTAACGATCCATCCTTCTTCTCCACTAGAAGTACTGGCTATCCCCAAGGTGAAGATCTTGGGCGGGTATATCCTTTATCTAGTAACTCCTTAGTTTGCTTCTTAATCTCTTCCAAATCCTTTGCGGGCATCCTATAAGGTCTCTTAGATAGTGGCCCTGTGCCTGGCAAAAGCTCAATCAAAAACTCAATATCTCTATCCGGTGGCATGCCTGGCAACTCTTTTGGAAATACATCGGGGAACTCCTTCACTACTGGTACTTCCTCTTGCACAACTCCTGTTAGGAAATTTACTTGAGTCCCTTTTGGCACATGCCGGGATACATACTTGATCCTTCTCCCTTCTGGGGTGGTAAGCAAAATTGACTTACTGGCACATTCAATGTTCCCTTCATACTTTGATAACCAATCCATGCCTAATATCACATCCAATCCATAGGATTCCAATACTATTAGGTCCAAGGGAAATACATAGTTACCAATCCTTAATGGTAACCGATCACACCATAGACTAGCCATATACTCTGCTCCAAGCGAGGTTACTAACATGGGTGACCTAAGGGCTTGGGTTGGCAGTTTATACTTGTCCACAATCCCCTTGATATGTATGAATGCGATGCACTAGTATCAAAAAGAACGAGTGCAGTAAATGACTTAACCAAGAACTTACCTATTACTGCATCGGGCTGGGCTTCAACCTCCTCCACATTTATGTGGTTCACCTGTCCCCTGTTGAAAGGGTTCGGCTTCTTCCCAGAGCCTCCATTGCCATTTCCATTCTGGGCTTCAGGACATTCATTAGCGTAATGTCCAGTCTTCTGGCACTTAAAGCAAGTGACTTGGCTCAGGTCTCTCTTGGCTGGGGTTGATGGGTTGGTGCGGTTCTGGCCGTTGCTTCCTCCATTCCCATTACCATTCTTGGTGCCATTGTGATTGTGCGAGCTACCTCCTCCATGGGTATGCTGAAAATGTCCTCCCGGCCTAGGGGTAAAACGTGGCTTCTGCTGAGCTCCAGAATTGTACTTCCCTTGTCCATACTTCCTCTTGCGATTCTCAATTTGCTCCTGCTTCCCTTCAATCATGAGAGCATGATCTACCAACTCCTGGTAGTTGTGGAAGGTTGCTACCATCAACTGCATGCTCAACTCATCATTCAGTCCTTCCAGAAACTTCTCCTGCTTAGATGCATCTGTAGCAACGTCATCTGGGGCATAACGTGCTAGCTTACTAAAGTCCTTCACATACTGGCCAACTGTCCGTCCTCCTTGGCGCAAGTTGTGAAACTCACACTTCTTCATGGCCATAGCTCCTACTAAAACATGGGTAGTACAGAAAGCATGCTGGAACTGGTCCCATGTGATAGTGTTGACAGGGAAGGTGGCTGTGAAATTCTCCCATCATGATGCTGCGGGTCCTTCAAGCTGATGTGCGGCAAACTTCACCTTTTCCGCATCTGTGCATCCTGCCGTGGTCAACTCCCTTGCTGTCTCGTGGAGCCAATCATCTGCTACTATCGGCTCGGTGCTACTGGAAAACACCGGCGGATTCAGCCTAAGAAAATAGGCTAAGTGATCAACATGTGGTGGTGGTGGTGGGTTGTTGTTGTTGTTGTTCCCCTGATTCTGATTCTGGACTAGCAACTACATCAATGTGTTCTGCTGCTGGATCAACTGAGTGAGCTCCGGTGGGAAGGTAAATCCGGGGTCACGTCTCGGAGGTATCTGAGGGTTTAGAAAAGATGAGATTTAAGAATAGAGAGGGGTCTAGAGAGAAAACACTACCCATATGCACATGAGGCAAAACAAACAATTCCACTTCATTCAATCAAACAAGGGCATACAATCGGTCTAACTATCGCAAAAGTGCTCGGACTACTATATTTACATGGGGGACTACTACTACTGTTGGGGTGGTCTACTAGAAATATTCTTCGGTTGCAGACTCCATGATATCTGCTCTAGCTTCATCAACATAGTCATCATCGCTATCATCTGGATCCGAGTCGGTGTCATCGATGATGATGTAGTCTTCCGGGCGAATCTCCTTGGGTTCTTCGTCTTCCTCTACTGGTGTAGGGCCTCCCATAAATATTCCGATCTTCATTGTTAAGTCGGCAGTCTTGTCCACTAGTACTTCGATTTCCTCTTCATAATCTTCACGTGTAGCCTTGAGTTCTTCCTCCAGTTCCTTGATTCTTGTCTTCGCCTTCTTCAGATCTATCATATTGGCGCACATCTAGTTCTCCTGACATCGAATGTGCTGGTTTAACTCCTGGATAAAAGCTACAATTGATCTATCCTTCCTGGTGCTGATCATCTCCCATTGCTCATCTCGGCGCCCACAAATCTGGTAGATAGTATCCTTGAGATCATTGCGGTAAACTTCTCCAATGCGTCCCATGGCGATGTGAGCTGCCATGCTCTTTCCTAGACTCCATGTTGGTGCATCAAAAGAAAACTCTATGGGTTCAGTGACTGGCATGAACATCCTTCCTGGGACTTGAACTTGAATCATCCAGCACTCTTCTTCAGGAAATGTGGCGTTGTAGGTCCCGGTGAAGCTTGGTACTGCTATGTTTAGGTATCTAGTGACTTCCTTCAAATGACGTCCAAAGGGTGTATCTTCATCCGGTTGCGTGAACTTGTTACTTGCATCCGCCATCCTAAAAGAGTAGAAAAGATGAGAGGTCAGAAAGAGAAGAGAGAGTAGTGATCTAGGGTTTTAACTTAGTGGTCATGTCCTACAGTCAGCGTGTGCTCTGATACCATCTTATAGCGACCAGACCTCAAACGGTCCAATCTCTGTGCTCAGGTGTCATCCCTGGATCAGTAATGCTGACACCACACAGTACTTGAATGATTTATAACAGAGTAGCAATCACACCCTTATTACATCGAGTGTCCGAAAAGAGAACTTATTACAATAAATATGGCTTAAGGCCATCTAATAATGATAACAGCGGAAGCCTTGGAAGATAAGTGAGTCCATCAACTCCAACGGCATCACTGAGTATAGAACCATGACCTAAAAGGCATCTTACTCGTCGTCTGAAAAGTCTGCAACATGAACGTTGCAGCCTTAAATGGGTCAACACATGGAATATGCTGGCAATGTAACACATAGAGAATGATTGAAGAATAAAACTATACTGCATGCATATTTGGCTAGTGGAAAATGGTTACAGTTTTGCGTAAAGCCAATTTTTCCCTACTGCAAAGGAATAAATTTTATTTAACTATCATGGTAGTTGTTTAACATTGAGAATGGTTGACAGCATTCTCAATCCCAATTAAGCATCATCATTAAAAAAACCAACAATTTAATTAGAGTAACATGATGAGATTCACATGATAATCCAAGTACTAGATACTCAAGATGTCCATAACCAGGGACACGGCTAACCATGATTAGTTTATACACTCTGCAGAGGTTTGCGCACTTTTCCCCACAAGACTCGATCTCCTCCATTGGGATTCTCGCACTACATGGTGTTTGAGAAACGGATGACCGAGACATAGTCTTTCAGAAGCGCTAGCACCTTACGATGGGTAGACCGTACCACCTACATCCCCTACATCTGCTCGTCTACCACTGTAAGAGTTCGCACGACTTAGTCAACTATGCTAGAGCCCATAGTAGCTTGTGGCTGCACACGGAAGTTTCTAGCATGAATAATCTCATGATCCCTTTGAGCCTGGGTGGCGGTCCAAAAAGAAAAACAGGCAATCGCTAGAATACCCAGGTGCCTCAATCCACCCAGATGTGTATTTAAGTTGCCACCTTAGATAAACCATTAATTTAACAGGTAATAGGTACTACCTCATCTACTTCCCAAACCCACAATTTAATTAGATCCTAAATCAATGCAATGTGTGAGGATTGATCTAATGCAATAAAACTGGGTAATAGGATGGTATGATCAAAGTGTTACTTGCCTTGCTGATGATCTGCAAAACCTAGCGATTTGAAGTAGAAAGCGGCGCACTCCGGGTACTCTATCGCAAACAAACAAGCATACAATAAGTACTCATCTAATGCACAGGTAAAACTCGAAGAAGAGATCTAACCAGATAGTTCAACTTAAGAACTCCGGTTGGCAAAAAGAACCAAATCGAACGAAGCAACGAAAGACAAACGGCAAAAGAAAAGGCTTCATTTACTATTTTGGATCTAGGGCAAAAACTTGTTTGATTTGGTTAAACAGAAAGAGGGTTTCGAGACAAAACTCCAGGCGCTTGAATTGCTTGATTCCGACAAACGAGCGAAAAGTTAAACTACAACGAACATCGGATCAGAAATCGCGATCAGAAAATCGCGGATTTAATCCGAGAAAAAGAAAAATGACGAACAGGTTAACGAACAAACGTTCGTTAACTGGAACTAAACGAAGAACGCGTTCGTTAAAAGAACGGATGAGCAAACGCTCGCTAAATAAATAAACCGGAGAAAACCCGATCTGTTATAAAAAAATGAAAACTAGGGTTTTCTAAAAAAACGAAACGGCTTTTCTCAGAAAAACCAAGGCGGCGGCCACCTCGGCTCGTGGCTCCGGCGGGGCTCCGGCGGCGGCGGGTGGTGCGGGGCGATGGGGCGGCAGGGGCAGCAAGCGGTGCGGGGAGGCAGCTGCGGCGCGGCGGCTGCGACAAGCGGCTGCGGCAGCGCAGGTGGCGTGGGGAGGCGGCGACGGTGTGGGGCGGCTCCAGGGGGTCCGGCGGGGTTTATAAAGAGGGGGGCGGCGACTTGGGGAAGGGGTGGCCTCGGGAGGTGGGTCCTCCTCGGACTCGGCGACGGCGGCGGTCGGGACTCCTGTCCCGACCCGGGCGGGAGGTGGTGGCGGCTGGCTGGGCCGGCCTGCTCGGCTGGGCCCTTGGCCCAGTCGGGCGCGGGGTCTCTTTTTTTTAAAACAATAACGCTGCAACTAAAAAAATTCTAGAAAAATAAATAAAATTCTAAAAATGCCAAAACAAATTTCACCGTCTAAATAAAATATTTAGAACATGATGAACATTTTCTTGGCCCTAAATGCAATATTTGAAAACATGCATTTTTTCCTAAATTCAAATAAAATAGCAAACAAACCAAAATAAAATCTTATTTTATTTTTTTATTAAATCCCCGATATTTCTTTATTTTGGGAAAGTCATTTTATTCCCTCTCTCATAATTTTTATAATAGAAATAATTGAAGATAAAATAAATAAAATCAAATGATCCTATTTTCAAAATTTGAGACAACCCAAATATGAAAATAACGAAATCCCCAACTCTCTCCGAGGGTCCTTGAGTTGCGTGAAATTTCTAGGATCAACCAAAATGCAATAAATATGATATGCAATGATGATCTATTGTATAACATTCCAAATTGAAAATTTGGGATGTTACAGAAGCTCAAGGCCCGGGCCGGCAAGGTCCAGCAGGAGCTCAAGGACATGGTGAAGAAGTGTGAAGCCTTGGAGCGCGAGGCGTCGGCCCGAGAGGCCGAACTTACCCAAGCACTTTAGAGCGCGGAGGCCGCATGGAATGAGGCCCGGGATGCTCTCCAGGAGATCCAGGAGGCGAAGAAGATCACATCGGGTAAGGCGTTTAACATGCAAAGCAAGTATGCAGAGAGGAAGTACCTTTTACTAACCCGGATTCAGAGTTGCCCAGGGGCGTTTGTGGATCTGCCGCGCAGTGCATCCGATGCTGCGAAGTTCTTCCGAGTTAGGGAAGGGGATTCACCGAAGAAGCTGTTTTGGTCGCAGTATGCTGTGCCAGAACATCCGATGGCCTTTGCCGATCAAATGAAACAGTTGGTTGAGCTAGACAGGATGGCCGAACTGGCCATGAAGGATTTAATAATCTGACTATGGCCAGCTGAAGCTATACCTAGAAGTTATTTTGGCCTCATGAAGTGGGTGGTGGAGGCTTGTCCGCGGCTAGACATCGTCAAGCGATCAGTCTGCATCGAGGGTGCCCGCATGGCCTTCGCCCGTTGCAAGATGTGGTGGGCGAAGATGGATGCCGTCGAGGTGGCCCGGGGGCCGCCGGAGGGCAAGGAGCACCGCATACCCGAGTGATATTTTGCGGATGTCCTGGAGGGATCTCAACTTGTCGCAACGCAGTGCGGGAAGGATGTTATTCTCGAATAAATACATTCATATTTTGCCTTGTATGATCAAAACAAATCCGCTTTGTAATATATATTTTTATTATGTTTTAATTGTATCCTCCTGTGCGGCTGTGTTGTATGAAATCTGACGGTTGGCCAGTCGTCGGCTTCTACCCTCACGTAGGTAGTACGGAGGTGTTCGGGATGGTATCTAAACAATCTTGATCCAATTATATGGTCCTTGAAGGAGTTGTTTAGCGCAACGAACCAGGCAACCAGACTATACGGCTTGAACACCCTCACTTAGCCATAGGAGTTTTATAATAAAACATAGGCGCAGCCCCTGGTATATGAACCAGGGTGCTGCCAGTGTCTGATCGGGAAGTACCGATCCTTCGCGAAATGCGGAAAAACCTCCAATGGTTTGAGACCTCCGAACAGCTGACCGGCTCTCGCCGCATCATGACAGTCAGTTTTCGGCTTTCTCTACTGAGGTGCTCATCCAGTTTAGACCAGGGCACAATCGCAGTAGTTCTCCCTTTACTACCCTAGCCGATGTAGCAGAACATAGGGTAGCAAGCACAGAGCCGGCCAACCCAACTATTGACCAAAGACATGATTCGGAGCCAATGCATATAATGCTAAATTCGGGGTGCCGAACTATACTTACAAGAAGTGTTCGTACTTTTGTTGCCGTAATGTTGGGTGCTATAAAGCCCCTGGGAAACATGAAAATGTACCAAAGTGTATGGGTGCTACCTGATGGGGTTATCCACAGGGAAACTGAAAAAATAAAGAAGAGAGAGAAAGAAAAACAGAAAAGATGTAAAGGTAAAAAGCTGGAGTCCTACAGCTCTAGCTACAAACTGTTTTCACTGTAATGTAATTAGTACATCAAGGCGCATTGATACAAGTAGTGCAATAAGCCATAGGCTATTCAACATGCCGAAGCCAGGGAAGAGCAGCATGTGGGTCCTATAAGACATGTAGAGTTATCGTTAACGGAATCACCTAAAAAGTCTATGTATGTCTGCGCTTCTCGCCATCTTGGTGTGTTTGTCCTTCAAGAGGACCAATAACCAGACCACTCGATGGGATCTGTGGGATTAAAACCTGAAATAAAACAAGCAAAAGTGAAAGTATATGTGTATCCGATGTCGGTTGAGCCGTGCCGTGGATCACAAGCTAGCTATGCCTCCGTCGATGCCCATGGAATTTTGAGTGCATAGTTATGTATGCGCGGCACGCAGTCCACCGCTTGATCAGGACTGGGGCGGAGGCCGGATTGCTAGTCGAGCTCCTGACGAGCCGAGCTCTCCTGCTGCAGAGTAGTCTGGACCCTCTTAAGGGTGTCCGAGGGCTCGACAGCCGAATGAAGGTTCTGCTTGAGAAGGCCGCTTTGTACTTCTGCTGCTAGGGCAGTTGTGTGCTCTTCTGTATGGAGAGAGCGTTCCGTATTGCCATTGACTGTTATGACGCCGCATGGGCCGGGCATCTTGAGCTTGAGATAAGCATAGTGTGGCACTGCGTTGAATCGAGCAAACGTAGTTCGTCCGAGCAGTGCATGATAGCCGCTACAGAATGGGACGATATCGAAGACTAACTCGCTTCGGAAGTTGTCCAGAGATCCAAAGACAACCTCTAATGTGATTGAGCCCGTACAACGGGCCTCTACGCCTGGAATGGCTCCTTTAGAGGTAGTGTTTGTAGGCTTGATCCTTGATGGGTTAATGCCCATTTTTTGCACTGTATCCTGATAAAGCAGATTGAGGCTGCTACCGCCGTCCATAAGGACACGAGTCAGGTGGAAGCCATCAATTATCGGGTCTAAGACCAGTGCTGCTGAGCCTCCATGACGGATACTGGTCGGGTGATCCCGGAGATCAAAAGTGATCGAGCATGACGACCATGGATTGAATTTTGGGGCGACTAGCTCTATCGCGTAGATGTCCCTGAGCGCACGCTTGCGCTCCCTCTTGGGGATGTGGGTAGCATGTATCATGTTCACCATTTTGACCCGAGGGGGAAACTTCTTCTGTCCCCCTGTGTTCGGTTGTCGTGGATCTTCGTCATCGTCCTCGCTTTGCGATCCCTTTTCCCTATTCTCGGCGTTTAATTTTTCGGCCTGCTTGAAAACCCAGCACTCTCTATTTGTATGATTAGGAGGCTTGTCGGGGGTGTCGTGAATCTGGCACGGATGATCAAGTATGCGGTCCAAGCTGGATGGGCCCGAATTGTTCTTTTGGAGCGGCTTCTTCTGCTAACCGGACTTAGAGCCGCTGAATCCAGCGTTGACCGCCGTATCATTGGAGTTGTCACTATTGTTTCGGCGCTTGTATCTATTGCATCGAGACTTGTCTTTGTTGCTTTTAGCTTCAGGGGCGCCAGCGTCGCTTGCATTGTTTTTGCTACGGGCCAACCAACTGTCCTCGCTCGCACAAAAGCGGGTCATGAGTGTCGTGAGAGGTGCCATGGATTTTGGATTTTCTTGGCCGAGGTGGCGAGCGAGCCATTCGTCGCGGATGCTATGCTTAAAAGCTGCTAGAGCTTCGGCATCCGGACAGTCAATGATTTGGTTCTTTTTAGTTAAAAACCTTTTCCAGAATTTCCTGGCAGACTCTCTGGACTGTTGAACTATATGGCTTAAGTCATCAGCGTCCGGAGGTCGAACATATGTACCTTGGAAGTTATCGAGGAAAGCCTCTTCCAAGTCCTCCCAGCTGCCAATGGAATTTTCAGGCAGACTATTTAGCCAATGTCGAGCTGGCCCTTTGAGTTTTAGAGGGAGGTATTTTATGGCATGGAGGTCATCTCCGCGGGCCATATGGATGTGGATAATGAAGTCCTCGATCCATACCGCGGGGTCCATGGTTCCATCATATGATTCTATGTTCACGGGCTTGAATCCTTCTGGGAATTTGTGATCCAGGACCTCATCAGTGAAGCAATGAGGATGTGCGGGGCCTCTGTATCAGTTCGTATCGTGGCGCAGCTCTGATAGAGTCCGTCTGCGGTATTCAGCCCGCCCATGACTGGGTTTGTCACGTCCAAATAGGTGGCCATTGTCGCGTGTCGAGGCGCGTCCTCGTGATCCCTAGATTGATCTAGTGTGTCCTGCTTTATTGTTCAGTGTCTGCCGGAGGTCATATGTATGGCCGTGGGCTAATTTACCTCTACCTGAGTGATGAGGCAGGGCGGGCTGGTGTTCGGCATGAGTTTCCGTTTTGTCCCGACCACGTGGTGGTCGATCGGCCATATTTTGTGATGGTGGTATGTACTCCGGCGCCTCCTCGTCGAACTGAGGTAGCAATTTGCGCTTTGGGTAGATTTTGGTTGGGCGCTTGAGGTCGTATTCTTCAGCTGCTAGGACATCCGTCCATTTATCATTGAGCGGATCTTGATCAGCTTGAAGCTGCTGCTGCTTCTTTTTCAGGCTCCTTGCCATGGCGATTAGCTGGCGCTTGAAGCGCTCCTGCTCGAGAGGTTCCTCGGGCACGATGAAATCTTCGGTGTCGAGGCTCACCTTATCTTCGGAGAGCGGGAGGTAATTATCATCCTTCGAATCTTCGTGCTTGGCCTGTTTAACAGGGATAACCTACTCATCTTCCCGTTCGTCTTGTTCGTTTGCTTTATCGACGGGGTCTTCATTGTCTTCGGCACCTTCCGGAGTGTCATCTTCTCCTGTGCCGGTGTTGCTGTCTTTGTTGCGGTGTGACTTAGAGCGACGCCACTGACGACGATGCTTTGACTGTATTTCGGAAGGTTTATCCTCAACTGGGTCTTACTTATCATCGCCGTTGTGCTCCTTTGGTGCATCCACCATGAATACGTCGTACGAGGAAGTGGCCGTCCAACGTCCGGTGAACGGCGGCTTCTGGGCCTCCTCTTCTCCAGCATCGTCATCCATATCGTCGATGTCCTCGGAGTCGTAATCAAGTTCGTCGGTCAAATCTTTGATCGTGGCTATAAAATGGGTGGCGGGTGGGACGTAAAATTCTCCATCGTCAGCCTCTAGTTCGAGCCGGATATAATTCGGCTATGGGTCCTCCGCCAAGGACAGGTTTTTTAATGAGTTCAGCATATCGCCCAAAGGCGAGTGCTAGAAGATGTCTGCGGCACTGAATTTGAAGATCGATAAACGATTAAGCTCGGCGTCTGCGGGCCCGCGTGGTTCGGAACCTGCGGCCGGAGACGAGTCCGGCGTTCCGGTGGCATAAGCCTCGTGTGAGACCAGGTCCATGTACGCTCCAACGCTGTGGAATCTGCGGTCTCTGAGGTGGAGTTAATCCTTCCATCTCCGGATGGCGCGGCCTGCTCCGGCTCTAGGGCCGGAGCGGTTATAGGAGCGATCTCCTGGATGCGGCCCGATGATAGATTTAGGTCATGATCATCGGGGTGACCGGGAGCGGCCACCGCGGAATCGAATCCGGCGAAGATCAAGTCTCCACAGATGTCCGCGACATAGTTCAAGCTCCTGAATCTGACCTGATGGCCAGGGGCGTAGCTTTTGATCTGCTCCATATGGCCAAACGAGTTGGCCCGCAGTGCGAAGCCGCTGAACACAAAGATCTGCCCGGGGAGGAAAGTTTCTCCATACGCAGTGTCATTATTGATGATTGAAGGGGCCATCAAACCTTTCAGCGACATCACAGAGGAACTCTCAATGAAAGCACCAATGTCGGTGTCAAAACTGGCGGATCTCGGGTAGGCGGCCCCGAACTATGCGTCTAAGGTTGATGGTAACAGGAGACAGGGGACACGAAGTTTTACCTAGGTTCGGGCCCTCTTGATGGAGGTAATACCCTACGTCCTGCTTGATTGATATTGATGGGTATGAGTATTACAAGAGTTGATCTACCACGAGATCGTAATGGCTAAACCCTAGAAGTCTAGCTTGTATGACTAAGGTATTGAGTATATCCTTTCCGGACTACACCCTCCGGTTTATATAGACACTGGGGGGATCTAGGGTTACGTAGAGTCGGTTACATAAGAGGGAATCTCCATAGTTGTTCGCCAGGCTTGCCTTCCACGCCAAGGAGAGTCCCATCCGAACACGGGTACAGCCTTCGGTCTTCATATCCTCACAGCCCATCAGTCCGGCCCATAGATAACAGGCCGGACGCCCGAGGACCCCTTAGTCCAGGACTCCCTCAGCTGCTCCTGCTTGTATCGCCACCGAGCACTTGCTTAAGGTCATCAGAAGGTAGGTGTACTACAGATACGAATCGTCCTGTCAGGTTCCAATCTATCCCGATCTTTTTTAGCATGTCCAAAGTATAGATCCTTGCTGAATCTGTCCTGAATGACCCCCCACCCCCCAGGAAAGTGATCTACCGCCGGATCCGGAGCTTGACTCCAGGCTCCCGCAACACGAGTTCGACTCCGAGTTTTGCGCCACCGAGAAGTACCAAAAGTTAAGTTGTGTGCACGGGCACACTCCCGCTCGACGTGTATGCACGGAGGGATTCGACATTATCAGGCGGTTTCTCAGTTGCCCCTTAGAGGTTAGTGCTAATTAAGTTCATCATTTTACTTCAGTTAATGCCACCGCTCATCTAGAATACTATTTAACATTGGCAGGGATATGAGGCTTGTGCCTTTGTTAACTGGCAGGATGAAGAATGGCATGGCAGGGCTCAGAGTGTTATCACCAAGCTCGCAGAAGATATGGTAAAGCTGAAGAAGAAACTAGCTGATCTGGAATGTAAAATCAGTATGATGAGGCAAGAAAGAATCAATCACATGCAACAGATGAAAGCAAGAGACAAGAAGGAACTAGCATGTGTAGTTGTGGTTGTCACATTAGCCATGTTCTATGCGTTGTTTGCAATGATGATTAGGGGTTTTGTTTGACAGTATTGCTAAAGCACATCTAGATGTGCTTTAAGTAATGCACAGTCCTATGCCATTGATGTTACGCAAAGATTCATGCAAATATTTTTCTTTGTCTTTTTTCTTTTCCTTTCTAGTTTGATTATTACTGGCTTTATCAATAAGAAGAGCTCAATGTATTGCTTGCCAACTGTCCTACTCCTTCATACCGGTACTGGTGCATAACCCCAAAACTCGTTCCTTGTTTTTGTCCTAAAAAAGGAAACCAGCCAAATACCCAATAGGAGTCATGCGCAACCCCGGGAATTTGGAGCGACTAGGTACAAATAATTGCGGTTGATTATATCAACGGTTAGATAATACGTCAACCCCTGCTTCAATCCCTGCTTCAATTGGTAGTTCCTCTTCTCTGCATACCCCGCTTAAGTGTCCACCATCTTCATCATCCCCGGCAGGCCGCGCTACACACTGGCACACACTCTGCAGCTATGTCGAGCGATAGTGAGGATGACAGTTCGGCCAGCAGTCTGGCGCCCGATGATAGGTCAACATCGGAATCATCCCGCTCGTCTTCCATGAGTCCTACGTCGAGCCCAGACCTCAATTATATCCGGTTCATGGAAAGGACGCCGCCTCCGGAGTCATCAGACGACAACCAGATGGACGAGCAGCCGTCGGAGGACGAAGAAGAGGACAACGATGATCATGAGGAGGAATGGTCGAACGAGGAGGAGGAGGACGACGACAGCAACGACTATGACGACGGCGGTGATACATCTCCAACGTATCTACAATTTTTGATTATTCCATGCTATTATATTATCAACCTTGGATGTTTGATATGCATTCATATGCTATTTTTATATGATTTTTGGGACTAACCTATTAACCTAGAGCCCAGTGCCAGTTTTGGTTTTTTTCCTTGTTTTTGAGTTTTACAGAAAAGGAAAATCAAACGGTGTCCTATTGACCTGAAACTTCACGGAACTTATTTTTGGACCAGAAGAAGTCCATGGAGTAAAAGAGTTAGGCCAGAAGAGTCCCG
>NC_041392.1:495516053-495590951 GCF_002162155.2 Triticum dicoccoides
GGAGACCCCCCTGACTTGTTCTCGATGCCAAAACATCTTATATATACTAAAACTTCCAGAAAGAAACCTAGATCGGGAGTTCTGCCTCTAGAAGCCTCCGTAGCCATCGAAAACCAATCTAGACCCGTTCCGGCACCCTGCCGGAGGGGGGAATCCCTCTCTAGTGGCCATCTTCATCATCCCGGCGCTCTCCATGACGAGGAGGGAGTAGTTCACCCTCGGGGCTGAGGGTATGTACCAATAGATATGTGTTTGATCTCTCTCTCTCTCATGTTCTTGATTCAGAACGATCTTGATGCATCGCGAGCTTTGATATTATAGTTGGATATTATGATGTTTCTCCTCCTCTACTCTGTTGTTATGAATTGAGTTTTCCCTTTGAAGTTATCTTATCGGATTGAGTCTTTGAGGATTTGAGAACACTTGATGTATGTCTTGCATGTGCTTATCCGTGGTGACAATGGGATATCACGTGATCCACTTGATGTATGTTTTGGTGATCAACTTGCGAGTTTCGTGACCTTATGAACTTATGCATAGGGGTTGGCACACATTTTCGTCTTGACTCTCCGGTAGAAACTTTGGGGCACTCTTTGAAGTTCTTTGTGTTGGTTGAATAGATGAATCTGAGATTGTGTGATGCATATCGTATAATCATACCCACAGATACTTGAGGTGACATTGGAGTATCTAGGTGACATTAGGGTTTTGGTTGATTTGTGTCTTAAGGTGTTATTCTAGTACTAACTCTTGAATAGATCGATCAGAAAGAATAACTTTGAGGTGGTTTCGTACCCTACAATAATCTCTTTGTTTGTTCTCCGCTATTAGTGACTTTGGAGTGACTCTTTGTTGCATGTTGAGGGATAGTTATATGATCCAGTTATGTTATTATTGTTGAGAGAACTTGCACTAGTGAAAGTATGAACCCTAGGCCTTGTTTCCTAGCATTGCAATACCGTTTACGCTCACTTTTACCACTTGCTACCTTGCTGTTTTTATATTTTCAGATTACAAAAACCTATATCTACCATTCATATTGCACTTGTATCACCATCTCTTCGCCGAACTAGTGCACCTATACAATGGTAGTTGGGGACACAAGAGACTCTTTGTTATTTGGTTGCAGGGTTGCTTGAGAGAGACCATCTTAATCCTACGCCTCCGACGGATTGATAAACCTTAGGTCATCCACTTTAGGGAAATTTGCTACTATCCTACAAACCTCTACACTTGGAGACCCAACAACGTCTACAAGAAGAAGGTTGTGTAGTAGACATCAACCTATTTTCTGGCGCCGTTGCCGGGGAGGTTAGTGCTTGAAGGTATATCTTTAGATCTTGCAATCGAGTCTTTTTGTTTCTTGTTTTATCACTAGTTTAGTTTATAAAAGAAAACTACAAAAAAATGGAATTGAGGGTACCTCATATGCTTCATCTTTTTAATATATTTCATGAAAATAAGGATTCCGATGATTGTGCCAAAGTGTTAGAAGAAGAATGCATTAGAATGTTTGGCACTAAATATTTGAATGATGAGCATGATTGCAATGTTGTTAGTATGAATTCCTTGAATATCCATGGAACTAATGATGATTGCACTAGTCATGATGAAAATGTCTCTTATAAGCATGTCAATTTTTGTGGAGTGCATAGAGTTTGCAAGTACACACCAAATAGGGAAGATAGATTTTGCAAGAGGCATAAGTATTTAGAAACTAAATGGTTGCAAGAAAGGCTAGATGTTTGTGCTAAAAATTTAAATTTTCTTAGCCATCCTTGTGAACTTTGCAATGAACATGGTCATTTAAATATACAATGCAAATTGTTTCATGATCGAATCATGTCCAAAAGTTGTGATGACTTGATTTCCCTTGTGCATCATAATGAACTTAGTTTGCTTCTGGGTTATGAAGAAATGGAATGTATAATTAAGGATATTCCAGAATTTGCCCTCGATAATGTTCTTGATTTTGATCTAGAGGAAATTTATATGTATTGTGCGGTGAATGGCATTCAAAATCCTTATATTTCCAATTACATAAAGACAAGAAAACAAATAGAAGATGAAGAGAATACTAATGAAAGGGAAGAGACTTCCCAATATCCTCCTATTATTTCTTATGATGAATCAGGTAACGAGGAGGAGCTTTCTATCCAACCAATCTCATTAATAAGGAGCTCCAAAAAGAGGGTTAAACCCACACATGATGCGAAGAAGCAAAAGAAAAGACGTAGAAGCAAAGGTAAAAAGGCATCCCTCCCAAATGAGGTTGCTCCCATTACTCATTCCGACGATGATAATTGCTATACTATTGGCGCTATCCATACTATTAATGATGAGAGTGATTATGATTATGATATGAAAAGGCCAAATCTTGGGGATGCTATATATGTTTGATCAGAATGACATGTTTGAGAATATATTTGCTGCAATTAATGTTTGTCCCAAGCTTGGGGATTCTAAGTTTCATGAACATGATATATTTAACCTCCCAAGTTTTGATATGCAAATTTATTATGATGATAGCATGCCTCCTATTTATGAGGATTATATTGATGAAAGTGGGTTTGGAAGAGTGTCAACTTTAGGAAGTGATGATCCCACTATTTTGGAGTATGTTGAATCATATTGTGTTAATTGTGAAAGGGGATTTGGAGAGGTCATGACTTTATTTAGCAATTATTCCACTATCTTGGAAGAGGTTTAGATTGATTATGATGAGAACAAAGTTGCTACTTATGATGATTATTGTGATGACACTTATGCTATAAAAATTAGTGATGATTATATTTATAAAACTTGTCATGATTATTATTACCCTCTTTCTGACCATTACTCTTTTAGTGTGGAAACAATTTATAGTATTCGAGTTTCTTATGATACTCTCACTATTCTGAATGAGAAGAATTTTGCTTATGAGGAGAGTAGTAAATTTTTTATGCTTGTAGATCATGAAAATAATGCTTTATGTGATGGTTAAATTGTTGAATTCATTCATGAAGCTACTGAAAATTATTATGAGGGAGGAACATATGCTTGTAGGAATTGCAATAATATCAAGTTTCCTCTCTATGTGCTTAAAGTTCTGAAGTTATGCTTGTTTTGCCTTCCTATGCTAGTTGATTATTGTTACCATAAGTTGTTTGTTCACAAAATCCCTATGCATAGGAAGTGGGTTATAATTAAATGTGCTAGTCGTCTTCTTCATGATGCTCTTTATGTTTCAATTCTTATCTTTTATTTGAGCATCATTGAAATCATCATGCCTAGCTAGGGGCGTTAAACGATAGCGCTTGTTGGGAGGCAACACAACTTCATTTTTTGTTCTTTTATTTTTGCTCATGTTTAGTAATAAATAATTCATCTAGCCTCTTTTTATATGTGGTTTTATGTTTTAATTAGTGTTTGTGCCAAGTAGAACCTTTGGGAAGACTTGGGTGAAGTCTTTTGTGATCTTGCTGTAAAAAACATAAACTTTAGCGCTCACGAGTTTTGCTGCCATTTTTACTGGAGAGTGAGATTAGGTTTATTATTTTTGCAGATGATTAGTAGACAAACTAATAACGTTCACCAATTTAATTCAGAATTTTTGGGGTTACATAAGTGTTCGAAACCTACAAATTACTACAGACTGTTCTGTTTTTGACAGATTCTGTTTTTCGTGTGTTGTTTGCTTATTTTGATGAATCTATGGCCAGTATCAGAGGGTATTCACCATGGAGAAGTTGGAATACAGTAGTTTTGACACCAATATAAATAAAGAATGAGTTCATTAAATACCTTAAGTTGTGGTTTGTTTTCTTATACTAACGGAGCTCATGAGAAGTTTTGTGTTGTGAAGTTTTCAAGTTTTGGGTAAAGATTCGGTGGACTATGGAACAAGGAGTGGCAAGAGCCTAATCTTGGATATGCCCAAGGCACCCAAGGTAATATTCAAGGTGAACCAAGAGTCTAATCTTGGGGATGCCCCGGATGCCATCCCCTTTTTCGTCTTTGTTCATCGGTAACTTTACTTGGAGCTATATTTTTTTTCACCACATGATATGTGTTTTGCTTGGAGCATAATTTTATTTTATTTTGTTTTGCTTGCTGTTAGAATAATATCCAAAGATCTTAAAGTATTAAATGTTAGAGAGTCTTCACATAGTTGCATAATTATTCGACTACTCATTGATCTTCACTTATATCTTTAGGAGTAGTTTATCATTTGCTCTAGTGCTTCACTTATATCCTTCTAGAGCACGGCGGTGGTTTTATTTTGAAGAAATTTTTGAACTCTCATGATTCACTTATATTTTTTTGAGAGTCCTAAATAGCATGGTAATTTGCTTTGGTTATGAAACTAGTCCTAATATGATGGGCATCCAAGATGGGTATAATAAAAACTTTCATATAGTGTGCATTGAATACTATGAGAAGTTTGATACTTGATAATTGTTTTGAGATATGAAGATGGTAATATTAGAGTCATGCTAGTTGAGTAATTGTGAATTTGAGAAATACTTGTGTTGAGGTTTGCAAGTCCCGTGGCATGCACATATGGTAACTGTTGTGTGACAAATTTGAAGCATGAGGTGTTTCTTTGATTGCCTTCCTTATGAGTGGCAGTCGGGGACGAGCGATGGTCTTTTCCTACCAATCTATCCCCCTAGGAGCATGCGCGTAGTGCTTGGTTTTTGATGACTTGTAGATTTTTGCAATAAGTATGTGAGTTCTTTATGACTAATGTTGAGTCCATGGATTATACGCACTCTCACTTTGCCATCATTGCTAGCCTCTTCGGTACCGTGCATTGCCCTTTCTCACCTTGAGAGTTGGTGCAAACTTCGCCGGTGCATCCAAACCCCATGATATGATACGCTCTATCACACATAAACCTCCTTATATCTTCCCCAAAACAGCCACCATACCTACCTATTATGGCATTTCCATAGCCATAATGAGATATATTGCCATGCAACTTTCCACCGCTTCATTTATGACACGCTTCATCATTATCATATTGCCTTGCATGATCATGTAGTTGACATTGTATTTGTGGCAAAGCCACCATGCATAATTTATCATACATGTCACTCTTGATTCATTGCCCATCCCGGTACACCGCCGGAGGCAGTCATATAGAGTCATACTTTGTTCTAGTATCGAGTTGTAATCATTCAGTTGTAAATAAATAGAAGTGTCATGATCATCATTAATAGAGCATTGTCCCGAAAAAAAGAAAAAGGAAAGGTGAAATAAAAAAAGCAAAATATATAAAATAAGAAGGGACAATGCTACTATCCTTTTCCCACACTTGTGCTTCAAAGTAGCACCATGATCTTCATGATAGAGAGTCTCTTGTTTTTTCACTTTCATATACTAGTGGGAATTTTTCATTAAAGAACTTGGCTTGTATATTCCAACAATGGGCTTCCTCAAATGCCCTAGGTCTTCGTAAGCAAGCAAGTTGGATGCACGCCCACTTAGTTTCTTTTGTTGAGCTTTCATACATTTATAACTCTAGTGCATCTGTTGCATGGCAATCCCTACTCCTCACACTGACATCAATTGAGGGGCATCTCCATAGCCCATTGATTAGCCGCATCTATGTGAGACTTTCTCCTTTTTTGTCTTCCCCACAAAACAAGCATCCTTATATTCTATTCCACCCATAGTGCTATGTCCATGGCTCACGCTCATGTATTGCGTGAAAGTTTAAAAAAAGTTTGAGATTACTAAAGTATGCAACAATTGCTTGGCATGTCATCGGGGTTGTGCATGATGAGAGCACTTTTGTGTGATGAAAATGGAGCATGACCAAAGTATATGATTTTGTAGGGATGAACTATAACACCCACAATGCGGCTATATCTCCCACGTGTCGGAGCACGACTTAGAGGCATAACCGCATGGTAGGCATGTCACAAGAGGGGTAATCTTTACACATCACATATACTGAATAAGAAAGGGATAAAGAGTTGGCTTACAATCGCCACTTCACACAATACATAAATATATCATACATCATCTAGAATACAATCAAGGTCCGACTATGGTACCAAAATAAAGAAAGACAACCCCAAGTGCTAGATCCCCGATCGTCCCAACTGGGCTCCACTACTGATCAACCGGAAAAGACGCAAAACAACGATCAAGATCTTCATCGAGCTACCACGTGAGCTGGGTTGCGTCACCTGCACTGGTATCATCGGCACTTGCAGCTGTTTGGAAGTATCTGTGAGTCAAGAGGACTCAGCAATCTCAGACTCGTGAAATAAAGACTATTTAAGCTTATGGGTAGGATAGGGTAATGAGGTAGAGCTGCAGCAAGCACTAGCATATATGGTGGCTAACATACGCAAATAAGAGCGAGAAGAGAAGAAACACAACGGTCGAGAAGCTAGAAGTGATCAAGAAGTGATCCTGAAAACTACTTACGTTCAAGCATAACACAAGAACCGTGTTCACTTCCCGGACTCCGCCGGAAAGAGACCATCACGGCTACACACGCGGTTGATGCATTTTAATTAAGTTAAGTGTCAAGTTTCTACAACCGGATATTAACAAATTCCCATCTGCCCCTAACCGCAGGCACGACTTTCGAAAGTTCAAAACCCTGCAGGGGTGTCCTAACTTAGCCCATCACAAGCTCTCATAGTCAACGAAGGATATTCCTTCTCCCAGGAAGACCCGATCAGACTCGGAATCCCGGTGACAAGACATTTCGATAATGCTGAAACAAGACCAGCAAGACCACCCACTGTGCCGACAAATCCCGATAGGAGCTGTACATATCTCGTTCTCAGGGCACACCGGATAAGCTAAGCATACAGGTACCAACATAACCCAAGTTGCCAAGGGACGGTCCCGCACGATGCCCTAGTTTGGACAACCACTCAGAGGAGCACCGGCCCGGGGGTTTAAAATAAAGATGACCCTTGAGTCTGAAGAACCCAAGGGAAAAACGCTTAGGTGGCAAATGGTAAAACCAAGGTTGGGCCTTGCTGGAGGAGTTTTATTCAAAGCGAACTGTCAAGGGGGTCCCATTCCCCCAACCGCGTAAGGAACGCAAAATCAAGGAACATAACACCGGTATGATGGAAACTAGGGCGGAAAGAGTGGAACAAAACACCGGGCATAAGGCCGAGCCTTCCACCCTTTACCAAGTATATAGATGCATTAAAGTAAATAAGATATAATAATAATGATATCCCAACAATAACCATGTTGCAAACAAGGAACAAACTTCATCTTCACCTGCAACTAGCAATGCTATAAGAGGGGTTGAGCAAAGCAGTAAGATAGCCAAACAACGGTTTGCTAGGAAAGGTGGGTTAGAGGCTTGACATGGCAATATGGGAGGCATGATAAAGCAAGTGGTAGATATCGCGGCATTGCAAAAGAGCGAGAAACTAGCAAGCAAAGATAGAAGTGATTTTCGAGGGTATGGTCATCTTGCCTGAGATCCCGCAAGGAAGAAGAACGAGTCCACGAAGAAGACAAACGGACGTAGTCGAACGGATCCTCACAACTCTGAAACAAAACCGAAGCTAACGAGAGAAGCAACCCGGAAAGAAGGAAGCAACATAGTAAACAACCACCACATAAGCATGACATGATGCGCAAACAATTATGATGCATGTCTGGTTTAAAGAGGCATGGCATGGCAAAGTGCACAAACAACACTACAAGTTAAGTGGAGCTCAATATGCAATGAGTTGCATATTGACAGAACACCACATCAATTATTTAGTTCTCTCCCGTTTAGGTACCCAACAATATTAAATGTTGTTAAACATGGCAAGAGAGTGAAGCATAAACAAACTAACTATCTAAGTAATTTAAATGGGGCTAGAACAACAAGCAACAAGTCCGAAAAATCCCCATGCGCATTTAGTAATTTAATGCAAACAACAATTTAAACCATTTTAAATTTTGTTATCATGATGTGGATGACATTGCAAGTTTTAAACAATTTTGTTAAAAGTTGATATGAACATGATATGAATCATTATTGCCATGGCGGAAGGAAAAGGGGCCACGACAACGAATCCGAAAATGATGCCACGGCAACATATCGGTTCTGGTATCTCATGGAGATACCAGTGCAAAAGGAAAAGTGACATGAGCGTGTCATGCAAGATGGTGGGGTGATCCCGGTAACCGGGTTCCCATGGGTTAGCGGTAAATGAGGAGGATCGAGCAAGCAGCGATTCAACCATGGTGCAAACATGGGCATCTCATACGATACATCACATGCATACGGATCACGGGCATCGTTCCGGCGGTTATACCTTCCCAAAAGTGCAATTACGGAGTGGTTCGAGTTCGGTAAAGGAATTAGGCATTCTTGCGACGGTAGTAGTACACGGTCACCGTGGAAGTAGTTGTTCACGGGTCATTGTGGGAAGTTGTCCTTCTCATGGCGACGGTAGTTGTTCACCCGACTGTTTTGGCAACGGTCGCGACGTACAGGGTTCATAAATGTTCGGGTCGAGGGTAGCGGTACTTAGTATCTTGTGGATATTCACGGTTTGTCGTGGTACTTGGTGACATGCACGGGATGATAGTTGTACACGTTCGTAGAGGTACTTATCGTCCGGTGCGGTACTTGGCGAATCCAAGACGTAGAGGTACACTTGTTGAAGCGGAACTTGACGAAATCCATCTGGAGGTGCAACACGATGGTCTGGATGGATCGTAGTCGAACTTGGTGGTGCATATAGTCAACGTAGATGAACTTGGCGACAGTTATGCTTGTGCTCACGAAACGACAACGAGACACAGCACCTGCTGCTCGGGGACGTCGCGGTCGGTCACGCAGAGGCTGGAGATGGCAGAACGGCGAGAGGACGGAGGCGAGGTGGTTGTCCATGACAGCGTCGGGCAGGGCTCGAGCTCATACTTGAGGCAGAGGGCAACCGTGAACCGCAGAGGTGCGACAACAGAGGCCGAAGGGGAGGTCGATGCCGCGGGAACAGCGAGACGCTGTAGCGACCAGACCTCAAACGGTCTGATCTCTGTGCTCCGGTGTCATCCCTAGGTCAGTAATGCTGACACCACACAGTACTCGGAGGATTTATAGCAGAGTAGCAATCACACACTTATTACATCGAGTGTCTCAAAAGAGAGCTTATTACAATAAATATGGCTTAAGGCCATCTAATAACGATAACAGTGGAAGGCTTGGAAGGTAAGTGAGTCCATCAACTCCAACGGCATCACTGAGTATAGAACCACGACCTAAAAACTCCTTAATCGTCGTCTGAAAAGTCTGCAACATTAACGTTGCAGCCCGAAAACGGGTCAGCACATGGAATATGCTAGCAAGGTAACACATAGAGAGTAACGGAATGAAACAACTATACTATATGCATATTTGGCTGGTGGAAAGCTTTATGGTTACAGTTTTTGCGTAAAGCCAATTTTTCCCTACTTCAAAGGAATAAATTTAATTACTATCAGGGTGGTTGTTAAACATTGAGAATGGTTGACAGCATTCTCAATCCCAATTAAGTAACATCATTAAAACCCAACAAAATTAACTTTAGAGTAACATGTTGAGATTCACATGATAATCCAGGTACTAGATACTCAAGATGTCCATAACCGGGGACACGGCTAATCATGATTAGTTTATACACTCTGCAGAGGTTTGCGCACTTTTCCCCACAAGACTCGATCGCCTCCGTTGGATTTCTCGCACTACATGGTGTTTGAGAAACGGATGACCGAAACACAGTCTTTCAGAAGTGCTAGCACCTTACGATGGATAGACTGGTACACCTACTTTCCCCTACATCTGCTAGTCTACCCTGTAAGAGTTCGCACGACTTACTCGACTATGCCAGAGCCCATAATGGCTTGTGGCTGCACACGGAAGTTTCTAGTATGAAAAATCTCATGATCCCTTTGAGCCTGGGTGGCGGTCCAAAATAAAAACAGGCAAGTCCTGGAATACCCAGGTGCCTCAATCCACCCAGATGTGTGTTAGGTTGCCACCTTATATAAACCATTAATTATCAATCTCACATCTGTCATGGATATCACTCACCCAATCCACGTCTACTAGCATAGCATGGCATAATAAGCAAACGTAGAAGTAACTCCCAAAGGTTTGATAATAAACAGGTAATAGGTACTACCTCATCTACTTCCCATCCCACAATTTAATTAGAACCTAATCATGCAATGTGTGAAGATTGATCTAATGCAAAAAAAACTGGGTTGTAGAAAAAGGTATGATCAAAGTGTTACTTGCCTTGCTGATGATCCGCGAAACCTAGAGATTCAAAGTAACAGGCGGCGCACTCCGGGTACTCTATAAAGGTATGATCAAAGTGTTACTTGCCTTGCTGATGATCCGCGAAACCTAGAGATTCAAAGTAACAGGCGGCGCACTCCGGGTACTCTATCGCAAACAAACAAACAAGCATACAATAAATACTCATCTAATGCACTGGTAAAACTTAAATAGAAGATCTAACCAGAAAGTTCAACTTAAGAACCCTGGTTTGCAAAAACAATCAAATCGAACGAAGCAATAGAAGTCAAACGGCGAAAGAAAACAACTTCGTTCTAGTAATCTGGATCTAAGTCAAATTTTACAGTAGCAAAAACATGTTTAAGTTGATTATTCGTAAAGAGGGTTTCGACACGAAACTCCACGTGCTTGAATCGCCTGATTCTGATAAACGAGCGAGAAGTTATACTAAAACGAAAATCGGATCAGAAATCGCGATCAGAAAATAACCGCGGAAAATCCGACGAAAAAGAAAAACGACGAACAGATTAATCAGTAGTTAACCTAATCCGAAAAAATATTAAAATAAAAAAATAAAAAAAATTCAAAAATAAAACCGACGAGAATTTTTTATTTTTTTTAAAAAAAATTGGCACAGAAGTCGAGGCGGCGGCGAACCTCGGGCGGCGCGCTGCTCCGGCGGCGGCGGCGGCGGCGGATCGGGCGCGGGGCTGGTGTGGGCTGGGGGCTCGGGTGCGGCGCTATATAAAGGCGCCCCGGGCGGACTCCCGCTCGGGTACGGCCCATAGTCGGTTTCATTTTTTTAAATAATTACGCTCGGAAGAAAAATAAAAAGAAATACTAAACGGACTCCAAAAATCACGATATAAATTTTCCCGGGTTTCTAAAATCAAGCCCGGTAAAGTGAACATTTATCTGGGCCCAAACTACAACTTTGATAAACGCGCATTTTTCCTAAATTCAATTAAAAATACCGAAAAACTCCGAAATAAATCTTATTTGATTTTTTATTAAATCCTCAATATTTCTATATTTTGGGAAAGTCATTTTATTCCCTCTCTCATATTTTTGTAATAGAAATAATTGATGATAAAATAAATAAAATCAAATGATCCTGTTTACAAAATTTGAGGAAACTCAAATATGTAAATAACGAAATCCCCAACTCTCTCCGTGGGTCCTTGAGTTGCTTAGGATTTTCTAGGATCAAAACCAAAAGCAAAATAAAATATGATATGCATGATGACCTAATGTATAACATTCTAAATTGAAAATTTGGGATGTTACAAACCTACCCCCCTTAAGATGAATCTCGCCCTCGAGATTCGGATTGGCTAGAAAATAGGTGAGGGTGGTCCTTGAGCAAATCTTCCTCTCGCTCCCAGGTGGCTTCATCCTCCGTGTGGTGGCTCCACTGAACTTTGCAAAACTTGATAACTTTGCTGCGAGTGACTCGGCTCGCAAACTCAAGAATCTTGACTGGTTTCTCCTCATAGGTCAAATTGTTATCCAACTGAATTGCTTCCAATGGCACTGTGTCTCTCAAAGGTATGTCAGCCATCTCCGCGTGACACTTTTTCAACTGAGAAACGTGGAACACATCATGAACTCATGTCAATCCTTCTGGCAATTCCAACTTGTAGGCCACTTCTCCCATACGCTCCAAAACTCGATATGGTCCTACAAATCGTGGCGCTAACTTCCCCTTAACTCCAAAGCGCTTAATCCCTCGAAGTGGGGATACTCGAAGATAAGCTCTGTCTCCGACTTCGTAAACTGTCTCCTTGCGTTTAGAATCTGCGTAGCTTTTCTGCCTGGACTGGGCTACCTTGAGCCTATCGCGAATCAACTTCACCTTCTGTTCAGACTCTTTAATCAGATCTGGTCCAAACAACTGGCGGTCTCCAACTTCGTCCCATGACAACGGTGTCCTGCACCTCCTTCCGTACAAAGCTTTGAAAGGGGCCATCTTCAAACTGGTCTGATAGCTATTATTGTAAGAGAACTCTGCATATGGCAAATTATCGTCCCAACTAGATCCATAATCTAGCGCACAAGCTCTCAGCATATCCTCCAAAATCTGATTGACTCTCTCGGTCTGTCCATCTGTCTGCGGATGATAAGCTGTACTAAATTCTAGCCTAGTACCCAAAGTCTCATGCAACTGCTTCCAGAACTTTGAGGTAAACTGGGTTCCTCTATCTGATACGATGCTCCTCGGAACTCCATGCAAACATACGATCCTGGTCATGTATATCTTTGCCAACTTAGCACTGGTGTAAGTGGTCTTTACTGGGATGAAATGTGCTACCTTCGTCAATCGATCAACTACAACCCAAATCGAGTCATAGCCTGAACGAGTCCTTGGTAATCCCGTGATAAAATCCATGCCTAGCTTATCCCACTTCCATTCGGGTATCAGCAATGGTTGCAACAATCCTGCTGGCTTCTGATGCTCTGCCTTTACTCTCTGACATACGTCACAAACTGCTACATACTCCGCAATATCCTTCTTCATTCCGGTCCACCAGAAAATATCCTTCAAATCCAAATACATCTTGGTATTTCCTGGGTAAATCGAATACGGTGAATCATGTGCCTCTTGCAGAATCAACTTTCTGATCTCCAGGTCATTGGGTATATAAACATGGTCTTCAAACCATAGGGTGTCGTGCTCATCCTCACGAAATCCTTTAGCTTTTCCTTCGCTCAGTTTCTCCTTTATAGCGGCAATCTCTTTGTCAGTTTTTTGAGCTTCTCTGATTCTATCCATCAAAGTTGACTGAATTTCCAACGTTGCTACATAGCCTCTCGGAACTATTTCCACACATAGTTCACGAAGATTTTCTGCTAACTCCTTGGGTATTTCTCCCGTCATTAACGTATTGACATGGCTCTTGCGGCTTAATGCATCAGCTACTACATTAGCCTTCCTGGGATGATATGCAATCTCATATCATAATCCTTGATGAGCTCCAACCATCTCCTTTGTCTGAGGTTCAACTCCTTCTGCGTGAAAATGTACTTCAAACTCTTGTGATCTGTGTACACCTCACAATGATTTCCAATGAGGAAATGTCTCCATGTCTTCAATGCATGCACTACGGGTGCTAACTCCAAATCATGTGTAGCGTAATTCAATTTGTGAGGCTTCAGTTGTCTTGAAGCATATGAAACAACTCTCCCTTCCTGCATAAGCACTGCTCCAAGTCCTCGACGTGAAGCGTCGCAATACACCTCATAATCCTTGGTTTGATCTGGCAAAATCAACACTGGTGAGGTAACCAAGCGTTTCTTCAACTCCTGGAAACTAGCCTCACACTCCTCAGTCCATTTGAACTTGGTATCCTTCTTCAGCAACTCCGTCATAGGCTTCGCAATCTTTGAAAAAATTTCAATAAACATCCGGTAGTATCCTGCGAGTCCAAGAAAACTCCGGATCTCTCCAACTGTTGTTGGTGCTTCCCACTTGGTCACGGTTTCAACTTTAGCGGGATCAACAGCTATACCTTCTCCAGATATAACGTGTTCAAGGAATCCTACTTCCTTCAACCAAAACTCACATTTGCTGAACTTGGCATATAATTGATGTTCTCTGAGCTTTCCAAGTACCAAACGCAAATGCTCCTTATGCTCCTCTTCATTCTTCGAATATACCAGGATATCATCAATGAACACTACGACGAACTTATCCAAAAACTCCATAAACACTTTGTTCATCATGTTCATAAAATAGGTAGGCGCGTTAGTCAGACCAAATGACATAATGGTATACTCATACAGCCCATACCTGGTGGTAAAAGTTGTCTTAAGAATATCCTGTTCTCGAATCTTCAACTGGTGGTATCCTGATCGCAAATCGATCCTAGAAAACACTTTAGCTCCTTGCAATCGATCAAACAGATCATTGATCATTGGTAGTGGGTACTTGTTCTTGATTGTTACTTCATTCAATCCTCGATAATCAACAACCATCCTTAACGATCCATCCTTCTTCTCTACTAGAAGTACTGGTGATCCCCAAGGCGAAGAACTTGGGCGAATATATCCCTTATCCAGTAACTCCTTAATCTGCTTCTTAATTTCCACCAAATCTTTTGCTGGCATCCTATATGGTCTCTTCTATATTGGCCCAGTGCCTGGCAAAAGTTCAATCAAAAACTCAATATCTCTATCTGGTGGCATGCCTGGCAACTCTTCGGGAAATACATCAGGAAAATCCTTTACCACTGGTACTTCCTCCTGCACAACTCCTGATAAGGAATTTACTTGTGTCCTGTTTGGCGCATGTCGGGATACATACTTGATCCTTCTTCCTTCTGGCGTTGTGAGCAAAATTGTCTTACTGGCGCAATCGATGTTTCCTACATACATCGACAACCAATCCATACCAAGAATCACATCCAGACCTTGGGATTCCAGAATAATTAAATCTGTTGGGAAAACATGCCTTCCTATACTTAATGGCACTTGAAAACATCCTTGAATGGCCATGTACTCTGCTCCTGGTGAGCTTACTAGCATAGGTGTTTTGAGAACCCTAGTGGGCAGGCTATACTTTTCCACAAATCCCCTTGATATGTATGAATGCGATGCTCCAGTATCAAAGAGAACGAGTGCAGTAAATGACTTAACCAAAAACTTACCTGTTACTGCATCGGGCTGAGCTTCAACCTCCTCCACGCTAACGTGGTTCACCTGTCCCCTGTTGAAAGGGTTCGGCTTCTTCCCAGAACTTCCATTGCCATTTTGGCCTTCAGGACATTCATTTGCAAAATGTCTGGTCTTGGAACACTTGAAACAGGTGACATGACTCAGATCTTTCTTGGCTGGGGTTGATGGGGTGTTGCGGTTCTGTCCATTGCTTCCTCCATTCCCGTTACTATTCTTGGTGCCATTGTGATTATGCAAGCTACCTACTCCATGGATATGCTGAAAATGTCCTCCCGGTCTAGGGGTAAAACGTGGCTTCTGCTGAGCTCCTGAATTATACTTTTCTTGTCCATACTTCCTCTTGCGGTTCTCAATTTGCTGCTGCTTCCCTTCAATCATAAGAGCACGATCTACCAACTCCAGGTAGTTGTTGAAGGTGGCTACCATCAACTGCATACTCATCTCATCATTCAGTCCTTACAGGAATTTCTCCTGCTTAGCTGCATCCGTAGCAACGTCATCTGGGGCATAACGTGCTAGCGTACTAAACTCCTCCACATACTGGCCAACTGTCCGTCCTCCTTGGCGCAAGTTACAAAACTCGCGCTTCTTCATGGCCATTGCTCCTGCTGAAACATGGGAAGTACGAAAAGCCTGCTGAAACTGGTCCCATGTGACAGTGTCGACTGGGAAGGTGGCTGTGAAATTCTCCCACCAGGATGCCGCGGGTCCTTCTAACTGATGTGCGGCAAACTTCACCTTCTCCGCATCTATGCATCCTGCTGTGGTCAACTCCCTAGCTGTCTTGCGGAGTCAATCATCTGCTACTATCGGCTCGGTGCTACTGGAAAACACCGGCGGATTCAGCCTAAAAAAACGGGCTAAGTGGTCAACAGGTGGTGGTGGTGGGTTGTTGTTATTGTTCCCCTGATTCTGATTCTGAACTAGCAACTGCATCAAGGTGTTCTGCTGCTGGATCAACTGGGTGAGCTCCGGTGGAAAGGCAAATCCGGGGTCACGTCTCGGAGGCATCTGAGGGTTTAGAAAAGATGAGATATAAGAATAGAGGGGGTCTAAAGAGAAAACACTACCCATATGCACATGAGGCAAAAGCAAACAATTCAGTTCAATCAATCAAACAAAGGCATACAATCGATCTAGCTATCGCAAGAGTGCTCGGACTACTATATTTACATGGTGGACTACTACTACTGATGAGGTGGTCTACTAGAAATATTCTACGGTTGTAGACTCCATGATATCTACTCCTGCTTCATCAACATAGTCATCATCGCTACTATCTGCTTCCGAGTCGGTGTCGTCGATGATGATGTAGTCTTCCGGGCTAATCTCCTTGGGTTCTTTGTCTTCATCTATTGGTGTCGGGCCTCCCATAAATATTCCAATCTTCTTGATCAGATCGTCATTCTTCTCCACCAATACTTCAATTTCTTCTTCATAATCTTCACGTGTAACCTTGAGTTCTTCCTCCAGTTCCTTGACTCTAGTTTTAGCCTTCTTCAGATCTATCATGTAGGCGCACATCTGATTCTCTTGTTGTCGAATGTGCTGGTTTAACTCCTGGATAAAAGCTGCGATTGATCTATCTTTCCTGGTGCTGATCATCTCCCAGTGTTCATCTCGGCGCCCACAAATCTGGTAGATAGTATCCTTGAGATCCTTGCGGTAGACTTCTCCAATGTGTCCCATGGCGATGTGAGCTGCCATACTCTTTCCTAGACTCCAAGTTGGTGCATCAAAAGAAAACTCTATGGGCTAAGTGACTGGCATGAACGTCCTTCCTGGAACTTGAACTTGTATCATCCAGCGCTCTTCTTCAGGTAAAGTGGCGTTGTAGGTTCCCATGAAGCTTGGTACTCCTATGTTCAGGTATCTAGTGACTTCCTTCAAGTGGCGTCCAAAGGGTGTATCTTCATCTGGTTGTGTGAACTTGTTCCTTGCATCCGCCATCCTAAAGAGTAGAAGAAATGAGAGGTCATAAGAGAAGAGAGTGAGTAGTGATCTAGGTCTTTAGCTTAGGGTCGTGTCCTACAGTCAGTGTGTGCTCTGATACCATCTCTGTAGCGACCAGACCTCAAACGGTCTGATCTCTGTGCTCCGGTGTCATCCCTGGATCAGTAATGCTGACACCACACAGTACTCGGAGGATTTATAGCAGAGTAGCAATCACACACTTATTACATCGAGTGTCTCAAAAGAGAGCTTATTACAATAAATATGGCTTAAGGCCATCTAATAACGATAACAGCGGAAGGCTTGGAAGGTAAGTGAGTCCATCAACTCCAACGGCATCACTGAGTATAGAACCACGACCTAAAAACTCCTTAATCGTCGTCTGAAAAGTCTGCAACATTAACGTTGCAGCCCGAAAATGGGTCAGCACATGGAATATGCTGGCAAGGTAACACATAGAGAGTAATGGAATGAAACAACTATACTATATGCATATTTGGCTGGTGGAAAGCTCTATGGTTACAGTTTTTGCGTAAAGCCAATTTTTCCCTACTTCAAAGGAATAAATTTAATTACTATCATGGTGGTTGTTAAACATTGAGAATGGTTGACAACATTCTCAATCCCAATTAAGTAACATCATTAATACCCAACAAAATTAACTTTAGAGTAACATGTTGAGATTCACATGATAATCCAGGTACTAGATACTCAACATGTCCATAACCGGGGACACGGCTAATCATGATTAGTTTATACACTCTGCAGAGGTTTGCGCACTTTTCCCCACAAGACTCGATCGCCTCCGTTGGATTTCTCGCACTACATGGTGTTTGAGAAACGGATGACCGAGACACAGTCTTTCAGAAGCGCTAGCACCTTACGATGGATAGACCGGTACACCTACTTTCCCCTACATCTGCTAGTCTACCCTATAAGAGTTCGCACGACTTACTTGACTATGCCAGAGCCCATAATGGCTTGTGGCTGCACACGGAAGTTTCTAGTATGAATAATCTCATGATCCCTTTGAGCCTGGGTGGCGGTCCAAAATAAAACAGGCAAGTCCTGGAATACCCAGGTGCCTCAATCCACCCAAATGTGTGTTAGGTTGCCACCTTATATAAACCATTAATTATCAATCTCACATCTGTCATGGATATCACTCACCCAATCCACGTCTACTAGCATAGCATGGCATAATAAGCAAACGTAGAAGTAACTCCCAAAGGTTTGATAATAAACAGGTAATAGGTACTACCTCATCTACTTCCCATCCCACAATTTAATTAGATCCTAATCATGCAATGTGTGAAGATTGATCTAATGCAAGAAAAACTGGGTTGTAGAAAAAGGTATGATCAAAGTGTTACTTGCCTTGCTGATGATCCGCGAAACCTAGAGATTCAAAATAATAGGCGGCGCACTCCAGGTATTCTATCGCAGACAAATAAACAAGCATACAATAAGTACTTATCTAATGCACAGGTAAAATTCAAATAGAAGATCTAACCAGAAAGTTCAACTTAAGAACCCTGGTTTGCAAAAAGAATCAAATCGAACGAAGCAAAAGAAGTCAAACGGCGAAAGAAAACAACTTCGTTCTAGTAATCTGGATCTAAGTCAAATTTTACAGTATCAAAAACATGTTTAAGTTGATTATTCGGAAAGAGGGTTTCGAGACGAAACTCCAGGCGCTTGAATCGCCTGATTCCGATAAACGAGCGAAAAGTTATACTAAAACGAAAATCGCGATCAGAAAATAACCGCGGAAAATCCGACGAAAAAGAAAAACGACGAACAGATTAATCGGTAATTAACCTAATCCGAAAAAAAATAAAAAAATATTAAAAAAAAATAAAAATCGAAAATAAAACCGACGAGATTTTTTTTAAAAAAAAATTCGGCACGGAAGTCGAGTCGGCGGCGAACCTCGGGCGGCGCGCTGCTCCGGCGGCGGCGGCGGCGGCGGATCGGGCGCGGGGCTAGTGTGGGATGGGGGCTCGACTGCAGCGCTATATAAAGGCGCCCCAGGGCGGAGTCCCGCTCGGGTACGGCCCATAGTCGGTTTCGTTTTTTTTTAAATAATTACGCTCGGAAGAAAAATAAAAAGAAATACTAAACGGACTCCAAAAATCACGAAATAAATTTTCCCGGGTTTCTAAAATCAAGCCCGATAAAGTGAACATTTATCTGGGCCCAAAATAAAACTTTGAAAAACGCGCATTTTTCCTAAGTTCAATTAAAAATACCGAAAACTCCGAAATAAATCTTATTTGATTTTTTTATTAAATCCTCAATATTTCTATATTTTGGGAAAGTCATTTTATTCCCTCTCTCATATTTTTGTAATAGAAATAATTGATGATAAAATAAATAAAATCAAATGATCCTGTTTACAAAATTTGAGAAAACTCTAATATGTAAATAACAAAATCCCCAACTCTCTCCGTGGGTCCTTGAGTTGCTTAGGATTTTCTAGGATCAAAACCAAAAGCAAAATAAAATATGATATGCATGATGACCTAATGTATAACATTCCAAATTGAAAATTTGGGATGTTATAGACGCGGGAATGATGGCTCCAGCGCGGGGCGGACGGAGCAGCTCCAGCGATGGCGGGGTACAAGGCGAGGACGTCGCCGGGCATTGGTGATGGCTGGAGGCGGAGGCGCTGTGAACTGCAGCGGCGGGCGCGACCTGAGAACGGGCAGGAGAGCAATGCGCGTGGGGAGGAGATGGGATCGGGATCCCTCTCCTGTGCACGGCGCGCGAGGAGGATGGAAGGGAGAGGGTGAGATCGGGGAGGGGGAGACGGCGCAAGGGAACGAGGGAGATGGAGATGGGATTGAGCAAAGGCGGCGCTCGGGAGGAGGACGAGGGGGATTTAGGAGATGGGGGTCTCCTGGCGCTAGGTTAAAGGAGGAGGAGGGCTGGCCTGGTGGGCTGAGAGGAAAAGAATGGGCCGGCCTCGCTAGGCTTCCTCTTCTCCCACTTGAGTCTTTTTTAGCAAAAAAAAAGAATTAGAGAGAATAAAAGAAAGAGAGGTTTTAGGGAAGGAATTTGGTCATGAGGACAATTTTCCCGGACTCTTAAAAATATGAGGAATTTAAATAAAATGGTGAAAGGAATTTTAGAGAGAATAAAGTTCACACAAAGGAACATGTTTGAATTTAATTCAAACTTGCATGAATTTATTAACCTAACCAAACTGAATCCAAATGGGCTTAAATTTTATAGGATGACCCTACATAATAAATATGATTTATGGGCAAAAGATGAACATTTATTTGAGCAATTCTATTTGCAACTCAAATAAATAGAGAAAAGGGAAAGAAAGAAGTGGCATAGGGATTTGAAACTTGGGTGAAACCAAGTTGGAAGTGAGCATGGGGTTGACGGAAAGATCAAGAGAAGAAAAGGAGTTGCAATGCACATGAGCAACTAAATTAAACAAACACGACAATGGTATGGAGAAGATGCATGATGCAATGCACATGATGCAATGATGAATGCAACAAACCAACAACTCACATGACGAAACTCGGAAAACATGGAAGGCGTCTGAAGCTCCGGCCTTGGGGCGTTACAACACTCCACCACTACAAGAGGATCTCGTCCTGAGATCTAGAATGGCATCGAAGGAGAAAGGAAAGAGGAAGAGGTAAAACAAAGTTGCTTCTTGGACAAACGAGTGAAACCACGAAGCTTGAGAGGTTGAACAAATTGAAAGAAAGAAAACAACGAAGATGAACAAAGTTGAAAACACCCCGTTAGAAAAGAGGAACAAGGAACATTATGGGAACCTTGTAGGTTGAAAGACATAAGAAAAAGGGTTGTACAAGGAACGAGAAAAATCAATTACGACCACACTCCGGTTAAAACAAGATAGAGAAGGAATAAGAATGATATAATTTGGATAGCACTCCGACTGTAAATGGAAGGAATTGAACATGATCTTGGCAAAACAAGATGATGGGTCGAAGAGAGCAACATCACAATGCCTCCGGAACAAATTTAAGAATGGAATCAAAAGAACGAAGGAGAGGACCACATCTTCTACCTCAAATGAGCTTGGAAAAGCATCTTTAGGAGAAGGGTTGATTGGAGTTGTTGGAAATCCAACAACGAAAATAGTAAGCTTGTTGTGGGCTTATGGAAAACATCTCAAAAACTTGAGGTGAAATTCTGCCACTAACAAAAAACAATGGATTGGATTGATATGAACAAGCAGACGAGAAACTTATTTCATCGGAAGGATAAATGAAGAACTTGGGTCATTTATGAGCACCATAAATAGCAACAATCCTTAGTGGAAGCTTTAGGTGAAATATGACCCAAGATAACTCCAACAAAGAGAATGATGGATTGAGAAGAGCTCATGTTCGAACAAATTGATGGGTTTAACTATCTCATTCTTGACAACTTGCGAATCCTGACACACGAAGGGAAATTGTCAAGAGTGTCATAACACCACCTCAAAAGATAATGTAGGAAGAATTGCACTTTGGATGCAAGATGAAGAATGCTTGAACTCCTCAAATAAGTCATTTGTTGAACACCATGTTTATTTATAGAGTACAGCTTGGCGGATCTTAACTCCGAGAGAAATCTTGAAGAACAATTGAAGAATGAAAGGAATCCTTGACGAACCACCATGTAGAGCCTCCGTGAAGAACTGCGGTAATAAAAGAATGATCAAACAAAAGGAAAGTTGAAAAGGACTCCGGGAGAAGCCTAACAATGATTAAATGGAGCTTAGTGATGATATAATTGAGAGAGCTTGGGACTCCGGGAAAAGAAAAGATGAAACAATTGAAACCAAGAATTTGATGAGCCTTCGGAATAAGGAGTTGAATATACTCGATGAAACAAGAATAAGAATTACATGATGCTTATCCTTCATCAATTAAATTGATGGCACACAATGGATTTGGCATACTACTTATTCTAATAGAAAGGATTAAGATAGATATAACGCAAACTTGGGAAGATCTTCAATGAACCACCGGTAGGATTGAAACAACGGACAAATTGATATGATAACCAAGGAAGAGAACTCTTGAACGAACCACCGTAAGAATTGAAAAATGAACGAAGTAAAGGGATGAATCACCGGTAAGAATTGTAAAACGAACAAAGTTACTTGGGGAAATTTAGATACAAGAGAATGAAGAGATCACAAGCTGATTAGATAATACTTGAATGATGCACCGGTATGATTTGGAGGATGAGAGTTGAAAGCTGGAATGAATAATTCTGAAATGATGGCTCCGGAGAATCAAACTGAAAAGACTCCTGAATTGCTCCAGATGGGTGAAAAGAATTCTCACAATCGAAAACAATTATGAGAGGATGGCATAAAGCTAGCACCATGAATCTTGAAGAGAATGGATAATATTTGGAGGAAAACTCTTCTTCGGTCTTCAAATCGAAGAATGACGACGAGAAACACCACCACAAATTATTGAGATACTTCGGGAGAATGAAAAGCGAAGAGGTTGATCCAATAATGAAAAGAATTTGAAAGATCTTGGAGAAACCATCTGACTGATGATGATTCATTCTTACATCAAACTTCGAAAAGAATTTGAGAATAACTCCAGAAAAAATAGAGGAGTCGGGTAAGATCCTCGGAAAAGACCTGTGGGTTAGGGCCCACTCAAAAGAAAACACCATTGAACGATTACTTGAAAGGGATATTGCACTGGTTGATTTAAATGGCTTGAATGAGATAACTTCCTCGAAAGAACTTGAACGAATGCAGAGGGGAAACATGAACCTTCGAGATATCTTCAGCACTCCGGAACAATTGAATAGCGAGAAGTGGATGATTAAGAGGTGCACCGACATGAGAAAACATTTGAAACAAGGAAAAGGATGTGATCAACAAAGCTTGAATTGGATCCACCGGAGAAGAAAAGAGAACGAAGAATGATAACTTGTAGAGCATCTTCATGAGAATCACCGGATAAGAATACTGACGGAAAAGAATGGAGAGACTTCACATCAATAAGATGGATACTTGATTAAGAAATCCGAGTCCTTGAAGAAAAAGGTTGGGTGGGAGGGAAAACAAAGGCAACTTGGGGATAGATGAAGCGAACAACTTGGGGAAACCGAGAGGTGATCTTGAGGAAGTGGAAATGATCGGATCCACTTCAAGAGAAACACGCTGGTTGAAAAAGGATTGACATGACAATCTCAATTATCATGAAGGATTAGTATTCACATAGAAGTACGAGAACACCAGTTAGGAAAGGTATGGAATCAACACTTGACATTGAAGCAACTCGAATACCACAACTCAAAACAAAACAAAGGATTGACTTGCAAAATAAGCCGGAACAAACATATGATAGACCCCATATCGTATCATGTGTCTGTTGGGAAGATATTCTAGGAGCTACTTGAATTCCCACTTATAAACTCCCGAAAATTTCTGGTTATGCAATCAGGTGTTGGGGATACAGGGGAAGCATAATATCTCACCCAAACTAACAAATCCTACATCCAGCTGTATGCATCCTTCAACACATAACCAAGAAACCTTCGGAAATCATTTACCTCAACCTTCGAAAAGCATCCGTTATACGAGTTATGGCAATACTCCTGAACACCCGCCCCAGTACTGGGTGGTGTCGAGGTTATCTCACCAACAACTGCATAAAAGAGATTTTCGATGTCGACAAACTCAGGTATTCCAGAACTGCAACGATAAAATTGTGACAACAACACCTCGGAGCTCAACTCCCCAGGACACTGCCACAACCCTCAGGAGGCACCAAGAATAATGTTCTCGGCACAAAACCATCGGAACGATTCCAAGATACTCGCGTGATCCTAAAAAAAATTCATGAAATTTGAGGAGAGAAGAGTCAAAACTTCTACATCAGGAGACCTCACCAGAGCGACGAAGGGATTGAGGAGTAAAAAGAATCCTACTCTCCGATATATATAATCCTAAGACTCAAAACATTTTGTTCTAGACTCAACAACGTCAGCGATTCGATCAAGCAGAGGGCTCCTAAGCCGGGGATAGCTCTGATTACCAACTTATAACACACACAATGCGGCTATATCTCCCACGTGTCGGAGCACGACTTAGAGGCATAACCGCATGGTAGGCATGTCGCAAGAGGGGTAATCTTTACACATCCCATCTACTGAATAAGAAAGGGATAAAGAGTTGGCTTACAATCGCCACTTCACACAATACATAAATATATCATACATCATCCAGAATACAATCAAGGTCCAACTATGCTACCAAAATAAAGAAAGACAACCCCAAATGCTAGATCCCCGATCGTCCCAACTGGGCTCCACTACTGATCAACCGGAAAAGACGCAAAACAATGATCAAGATCTTCATTGAGCTCCCACGTGAGCTGGGTTGCATCACCTGCACTGGTATCATCGGCACCTGCAGCTGTTTGGAAGTATCTGTGAGTCACGAGGACTCAGCAATCTCACACCCGCGAGATCAAGACTATTTAATCTTATGGGTAGGATAGGGTAATGAGGTGGAGCTGCAGCAAGCACTAGCATATATGGTGGCTAACATACGCAAATAAGAGGGAGAAGAGAAGCAACACAACGGTCGAGAAGCTAGAAGTGATCAAGAAGTGATCCTGAAAACTAATTACATTCAAGCATAACACAAGAACCGTGTTCACTTCCTGGACTCCGCCGAAAAGAGACCATCACGGCTACACATGTGGTTGATGCATTTTAATTAAGTTAAGCATCAAGTTTTCTACAACCGGATATTAACAAATTCCCATCTGCCCATAACCGCGGGCACGACTTTCGAAAGTTCAAAACCTTGCAGGGGTGTCCCAACTTAGCCCATCACAACCTCTCACGGTCAACGAAGGATATTCCTTCTCCAAGGAAGACCCGATCAGACTCGCAATCCCGGTTACAAACATTTTGACAATGGTAAAACAAGAACAGCAAGACCACCTGCTGTGCCGACAAATCCCGATAGGAGTTGCACATATCTCGTTCTCAGGGCAAACCAGATAAGCTAAGCGTACAGGTACCAACATAACCCAAGTTTCCAAGGGACGGTCCCGCACGGTGCTCTAGTTTGGACCAACACTCAGAGGAGCACTGGCCCAGGGGTTTAAAATAAAGATGACCCTTGAGTCTGCAGAACCCAAGGGAAAATAGGCTTAGGTGGCAAATGGTAAAACCAAGGTTGGGCCTTGCTGGAGGAGTTTTATTCAAAGCGAACTATCAAGGGGGTCCCATTCCCCCAACCGCGTAAGGAACACAAAATCAAGGAACATAACACCGGTATGATGGAAACTAGAGCGACAAGAGTGGAACAAAACACCAGGCATAAGGCCGAGCCTTCCACCCTTTACCAAGTATATCGATGCATTAAAGTAAATAAGATATAATAATAATGATATCCCAACAATAACCATGTTGCAAACAAGGAACAAACTTCATCTTCACCTGCCACTAGCAACGCTATAAGAGGGGCTGAGCAAAACGGTAACATAGCCAAACAACGGTTTGCTAGGAAAGGTGGGTTAGAGGCTTGACATGGCAATATGGGAGGCATGATAAAGCAAGTGGTAGGTATCGCAGCATTGCAAAAGAGCGAGCAACTAGCAAGCAAAGATAGAAGTGATTTTCGAGGGTATGGTCATCTTGCATGAGATCCCGCAAGGAAGAAGAACGAGTCCACGAAGAAGACAAAAGGACGTAGTCGAACGGATCCTCACAACTCCGAAACGAAACCGAAGCTAACGAGAGAAACAACCCGTAAAGAAGCAAGCAACATAGTAAACAACCACCACATAAGCATGAAATGATGTGCAAACAATTATGATGCATGTCCGGTTTAAAGAGGCATGGCATGGCAAAGTGCACAAACAACACTACAAGTTAAGTGGAGCTCAATATGCAACGAGTTGCATATTGACAGAACACCACATCAATTATTTAGTTCTCTCCCGTTTAGGTACCCAACAATATTAAATGTTGTTAAACATGGCAAAAGAGTGAAGCATTAACAAACTAACTATCTAAGTAATTTAAATGGGGCCGAAACAACAAGCAACAAGTTTGAAAAATCCCCATGCGCATTTAGTAATTTAATGCAAACAACAATTTAAACCATTTTAAATGTTGTTATCATGATGCGGATGAGATGGCAAGTTTCAAACAATTTTGTTAAAAGTTGATATGAACATGATATGAATCATTATCGCCATGGCGGAAGGAAAAGGGGCCACGACAACGAATCCGAAAATGATGCCACGACAACATATCGGTTCCGGTATCTCACAGAGATACCGGTGCAAAAGGAAAAGTGATGTGAGCGTGTCATGCAAGATGGTGGGGTGATCCCCGTAACCGGGTTCCCACGGGTTAGCGGCAAATGAGGAGGACCGAGCAAGCAGCGATTCGACCATGGTGCAAACATGGGCATCTCATACGTTACATCACATGCATACGGACCACGTGCATCGTTCTGGTGGTTATACCTTCCCAAAAGTGCAATTACGGAGTGGTTCGAGTTCGGTAAAGGAAGTAGGCATTCTCGCGACGGTAGTGGTACACGGTCGTCGTGGTAGTAGTTGTTCACGAGTCGTTGTGGGAAGTTGTCCTTCTCGTGGCGACGGTAGTTGTTCACCCGATGGTTTTGGCAACGGTCGCGACATATAGGGTTCGTAGATGTTCGGGTCGAGGGTAGCGGTACTTAGTATCTTGTGGAACTTCACGGTTCGGCGTGATACTTGTGACATGCACGGGATGATAGTACGTTCGTAGACGTACTTGGCGTCCGGTGCGGTACTTGGCAAATCCAAGATGTAGAGGTACACTTGTTGAAGCGGAACTTGACGAAATCCATCTGGAGGTGCAACGGATCGTAGTCGAACTTGGTGGTCCGTATAGTCAACGTAGATGAACTTGGCGACAATTATGCTTGTGCTCACGAAACGGCAAAGAGACACAGCAGCAAAGCTGCTGCTCGGGGACGTTGCGGTCGGTCACGCAGTGGCTGGAGATGGCAGAACGGCGAGAGGACGCAGGCGAGGTGGCTGTCCATGACAGCGTCGGGCAGGGCTCAAGCTCAGACTCGAGGCATAGGGAAACCGTGAACCGTAGAGGTGCGACAACAGAGGCCGAAGGGGAGGTCGATGCCGCGGGAACAACGACGGCACGGGAACAACGGCTCCAGCGTGGGGCGGACGGAGCAGCTCCGGCGGTGGCGGGGTACAAGGCGAGGACGTAGCCGTGCGTTGGTGATGGCTGGAGGCGGAGGCGCTGTGAACTACAGCGGCGGGCGCGACCTGAGAATGGGCAGGAGAGCAACACACGTGGGGAGGAGATGGGATCAGGATCCCTCTCCTGTGCACGGCGTGCGAGGAGGATTGAAGGGAGAGGGTGAGATCGGGGAGGGAGAGACGGCGCAAGGGAACGAGGGAGATGGAGATGGGATCGAGCGAAGGCGACGCTCGGGAGGAGGATGAGGGGGATCGAGGAGATGGGGTCTCCTGGCGCTAGGTTAAAGGAGGAGGAGGGCCGGCCTGGTGGGCTGAGAGGAAAAGAATGGGCAGGCCTCGCTGGGCTTCCTCTTCTCCCACTTGAGTCTTTTTTTTAGCAAAAAAAGAATTAGAGAGAATAAAAGAAAGAGAGGTTTTAGGGAAGGAATTTGGGAACGAGGAAAATTTTCCCGGACTCATAAAAATATGAGGAATTGAAATAAAATGGTGAAAGGAATTTTAGAGAGAATAAAGTTCACACAAAGGAACATGTTTGAATTTAATTCAAACTTGCATGAATTTATAACCTAACCAAACTGAATCCAAATGGGCTTAAACTTTATAGGATGACTCTACATAATAAATATGATTTATGGGAAAAAGATGAACATTTATTTGAGCAATTCTATTTGCAACTCAAATAAATGGAGAAAAGTGAAAGAAAGAAGTGGCATAGGGATTTGAAACTTGGGTGAAACCAAGTTGGAAGTGAGCATGGGGTTGATGGAAAGATCAAGAGAAGAAAAGAAGTTGCAATGCACATGAGCAACTAAATTAAACAAACACAACAATGGTATGGAGAAGATGCATGAGAGAAGATGCATGATGCAATGCACATATGCAATGATGAATGCAACAAACCAACAACTCACGCGACGAAACTCGGAAAACATGGAAGGCGTCTGAAGCTTCGGTCTTGGGGCGTTACATGAACTTTCTTTGGCCATGTTATTTTGAGAAGACATAATTGCTTAGTTAGTATGATTGAAGTATTATTATTTTTATGTCAATATTAAACTTTTGTCTTGAATCTTATGGATCTGAATATTCTTGCCACAATAAAGAGAATACCATGGATAAATATGTTAGGTAGCATTCCGCATGAAAAAATCTGTTTTTATCATTTACCTACTCGAGGACGAGCAGGAATTAAGGTTGGGGATGCTTGATACGTTTCCAACGTATCTACAATTTTTGATTGTTCCATGCTATTATATTATCGACCTTGGATGTTTTATATGCATTTATATGCTATTTTATATGATTTGTGGGACTAACTGCTACCTCTTGAGCACTGCGTTGGTTTTTCTCGAAGACGAAGGGATGATGCAGCGTAGTAGCGTAAGTATTTCCCTCAGTTTTTGAGAACCAAGGTATCAACCCAGTAGGAGGCTACACACGAGTCCCTCGTACCTGCACAAAACAAATAAATCCTCGCAACCAACGCGAATAGGGGTTGTCAATCCCTACACGGCCACTTACGAGAGTGAGATCTGATAGATATGGTAAGATAATATTTTTGGTATTTTTGTGATAAAGATGCAAAGTAAAATAAAGGCAAAGTAAAGAGAAAAGGAAATAACTAAGTAGTAGGAGATTAATATGATAAAGCTAGACCCGGGGGCCATAGGTTTCACTAGTGGCTTCTCTCGAGAGCATGGGTATTCTACGGTGGGTTAACAAATTACTGTTGAGCAATTGACAGAATTGAGCATTGTTATGAGAATATCTAGGTATGATCATGTATATAGGCATCACGTCCGAGACAAGTAGACCGACTCATGCCCGCATCTACTACTATTACTCCACTCATCGACCGCTATCCAGCATGCATCTAGAGTATTAAGTTAAAAAATAGAGTAACACCTTAAGAAAGATGACATGATGTAGAGGGATAAACTCATGCAATATGATGAAAACCCCATCTTGTTATCGTCGATGGCAACAATACAATATGTGCCTTGTTGCCCCTACTGTCACTGGGAAAGGACACCGCAAGATTGAACCTAAAGCTAAGCACTTCTCCCATTGCAAGAAAGATCAATCTAGTAGGCCAAACCAAACTAATAATTCGAAGAGACTTGCAAAGATAACCAATCATACATAAAAGAATTCAGAGAAGATTCAAATATTGTTCATAGATAGACTTGATCATAAACCCAGAATTCATCGGTCTCAACAAACACACCGCAAAAAGAAGATTACATCAAATAGTTCTCCACAAGAGAGGGGGAGAACATTGTATTGAGATCCAAAAAGAGAGAAGAAGCCATCTAGATAATAACTATGGACCCGTAGGTCTGAGGTAAACTACTCACACTTCATCAGAGGGGCTATGGTGTTGATGTAGAAGCCCTCCGTGATCTATGCCCCCTCCGGCGGAGCTCCGAAACAGGCCCCAAGATGGGATCTCGTGGATACAAAAAGTTGCGGCGGTGGAATTAGGTTTTTGTCTCCGTATCTGATTGTTTGGGGTATGTAGGTATATATAGGAGGAAGGAGTACGTCGGTGGACCAACAGGGGCACACGAGGGTGGAGGGCCCGCCTGGGGGGGGGGGGGTAGGCGCGCCCCCCTACATCGTGGCCTCCTCTTTTGTGTCTTGACGTAGGGTCCAAGTCTCCCGGGTCTTGTTTGTTGAGAAAATCACGTTCCCGAAGGTTTCATTCCGTTTGGACTCCGTTTGGACTCCGTTTGGTATTCCTTTTCTTCAAAACCCTAAAACAGGCAAAAAACAGCAATTCTGGGTTGGGCCTCCGGTTAATAGGTTAGTTCCAAAAATAATATAAAAGTGGATTATAAAGCCCAATAATGTCCAAAACAGTAGATAATATAACATGGAGCAATAAAAAATTATAGATATGTTGGAGACGTATCACTAACCTATTAACCTAGAGCCCAGTGCCAGTTTCTGTTTTTTCCTTAATTTTGAGTTTTACAGAAAAGGAAAATCAAACAGAGTATAATTGACCTGAAACTTGACGGAACTTATTTTTGGACCAGAAGAAGGCCATGGAGTACAAGTGTTGGGCCCGAAGAGTCCCGGGCTTCCCACGAGGGTGGGGGCGCGTCCACCCCTGGGTGCGCCTCCCTTCCTCATGGACAGCCCGGAGACCCCCCTGACTTGTTCTCGACGCCAAAACCTCTTATATATACTGAAACTTCCAGAAAGAAACCTAGATTGGGAGTTCTGCTGCCAGAAGTCTTCGTAGCCACCGAAAACCAATCTAGACCCGTTCTGGCACCCTGCCGGAGGGGGGAATCCCTCTCCGGTGGCCATCTTCATCATCCCGGCACTCTCCATGACGAGGAGGGAGTAGTTCACCCTCGGGGCTGAGGGTATGTACCAGTGACTATGTGTTTGATGTATCGCGAGCTTTGCTATTATAGTTGGATCTTATGATGTTTCTCCCCCTCTACTCTCTTGTGATGAATTGAGTTTCTCCTTTGAATTTATCTCACTGGATTGAGTCTTTAAGGATTTGAGAACACTTGATGTATGTCTTGCATGTGCTTATCTGTGGTGACAATGAGATATCATGTGATCCACTTGATGTATGTTTTGGTGATCAACTTGCGAGTTCCGTGACCTCGTGAACTTATGCATAGGGGTTGGCACATGTTTTCGTCTTGACTCTCCGGTAGAAACTTTGGGGCACTCTTTGAAGTTCTTTGTGTTGGATGAATAGATGAATCTGAGATTGTGTGATGCATATCGTATAATCATACCCACGGATACTTGAGGTGACATTGGAGTATCTAGGTGACATTAGGGTTTTGGTTGATTTGTGTCTTAAGGTGTTATTCTAGTACAAACTCTTGAATAGATCGATCAGAAAGAATAACTTTGAGGTGGTTTCGTACCCTACAATAATCTCTTCATTTGTTCTCCGCTATTAGTGACTTTGGAGTGACTCTTTGTTGCATGTTGAGGGATAGTTATATGATCCAGTTATGTTATTATTGTTGAGAGAACGTGTACTAGTGAAAGTATGAACCCTAGGCCTTGTTTCCTAGCATTGCAATACTGTTTATACTCACTTTTACCACTTGCTACCTTGCTGTTTTTATATTTTCAGATTACAAAAACCTATATCTACCATCCATATTGCACTTGTATCACCATCTCTTCGCCGAACTAGTGCACCTATACAATTTACCATTGTATTGGGTGTGTTGGGGACACAAGAGACTCTTTGTTATTTGGTTGCAGGGTTGCTTGAGAGAGACCATCTTCATCCTACGCCTCCTATGGATTGATAAACATTAGGTCATCCACTTGAGGGAAATTTGATACTGTCCTACAAACCTCTGCACTTGGAGGCCCAACAACGTCTACAAGAAGAAGGTTGTGTAGTAGACATTAGGCGGCGGCGATGAAAAGCCAACAGTCAGCGGCAAGAAGCGTCCTCGCCTAGACGATGTCGCGGGGCCATCCAACAAGAAAAACAAGAAGAAGAAGGACTAAATTAAGCAGACTGTATATATCTCTGTTTATCCTGTCAATCTAATCGCAGACGGTTAGTAATATGTACTCGACAGAGATCTTCTACATTATCGCCAACAGGTCGATTTGTTGAACTGTGTGCCCTGCCGAGCACACAATTCACAAAAAAGACCGTATGGGCTGTCTCTAATGATCGCACACAATTCTGATCACCGACCTGTTTGTCGGGTATCACACACATCACGCTGAATCGTCTGTGTTCACCTCACTCATCGCAAACGGTTCATCGGAGTGAACAGTATGCCGTATATCGCACACACCTTGATCTGGCTGCTTGTTTCTGTTGTTCTGTCTCATCGCAAACAGTTTGTACATATCAACCGTATGCCCCTCATCGCACACACAACTATAATCTGAACCGTGTTTGATGTATCATTCATCGCAAACGTTTTGCATCATTTCTGACGGTTTTCATACATCACCGTTTGCGATTATTGCATCGCACACAGTTTCTCGAAGGGTCTCTGATCGTAGTGTCGCGTTAGCAGCATCCTGCAGTAGTGTCGAGAGCACTTGATATATGTCTTGCATATGAATACTCATGGTGACAATGGGGTATCATATTGATTCACTTGATATGTGTTTTCGCATTCAACTCGCGGATTCCCGCGGTGTCATTGGGGTAAGCTATGCATAGGGGTTGATGCACGTTCTCGTCTTTTGTTTCTCTGGTAGAAATCTTGGGGCACTCTTTGAGGTTCTTTGTGTTGGATTGAGTATTACGAATCTAAAATTATTTGGTATTATTTTAGTCCGGACTCTTGGATAGGTCGATTGGAAAGAATAGCTTCGAGGTGGTTTCCTACCCTACAAACGATTTCTTCTTATGCTATCCACTAGATAGGAACTTTGGAGTGATTCTTCGTTGCACGCTAAGGGATGGTTATATGATCCAATTATATTAGCATTGTTGAGAGATTGCACTGGCAAAAGTACGGACCCTAGGCCTCATTTTAAAGCATTGCAATACCGTTTTTGTGCCCGTTTACTATTTGCTACCTTGCTGTTTTTATTTATTCATATTATAAAAATATATTTCTACCATCCGTATTACACTTTTATCACCATCTCTTCGCCGAACTAGTGAACCTATACAATTTTCCATTGTATTAGGTGTGTTGGGGACACAAGAGATTTCTTGTATTTGGTTGCAGGGTTGTTTGAGAGAGACCATATTCATCCTACGCCTCCCACGGATTGATAAACCTTAGGCCATCCACTTGAGGGAAAATTGCTACTCTCCGACAAAACTATGGGCTTGGAGGCCCAACATGAGTCTACAAGAATAAAGTTGCGTAGTAGACATCAGGGCCTTCTTCTCGCGTGCGCCCAGATCTTGTGTAGGCTATGATTCAGGGGATCGGGCCGTCGGCTGCTGCTACCTCTTGAGCAAGCATTGGTTTTCCCTTAAAGAGGAAAGGGTGATGCAGCAAAGTAGCGTAAGTATTTCTCTCAGTTTTTGAGAACCAAGGTATCAATCCAGTAGGAGACTACACGCAAGTCGCCTAGTACCTGCACAAACAATCAATAACCTTGCAACCAACGCAATAAAGGGGTTGTCAATCCCTTCACGGCCACTTGCAAAAGTGAGATATGATGAAGATAATAATTTAAATATTTTTGGTATTTTTGTTGTATAGATTGTTGTCGGCGCTCTGGGAGTGGAGGTCCCCAGACTTGCCTGCCTGCGGCCTGTGGCGTGGCTCAAGTGGGGGCCCAGCATGGCCCATCTTCATCAGCTCAAGCTCAAGACCCTCGCGAGGGGCCAAGCCTTGCGGGGCGGACGACAGAAAGCTTCCTTAGAGGCAGCCTCATCAGGCAGGCTCGCGAGGAGGCGGAGAGATCAAGGCAGGGGTACCTCGCGAGGAGCCCGTGACGCAAGCCATGACGATCAAGACCAGGCGGGCGCCAGGCGGGCGCCGACTTGTGCAGTGTCCTTGTTTCCCCTTTGGTGCAAAGGGGGCAAGCACAGGCCAAGGTATCGGGCAAAGGTTACCATTCCGGTGCAATGAGACCAAGACCAATAGAGCGGCAGGACGGAGGTCACCGTGGAGCCCAAGACGGCGTCATCACCAGAGCTTTTGGCAGCCAAAGACCACCTTTGGTCAGGATAACTTGTACTAGATGTTCCCCTTCAAAATGGCCAATTGTTGGTGCCCTTCCCACTCATTATTTGGGGAGAGGCCCAGGGCCTCTATAAATAGAGCTAGCCACCACAGAGTAGAGGGGGAGAAAAGAGAGACGGCTAGAGATCTGATAGAACCCTAGCAGAGAGAGAGAGAGAGAGAGAGAGAGAGAGAGAGGCGACTGAACTCACCCAAGCAGTTCATCGCACCAGCTCAAGAACACCTCTCGCGAGGCTGTTCTTCCCTTGTACTGTTCATCATCAGCCCCCGAGGCAATCCACCACACCACACACTGGAGTAGGGTATTACACCACAACGGTGGCCCGAACCAGTATAAATCTCGTGTCCCTTGTGTTGTTCGTTGTTTCCAGCTTAGATCACGCGAGGAGATTGGACATAGATCGGTAGGGGAGAGATCTCCGCGCGCACCCCAGTGTCGAACCTCAAGGGTCTGCCGGAACCCGAAATCCGACATTTGGCACGCCAGGTAGGGGTGCACCGGAGTTCTCCCTCCTGACGACCCGCTCTCCCCCGACATCGCATCCCGCCCTCATGGCGGACAACGCGCTGCTCGCTCCAGCAACGGATGCCGACACTGGGGCCAGGGGGCTCCAGGCCTTGGCCCCCGCCTTGCGACAGGTGCAGTGGTCGCGCAAGTTCAAGCCCGAGATGCCGCTGCGCTACAGCGGCGCGACAGACCCGATGATTTTCCTGCTGGCGTACGAGGAGGCCGTCCTCAGAGCCAGGGGCGACGACCGGGTGATGGCCAACTGGTTACCCATGGCCCTCACTGGCGTCCCGAGCGCATGGTCCTCCACCTGCCGACGGCTTCTGTCACCTCCTCGGAGGAGCTGCGCGGCCTCTTCCTCGCCCGTTTTGCCGCACCAGCACCGCCCGTCGTCGCGACTCTCCTAGGTGGCTCCCAGGCATCGCCCTCGAGCCATCACGTCAAGCCGTTCACCCGCCGGATCAACACCGCCTCCAAGCGCCGAGAAGCCCCCTGGGCTGGGTGGTGCCCAAGGCCGATCTAACCTTCGACTCGAAGGACCATCCCTTCAACCCCATCGGTTCGGGCGCGCTCCCGATGCTGTGCACCCCCACCATCTGCCAAGTGGCCATCACCAGGACCCTTATCGACGGTGGTGCCGGCCTCAACGTGCTCTCGGTGGAGGCCTTCAGCCTCCTCCACGTGCCGCTGGAGCGGCTCCAACCCAGCAGGCCTTTCTCGGGCGTCGGAGCCGGTTCCACCGCCTCCTTGGGACATATCCGCCTCCCCGTGACCTTCGGCACCTGCGACAACTTCCGCACAGAGCTGATCGACTTTGACATCGCCCCCATTGGCCTCGCCTACAACGCCATCCTCGGCTACCCGGCCTCGGCTCAGTTCATGGCAGCAACTCACCTGACGTACAACCTCATGAAGATGCCTGGGAGCAGCGGCGTCCTCATCGTGCCAGGAGACACAAGGGATGCGCTGCAGGTGCTCCAGCTTGTTTTCAGGGCGGCCGCGGTGGCACAGCCCACTAGCACCGACGCCCTTGAGCACAAGGGGGCTGCGTCAGCTAAAAAGAAGCAGTTGTTCACCCAAGACAAGGCAGGAACAAAGCAGGTACCAGTCGACGAGGACGGGTCCACTGGCGCCACCTTCACCATAGGAGCCAACCTCGAGCCCGAGTAGGAGAAGGCCCTGGTGAGGTTCCTGCGTGCGAACAAGAAGGTGTTCGCGTGGGAACCTGATCAGTTAGCAGGGGTCCCAAGGGAAGTGATTGAGCATCACCTCAACATGTGCCCCAATGTGCACCCCGTGAAGCAGAAGGCGAGGCGGTAGTCCACTGAGAAACAGGCTTTCATCGTTCAAGAGACCCGGAAGCTAGAGGCGGCAGGAGTTATCCGCGAGGTCCGCTACCCTGATTAGCTGGCCAATCCGGTCGTTGTGCCAAAAAAGGGAGGAAAGGAGCGCATGTGCATCGACTTCACCAACCTCAACAAGGCCTGCCCGCAGGATCCATTTCCGCTCCCCCGCATTGACCAGATAGTTGACTCCACCGCCGAGTGTGACCTATTGTGCTTCCTAGATGCCTTCTCGGGCTATCACCAGATCAAGATGGCGGTAGAAGACGTGGAAAAGACGGCTTTCCTGACCCCGTGTGGAGTGTACTGCTATACGTGCATGCCATTTGGGTTGCGCAACGCAGGTGCGACCTTTCAGCGGCTGATGCACATCGCCTTCGGCCGGCAGCTCGGGAGGAATGCTGAAGCTTATGTCGATGACATTGTGGTGAAGTCTCGTGAGGCAGGAACCCTGATACAGGACCTGGAGGAAACCTTTGCGAGCCTCAACAAAGTGGACCTATGGCTCAACCAAGAGAAGTGCGTGTTTGGAGTCCCCTCGGGCAAGCTCCTGGGTTTCCTCGTGTCCCACAGGGGCATCGAGGCCAACCCGGAAAGGTCAAGGCAGTCGAAGATATGAGCCCTCCAAGGACCCTCAGAGAAATGCAGAAGCTCACCGGGCGTGTAACTGCGCTGGGGCGCTTCATCTCCAAGCTGGGGGAACGAGCGCTTCCCTTCTTCAAGCTAATGAAGAAAAAGGGCCCATTCGAATGGACTAAAGAGTCCGACAAGGCATTCCAAGACCTCAAGAGGTACCTTACCAGTCCACCAATGATGGTAGCTCCGCGTCCTCGGGAGCCCCTGGTGCTCTACCTTGCGGCCACCCCCTACTCCGCTAGCACAGCCCTGGTGGCGGTCAGGGAGGAGCGCTGTGCCAAGGCCGCATCGACCGTCTGAACCGAAGCAAAGCAGAGCCAGGAGGGCCTCGTGAAGGCCGCAACCGCAGCCGGAAAGGAACAGCCGTAGCAGGAGAATGCACCCAGAGCAGGAGAGGCCTCTTTAGGCGACCAAGCACTGGGAGCTCCGTCGTCTCAAGAGACGCCTCGGCCTCTGGAGGACGCAAGCTGTGCCAGCACCCTCAACCTCGTCGAGCACCCGGTGTACTTCGTCAGCACGGTGCTACGGGACACAAGGGCACGATATCCCATGCCTCAAAAACTCCTCGCGCTACTAGTGGCCTCACACAAGCTGCGCCACTACTTCCAAGGCCATCCCATCAAAGTCGTCTCAGCATACCCCTTGGAAAGAGTACTCAGGAGCCTCAACTCAGCGGGGAGGGTTGCTGAATGGAACATTGAACTATAGGCATTTCAGCTGGAATTCAGTACGACCAGAGTCATCAAGGGAGACGCACTTGCGGATTTCGTGGCAGAACGGGGAGAAGTGCCGGGTCTCGAGGCAGGCGAAGACCGATCACTTTCCCCGGGAAGTGAAGTACCGGACGGCTGGGTCATGTACTTTAATGGGGCATTCTCCCGACGCGGTGCGGGAGCTAGTGCAGTGCTCATATCCCCTACTCAAGACAAACTCTACTACGTCGTACAACTCTGCTTCCAGCACGGAGAAAAGGTCTCCAACAACATAGCGGAGTACGAAGGCCTAATAGCATGCTTGAAGGACGCAATTGCCTTAGGGGTGAAGCGCCTCATCATCAAGGGCGATTCGCAGCTCCTCGTCAACTTCTCCAACAAGATATACGAGCCAAAGGACGAGCACATGGAAGCCTACCTCGCTGAGGTTCGCAAGATGGAGAAATAGTTCTGGGGGCTGGAGTTGCAGCATGTGCCTCACAACACCAATCAGGAGGCTGATGACATTGCCAAGAGGGCATCTAGGAGGCTGCCTCAGGAGCCTGGCGTCTTCGAGGAGCGGCTCTTCAAACCCTCGGCGGTGCCGTCACTATCGAGCACGGCGCAACCAAGGGAGGAGCTCCCTCAGCCACCTGCCTTAGGAGCCCCGGTCTGCGGCCCGGCCTCAGGGGCACGCCTGCTCCTGGCGTTAGAACCTCAGGAAGGATGTTGGATCCCAGAGCTCAAGAACTACCTGATGCAAGGGACTCTGCCGGAGAATGAGGAGGAAGCCGAGCGTGTGGCGCGGTAGGCCACGACTTATTGCATCAAGGATGGAGAGCTCTACAGGAAGTGACCAAATGACGTGTCCCTACGTTGCATCTCCCGAGAGCAAGGGAAGGAGCTACTGGCGGACATACACGGCGGAGACCGCGGGCACCACTCGTCGTCATGAACCCTCGTCGGCAAGGCATTCCGTAGTGGATTCTACTGGCCCACGGCGCTCAACGACGCCGTTGAGCTGGTGAAGGCTTGCGAGGCCTGCCAGTTTCACGCTAAGCAGATCCATCAGCCTGCGGGGGGTCTACAGACTATACCCCTCTCATGGCCATTCGTAGTTTGGGGGCTGGACATTCTAGGCCTGTTTCCTCGGGCGCCAGGGGGCTATCGCTACCTCTACGTTGCTGTGGACAAGTTCACCAAGTGGGCCAAGCTGGAAGCCATCCGCACAATCCCGGAAGGCTCTGCGGTCAAATTCATCAAGGGCCTCGTGAGCCGGTTTGGGGTGCCCAACCGCATCATCACCGACAATGGTTCACAGTTCACTAGTAATCTCTTCAAAACGTACTGTGCTAACCTTGGAACGCAGATATGCTACGCTTCGGTAGCACACCCCCGGAGCAACGGCCAGGCCGAGCGAGCCAACGCGGAGGTCCTGAGGGGCCTCAAAGCCAGGACCTTCAAGAAGAAGTTGGAGGCATGTGGCAGGGGCTGGTACGATGAGCTCCAGTCAGTGTTGTGGTCAATCCGCACAACTGCGACCAAGCCGACTGGCGAGACCCCGTTCTTCCTCATCTACGGAGCATAGGTTGTTCTCCCTCACGAGGTCAGGCGTCGCTCCACACGGGTCCTGGCGTTCGACGAGACGTAGCAGGATGCCATGCAGGGGGCGGATCTCGTGCTGGGGGAGGAACGCCGTCGAGAAGCCACGCTGCGAGCGGCAAGGTATCAACAGGCGCTGCGACGATACCACTGCCGCAACATCCGCCCCAGAACTCTTGAGGTAGGGGATCTCGTGCTCAGACGGGTTCTCTCCAGGGAGGGGCTGCACAAGCTCTCTCCCATGTGGGAGGGCCCGTTCATGGTTGTTCATGTTTCCAGGCCTGGCTCCGCGTGCTTGGAGACCACGGAGGGGGTACCCATCCAGAACGCGTGGAACATTCAACATCTCCGGAGGTTCTATCCCTGAGCGAGGCCTAGCGCCTAGGAAAGGCCCGGTGCTTGTGAAGAAGGCAAATGCTTGTGAAGCTGCCGCGTTTTGGGAAAGGCCCGGTGCCTGTGAAGAAGGAAAATGCCTGTGAAGCTGTCACGTTTTGGGAAAGGCCCGGTGCCTGTGAAGAAGGCAAATGCCTGTGAAGCTGCCGCGTTTTGGGAAAGGCCCGGTGCCTGTGAAGAAGGCAAATGCCTGTGAAGCTGTCGCATTTTGGGAAAGCCCCGGTGCCTGTGAAGAAGGCAAATGCGTGTGAAGCTGCCGCGTTTTGGGAAAGGCCCGGTGCCTGTGAAGAAGGCAAATGCCTGTGAAGCTGCCGCGTTTCGGGAAAGGACCGGTGCCTGTGAAGAAGGCCAATGCCTGTGAAGCTCGCCCCTCATGACACTCTCACGTAATAATGAGTGGGGATGTACACGCCCCGGAGTCTCCGGAGTGCCGCCCTCGGGCCTCGGGGGCTCCTTCCCACGCCCAATGGCAGCACTTAGCTCCGCGCTGGTGAGAAGACGTCGAAAACTAGAATAGGTGCCGGATGCGGCTTTACCATTTGCTTTCTGCAGTTGGCTTATTTATTCCCGTTTGAAGCTTTATTGGAGTTGTTGACGTTCCTGGCTTGTGGTTCTTTATCTTTTTCATTCGCTTGCCTCGTTTTCTCTCGCACAAGTCTTGTGAGGGAGGTTCGCGGGCGCCCTCGCGAGTGTTTTCTGCCCCAATCATTTGGAGCTTTCCTATCCGAGTCCTCTGTGGGAGCACCCCTCCTAGTCCGTGCCCCACGGGCATCGCGACACGAGTGCAGGACCTGGGCCGATCGCCCCCACACCCAAGACCGAAAGTTACCCCTCCTACTAATCCTTGCAGGGCATGAAGCGCACGGCAAGGCCACGGCCTCGGGAGGCGAGGGCCGCGTCGGGCCCCATCGAGCTAAAACAGTTCCCGCACATGGGTGCACAACGCGGAAACACAGCGCAGAAGTAGCGGAAGCAACATGATGGTTAACAGCAGCAGTTCTAACACACCCCCGCGGGGCCTTATACTACCCTCTATTTCTGCGCAGAAAAGGAAGAAAAACAAAATGGGCGTGATTCGTCCTACAACAACCCACATCGAAGGTTCGAGCTGCTCCTGAGGCTCGGGCAGATCCCTCCTCTCGCTTCATCGGGGCGCGATGGCGGGCTGACCCGCTACCTTCACCCAGGCGGGCGCGACGGCACGGGGGCTGACCGCGGCCACCGTTGGAGGAGCTGCTGCCTGAGAGGGAGTCGTCGAAGCTCAGAAAACCCCAAGCACCGCTGCCCGTACACCTGTCGCCGTCTTCATCCTGGTCAGTACCGGGGCTGGTCAGGCAGCCGCGGTCATTGTCTTCGGGGCAGCACCCAGCACGGCGACCGTCTTCCCCGAACGCCCTCACGTAGAGGGTGGCGTCACCATCGAACTTGAAGTGTAGGGTGCACCACCGGCTCAGGCCGTGCGCGCGGGCAAACGTTTGCCAGCCGCGGGTCAGGGCCCCATTCCCAGAAAAGATGACTTCCAGCGAAGCCAGGAGGCCCTGCTGCAGCAGCCGTCCGCCTGGAGCCAGAAGCCGCACCGGGCGCTGGCCGGCAGTTCATCTACGAAGAAATGGGGGAACTGGAGCCGGGTGCTGTTTGGGTCCGCCGACCACACGACGAACTCCAGCAGCACCTCCGCAGAGCGAAAGCGTGGCCTAGGGGGCGTGCAGCCACGACATGCCCCCCATTGGCAACCGGGCGCTCACCACCGCGCAGGGAACCGCCTCCATGGCCGCGGGAGGCCACTACAGGGACTGTGGAAAACTTGCGAGGGCGGCCTCGGCCGCGCTTGGTCAGGGGGAGTCAGGCCCTGCCTGGCGGGCCTTTCCTTTCTCCATGGCTGAGAATCTCTTTGGAGACATGGGAACAATGAGTAGCCAAAAAGAAGGCAAGGAGCAGCAGGAAGGGATGGGCTGAAGGGGCTCGCGCAGCCCCGTACTTATAGCCGGAGGAGGCCAACCGCCGAGCACCACGATCACAGGTAATCATGATCGGTTTCTCTGCATGCAGGGACTTGTCAAGTTGTGCGGTCGCCAAGGCATCATGGGGAAGCGCATACGCCCATGTCCAATCAATCGCCACACGGCGCCCAAGGCCGCAGGCTGTTAGGGCCCGCGGCGCTTCGCGTTTACCCCTTCGCTTCCCTGCTAGGCCAAGCCCGGGCGCGCCTTGGGCCCGGGGGCTACTGTTGGCGCTCTGGGAAGGGGGGGTCCCCAGACTTGCCTGCCTGCGGCCTGCGGCGTGGCTCAAGTGGGGGCCCAGCGCGGCCCATCTTCATCAGCTCAAGTTCAAGACCCTCGCGGGGCGGACGATAGAAAGCTTCCTCAGAGGCAGCCTCATCAGGTAGGCTCGCGACGAGGCGGAGAGATCAAGGCAGGGGTACCTCGTGAGGAGCCCGTGACGCAAGCCATGACGATCGAGACCAGGCGGGCGCCAAGTGGGCGTCGGCCTGCGCGGTGTCCTTGTTTCCCCTTTGGTGCAAAGGGGGCAAGCACATGCCAAGGCATCGGGCAAAGGTTACCATTCCGATGCAACGAGACCAAGACCAACAGAGCGGCAGGACGGAGGTCACCGTGGAGCCCAAGACGGCGTCATCACTAGAGCTTTTGGCAGCCGAAGACCACCTTTGGTCAGGATAACTTGTACTAGATGTTCCCCTTCAAAATGGCCAATTGTTGGCGCCCTTCCCGCTCATTATTTGGGGAGAGGGCCAGGGCCTCTATAAATAGAGCTAGCCACCACAGAGTAGAGGGGGGGGGGGAGAAAAGAGAGACGGCTAGAGATATGATAGAACCCTAGCAGAGAGAGAGAGGCGACTGAACTCACCCAAGCTGTTCATCGGACCAGCTCAAGAACACCTCTCGCGAGGCTGTTCTTCCCTTGTACTGTTCATCATCAGCCCCCGAGGCAATCCACCACACCACACACTAGAGTAGGGTATTACACCACAACGGTGGCCCAAACCAGTATAAATCTCGTGTCCCTTGTGTTGTTTGTTGTTTCCAGCTTAGATCACGCGAGGAGATTGGACGTAGATCGGTAGGGGAGAGATCTCCGCGCGCACCCCAGTGTTCAAACCTCAAGGGTCTACCGGAACCCGAAATTGACAATTTTAAAATAAAGATTGCAAAATAAATAGTAAACTAGAATTATAGATGGGGAACTTATATGATGTGAAATAGACCCGGGGGCCATAGGTTTCACTAGTGACTTCTCTCATGATAGCATGTATTACGGTGGGTGAACAAATTACTGCTGAGCAATTGATATAAAAGCGCATAGTTATGATGATATCTAAGGCAATGATAATGAATATAGGCATCACGTCCGTGTCAAGTAGACCGAAACGATTCTGCATCTACTACTATTACTCCACACATCGACTGCTATCCAACATCCATCTAGAGTATTAAGTTCATAAGAACGGAGTAACGCATTAAGCAAGATGACAAGATGTAGAGGGATAAACTCAAGAAATATGATATAAACCCCATCTTTTTATCCTTGATGGCAACAATACAATACGTGCCTTGCTGCCCCTGCTGTTACTGAGAAAGGACACCGCAAGATTGAACCCAAAGCTAAGCACTTCTCCCATTGCAATAAAGATCAATCTAGTAGGCCAAACTAAACCAGTAATTCGAAGAGACTTGCAAAGATATCAAATCATGCATATAAGAATTCAGAGGAGAACCAAATAATATTCATAGATAATCAAATTCATAAACCCACAATTCATCGGATCTCGGCAAACACACCGCAAAAGAGTATTACATCGAATAGATCTCCAAGAACATCGAGGAGAACTTTGTATTGAGAACCAAAGAGATAGAAGAAGCCATCTAGATAATAACTATGGACCCGAAGGTCTATGGTAAACTACTCACACATCATCGTAGAGGCTATGGTGTTGATGTAGAAGCCCTCCGTGATCGAATCACCCTCTGGCAAATCGCTGAGAAAGGCCCCAGATGGGATCTCACGGGTACAGAAGGTTGCGGCGATGGAAAAGTGGTTTCGTGGCTCTCCTGGATGTTTTTAGGGTACATGGGTATATATAGGTGAAAGAAGTACGTGGTGGAGCTCCATGGGGCCCACGAGGGTGGGGGCGCGCCTACCCCCTAGTCGCGCCCCCTACCTCGTGGAAGCTTCACAGACTTCCAGACTTGTACTCCAAGTATCCTGGGTTGCGTTTGTTCCAAGAAAGATCCTCGCGAAGGTTTTCATACGTTTGGATTCCATTTGATATTCCTTTTCTGCGAAACCCTGAAATAGGCAAAAAAACAACAATTTGCACTGGGCCTTCGGTTAATAGGTTAGTCCCAAAAATAATATAAAAGTGCATATTAAAGCCCATTAAACATCCAAAACAGATAATATAATCGCATGGAACAATCAAAAATTATAGATACGTTTGAGACATATCAAGCATCCCCAAGCTGAATTCCTGCTCGTCCTCGAGTAGGTAAATGATAAAAAACAGAATTTTTGATGTGGAATGCTACCTAACATAATTTTCAATGTAATTTTATTTATTGTGGCGTGAATATTCAGATCCGAAAGATTCAAGACAAAAGTTTAATATTGACATAAAAACAATAATACTTCAAGCATACTAACCAAGCAATTATGTCTTCTCAAAATAAGATAGCCAAAGAAAGCTCATCCCTACAAAATCATATAGTTTGGCCATGCTTCATTTTCGTCACACAAAATGCTCCCATCATGCACAACCCCGATGACAAGCCAAGCAATTGTTTCATACTTTAGTATTCTCAAACTTCTTCAACTTTCGAGCCATGGACATAGCACTATGGGTGGAATAGAATATGATGATGGAGGTTGTGTGGAGAAGACAAAAATGGAGAAAGTCTCACATTGACGCGGTTAATCAATGGGCTATGGAGATTCCCATCAATTAATGTCAATGCGAGGAGTAGGGATTGCCATGCAGCGGATGCACTAGAGCTATAAATGTATGAAAGCTCAACAAAAGAAACTAAGTGGGTGTGCATCCAACTTGCTTGCTCACGAAGACCTAGGGCATTTTGATGTAGCCCATTGTTGGAATATACAAGCCAAGTTCTATAATAAAAAATTCCCACTAGTATATGAAAGTGAAAAAATAAGAGACTCTCTATCATGAAGATCATGGTGCTACTTTGAAGCACAAGTTTGGAAAAAGGGATAGTAACATTGCCCCTTCTCTCTTTTTCTCTCATTTTTTGGGCCTTCTCTTTTTTTGGCCTTTCTCTCTTTTTTTTTTGATTTCCTCACAGGACAATGCTCTAATAATGATGATCATAACACTTCTATTTATTTACAACTCAAAAATTACAACTCGATACTAGAACAAAATACGACTATATATGAATGCCTCCGGCAGTGTACCGAGATGTGCAATGATTCAAGAGTAACATGTATAAAAAATTATGAGCGGTGGCTTTGCCACAAATACGATGTCAACTACATGATCATGCAAGGCAATATGGCAATGATGGAGCGTGTCGTTAAAGAACGGAACGGTGGAAAGTTGCATGGCAATATATCTCGGAATGGCTATGGAAATGCCATAATTGGTAGGTATGGTGGATGTTCCGAGGAAGATATAAGGAGGTTTATGTGTGAAAGAGTGTATCATATCACGGGGTTTGGAAGCACCGGCGAAGTTTGCACCACCCCTCGAGGTGAGAAAGGGCAATGCATGGTACCGAAGAGGCTAGCAATGATGGAAGGGTGAGAGTGCGTATAATCCATGGACTCAACATTAGTCATAAGGAACTCACATACTTATTGCAAAAATCTACAAGTCATCAAAACCAAGCACTACGCACATGCTCCTAGGGGGATAGATTCATAGGAAAAGACCATCGCTTGTCCCCGACCGCCACTCATAAGGAAGGCAATCAAAGAACAGCTCATGATTCAAATTTGTCACACAACGGTTACCATACATGCATGCTATGGGACTTGCAAACCTCAACACAAGTATTTATCTATTTCACAATTACCTAACTAGCATGACTCTAATATCACCATCTTCATATCTCAAAACAATTATCAAGTTTCAAACTTCTCATAGTATTCAATGCACTCTATATGGAAGTTTTTATTATACCCATCTTGGAAGCCTATCATATTAGGACTAATTTTATAGCCAAAGCAAATTAACATGCTGTTCTAAAAGACTCTCAAAATAATATAATTTAAGCATGAGAGATCAATAATTTCTATAAAATAAAACCACCACCGTGCTCTAAAAAGATATAAGTGAAGCACTAGAGCAAAATTATCTAGCTCAAAAGATATAAGTGAAGCACATAGAGTATTCTAATAAATTCTGATTCATGTGTGTCTCTCCCAAAAGGTGTGTACAGAAAGGATGATTGTGGTTAACTAAAAAGCAAAGACTCAAATCATACAAGACGCTCCAAGCAAAATAGACATCATGTGGTGAATAAAAATATAGCCTCAAGTAAAGTTATCGATAGACGAAGATGAAAGAGGGGATGCCTTTCGGGGCATCCCAAAGCTTAGGCTTTTGGTTGTCCTTGAATTTTACCTTGGGGTGCCTTGGGCATCCCCAAGCTTAAGCTCTTGCCACTCCTTGTTCCAAAATCCATCAAATCTTTACCCAAAAACTTGAAAAACTTCACAACACAAAACTCAACAAAAAATCTCATGAGCTCTGTTAGTATAAGAAAACAAACCACCACATTAATGTACTGTAATGAACTCATTCTTTATTTATATTGGTGTTAAACTATTGTATTCCAACTTATCTATGGTTTATACCCCCCGATACTAGCCATAGATTCATCAAAATAAGCAAACAACACACGAAAAACAGAATCTGTCAAAAACAGAACAGTCTGTAGCAATCTGGAAGTTTCGAATACTTCTGTAACTCAAAAAATTCTGAAAAATTAGGACGACCTAAATAATTTGTATATTGATCTACTGCAGTTGTAATTGGTATTTTATCACTCTGTGGTAAAAAATTAAAATTATTCTCGTGAGCGCATACTTTCTATTTTTATCAGCAAGATCAAATAACAATCACCCATGAAGATCCTAAAGGCTTTACTTGGCACAAACACTAATTAAAACATAAAAAAACACAATCATAACGCAGGATAGATGATTCATTTATTACTAAACAGGAATAAAAAGAAAGGAACACAAATAAAATTGGATTGCCTCCAAACAAGCGCTATAGTTTAACGCCCCTAGCTAGGCATAAAAACAAGAATAGATCTAGGTATTATCATCTTTGGTATGCAATCCATATGTGGCTCTCATAATAGATTCATAAGGTAATTTAATTTTCTTCCTAGGAAAGTGTTCCATGCCTTTCCTTGACGGAAATAGGAATCTAACATTTCCTTCTTTCATGTCAGTAATTGCACCAGTCGTTCTAAGGAAAGGTCTACCAAGAATAATTTGACATGTAGGATTGCAATCTATATCAAGAACAATGAATTCTATGGGCACATAATTCCTATTTGAAACAATAAGAACATCATTAATCCTTTCCATAGGTTTCTTAATGGTGGAATTTGCAAGATGCAAATTTAAAGAACAATCATCAAACTCACGAAAACCTAGCACATCACACAAAGTTTTTGGAATTATGGAAACACTAGCCCCAAATCACATAAAGCTTAGCATTCATAATCTTTAATCTAAATTTTAATAGTAGGTTCCCACTCATCATAAAGTTTTCTAGGTATAGAAACTTCTAATTCAAGCTTTTCTTCATAAGATTGCATTAAAGCATCAACGATATGTTTAGTAAAGGCCTTATTTTGATCATAAGCATGAGGAGAATTTAACGTGGATTGCAACAAGGAAATACAATCTATCAAAGAGCAATTATCATAATTAAATTCCTTGAAATCCAAAAGAGTGGGTTCATTGCTATGTAATGTTTTGACCTCTTCAATCCCACTTTTATTAATTTTGGCATCAAGATCTAAATACTTTGGATCATTGGGACGCATTTTAACTAGAGTTGACTCATCTCCAGTACCATCTTTATAAAGATTCATATTGGAAAACAAAGATTTAATAGGAGACACATCCACCACTTTTAGATCTTCATCTTTGTTATCATGTAGATCCTCCGGTTTAGCGGCCATCTTATTAACTAAGGTGGCTTGCTTATCCGAAATTTGACTGACTAAATTTTCGAGGTGAGTAAACTGAGATTTCAAACCATAAAATTCTTTAGACATATCATCGAGATCTTTATTCATATACGCCATAAAGCTTTTCTGTTCTTGTCGGTGGGAACGACACCTATGGGATCACTGGGATCCCTTCTACGGTCGGCTGGCGCGGGGTCGTGAGAAGAGCAGGTTTAGGAGCAAGCACACAGATCATTTACCCAGGTTTGGGCCGCGAGGATGCGTAAAACCCTAGTTCTGCTTTGGTGGATGTATTGAGTGTTCTTGGGCTTTTTGAACTGGCTACTGTGGCTGTGCCGTTCCAAAAAGCCGAATCCCTCTCCTCGTCGCCTCGGGCCTCCTTTTATAGGAAAAAGGGGTTGCCACAGTGGCACACAGGAGGTGGAAAGGCCTACAGTGCGCGAGCTTATCGCACGGCATTACAGGATAAAGTGCATTAAATGCGCTATGTAGGTGTCCATTAGCTTTATCGGGGACGTGAATGAGGCCCGTCCCGCTCGTCACCGCTCCGCATCGCTTCGACACACGCCCAGGCTAGCGATGCATGCAGCGCCATGTAGGCAGGCAAGCAGCTGAGGTGGCACGGTGGTAGGGCCTTCATGAAGATCTGCATGCCACCACGCGGGTGCTTGCTGATTTGGCCTAGAAGCTGCATGTTGCCATGCAGGTGCCTGCCCAGCTGGTTGGGCTGGCAGCTGCATGCGAACGGCGGCGGAGTCTTGGCTGGTGCGGGCCTAGCAGTGGCCCTGCTGGCGTCTTCGGCAAGGGCCTTGCCGGGGGCCCGACAAGGGTCTTGTTGTGGTCTCGCAGTCGTCCCCAGCAAGACGCTTGCCGGGGGTCTTGTGGATTTCCTTGGCGAGGACCCCGCCGAGGGTCGTCATCTCCTAATCCTCATCTGATCTCATATATCTATGGTCTTCTCAAAGATCTGCATGCCACCACAGAGGTGCCTCTCGAGCTCTGGTCCCACGTAGTTATTGACGGCGTTCGGAACCTTTGGGCTCAAGGGTGGCTCGCTCTGCTGGCATTGGGCAAGTTACCCCGGCAAGGCTCTTGCCGGGGCTGCGGGGGGCCGCCTCGGCAAGGATCTTGCCGAGGGAGTCCACCTCGCCCTCTTGCCCTCCTGCGCTTTTGGTCTTGGCGTCGCCTTGGTTGTCTTGTGCTTCGGCTTCCCTCCTCTGCCCTGGTAAGTGTGGCCGCGGCGCGTAGCTCTGACTGCCCGTGCACAAGTAAAGTGGTCAAAAGGAGAGCCCCTACTTTTGTACACTAATAGGAGCCCCCGGGCCTGGGCCACACATAAGCGTGACGCGTTGTTGGGCTAGGCCCAAAATGGTGCGCGGGCAGGTGGGGCGTATTTTACCGCAGTAACTTCTCGTCCGCTGTGCTTCCCCACGACCCGCGTTGAATGCACGACGTGGAGGGTCGTGCGTGACGTGGGGGTCATCCATGGGGAGGTTCTCGCATGCATGCGTCACATCATGGTTAATGGGAGAGGAGGCAGCCTGCGCCTTCCCCCATAAAAAGAGGAATAACCGCGGGCGCGCTGCTTACTTTAGCCCCTGCGCCTTTTCCAATCTCGGAACCGTCGTCCCTTTCTCCTTCCTTCTCAAGATTCTGCCCCTTCTTGCTGCCACTGCATCTTCGCTGTCCTCCGCCCCTCGCCTCTCGCAGCCGCCATGGCCCCCAAAACCAACAAGGGCAAAGGGATGGCCAAGGACGCCGGAGCGATGGAGCCACCGGAGAGTGAGCTGGCGGCGCGGTGGACGCAACTCGCCTACTTCCCCTTAACGGTCGACGTGTTCGAGCTCCGAGATAGCTTCAGGCCCCTGTGGGGGTGCAAGATGGGGGGAGGCGATGGGGCATCCAGCCACGCGCATCATCCTTGCCAACTGGGCCGAGGCCGCCCCGAATCAGTACCCGTTTTTCGACGACTACTTCTCTTGCGGCCTCTGCCCCCCTTTCTCCGATTTCTTCAATGATGTCATGCACACATTTGGCTTCCACCTCCGGGACTTTACTCCAAATGCTGTGTCATGCATGGCTCTTTTTGTCCACCTCTGTGAGGACTTCGCTGGAGTCATCCCCAACACGGCGCTCTTCCGCCATTACTTTTACCCTCGCATCTAGGGGGAGGCGCCATCTCTGGTTGCGTCGCGTGGATCTCGAGGTCCAAAGGGACATACCCAGAGGGCACCCAGAAGGAGAGGTGGGAAGAATGGCGGGGCCGGTGGTGCTGGATCGAGGAGGACGACCCATAGGAGTTCTGCCGGGTTCGCCAAGCGCCGCCGGTTTGCAGGCCCAACTAGGGCGACGTCGACGCCCAGGACGACAAGATCAAGATCTCCATCACCCGGATTCTTCGCCTCACCGAGGCCGGGCTCACCCTTGAGATGATCAGGGCGTATTTCATCCGCCGCTGAATCGCTCTGCTGCATAACAAGGAGAGGCCAGCCTGGCTCTTCATGAATGCGGCCAATATCATGAGGCTTCTCCCCGGCCTCGACCACAACTTCACGGTGCTGGCGCACGCTCACTTCTGCCAGCGGCTCTTCTAGCTTGACGTGGGCCGCGATGGACAGGCCGCGAAGGCCGGCAAGGTCGCCAAGGGACCCTTGTTTGGGTTGCCGGCGAGGGTGGTCCCGCTGATCAATAACTCGCATCGGAACGACATCCTCGCCATGATGCCCGACTGCAATGTGCATGGCCCTATCCCCAATTGGGACGAGCTGCTAGAGGAGGAGGTGCAGGAGTTCTTCGATAGTTTGGAGGAGAAGTACATCCGCGACGAGCCGTGGCTTGTCCAGCACACCACCCAGGCGGAGCTGGACTACATCGCCGCCAGCGCGGCGAAGGTGGAGCTCGCCAAGGAGGTTGGCAGCGCCGGCGGCGTGGAGGCAAGGCCGTGGCGGACGCAGAGGAGAAGGAACTCACCCAGTGGGCAGAATCTGCTGGGGAGGCCAGCAGCGCCCGCACCGGGGCCCCTCTTGTCGAGGATGACAACGACAAGTCGTCCGAGGAGGAAGTTGAAGCTGTCGAGCCCCCACCCGCGGGGAAAGAGCGAGTCCTGCAGCGGGCCAGCTCCGGCGAGCCGGTTCGGCCCAGCAGGGCCGCGCAACCCCGACATGCCCAGGAGATGTCCGCACGCCAAACAAGGGCTGTGGCGGCAAAGAAGTTGGCAAAGGTCGCGCTAGCGAGGAAGAAAGCATATGCCTCTTCTTCGTCCAAGCGTTCCCCAACTTCGCCTGCTTCCCCTCCTCCACCTCCTTCCCCTCCTCCTGCAGGCGACGACATAGAGGTCTTCTTTTACCTTGAGTCTCTCAGCCTGAGGAGGAAGAGGAAGGCAGCAGAAGAGGAGGTGGAGGACGAGTAAGTGCCGTTTCCTTTCGTCATCTCCGGCTCCTCTAACCGTGCTTCTTATCTTGACTTGTTTTCGTCTTGGTAGGGATGCGGAGATGCTGGCCCAGAGGTTGAAGAGGGCTAGGTGTTTGGCGAGCGGCCAGCCCCCGGCGGGCACCTCTAAGGCGCCACTGGTGATGGTGAGTAGCCCGGAGCAGCCCCCAGCGTAAGTTCGCTACTCGCCCCTTGTCGACGTGTGCCAAGGGCATGATCCTTGGTGCTGACCTTGCCGTGATCGCAAGAGGAGGAGAACAGTAGGAGGAGCCACTAAGGGCTACCCCCAACACGCCACCTTCGTCAACCACGCCGCCCCGAGGGGCGTCCTCGGCAAGGGCACCAAGCACCGAGCCCATGCACACGGAGGAGGAGGTAAGCTTGGGCACCGGTGGCCACACCTCAGCGCCTAATGTTGGCGGGAAGGGGGCCTAGTCTTCCCATCCTGGCATGGGTAAGCCATTCGCCTTCCATCCCTTTTCTTTTTCTTGAATCTTGGTCTTGGCTTCACTTCAGCCCCCCTTCCGATATCCAGATCCTCTCCTGGCGGACCAGGAGGACCAGGACACCGTCATCGAGGATGTTGCCAAGGACGCCGCAGCGGGGGTCAAGAAGATCACCGCCGAGGAGGCCGCCAAGGGCGCTGCTGAGGACACCGCCAAGGGGCCTACCGGGGAGCCCGACAAGGCTACTGCCAAGGAGGCTGGCAAGGGACCTGCCGGGAAGGCTGGCGAGCCCGTTGCCGAGGAGGAGGTGGCTGATGACCAGCCTTCCTCCTCCGCTGCCTCTGGCTTCGGCAGGTACCTGAGGGTGAGCAACGACCTTTTCGTCCACCTCCCAGGGGCGTCAAGCTCCAGGGTGCCCATCGAGGGAGAGGTGTTCGACAAGGAGGTGCTCGCCACCGCTGGGCTCGAGGTCGTCGATGAGCCAAGCACCAGCGGTGACGGTTCTCAAGTTGGTACAAACTCAAAAAAATACAAATAAGATATCAGGATGTTCAGAAAACATCACCTACATTTGCATGTAATTTTTATTCATGAAAATAATATTGTTTATACCTTTTTATTTTTAATAATGTTAATAACATTAATTACCTCAGGTAGTTTAAAGGGTGCTTTTGTCCTGAATGCAAATGATATGCACATAAAGGTATTGTTTATCTGAACATTTTGATATCTTATTTGCATTTTTTTGAGTTCATATGAATTAGTTATGAATTTTCAAAGTTTTGGTCAAACGGTCAAAGGGCATTCGAGGAACCTCGATGGAAAAACTAAGGGCAAAACTGAGCAAGCTCGAAAAGTAAGGGCAAAACCCATGGGTAGGAACCAACTAGGGGTAAAAATGCAATTGTCCCTTTATGTTTTCACATGTGATCTTATTTACTTGAAAAATACTAAGTTATCAAGTCTATTTGTTCAAAATATGTGAAGTTACATACTCCGTGTAATAATTTGCCAAGCAGACCATTTCAATAACTCTATTTGTTTTAGGCATACCTAGATTGTGTTACGAGTTACGACTAAAGAGTTTCTTGTGCTAATACTTGCAGATTTGGACACACCCTGAACAATGAGGACATGTTACCATCCAAAACAAACTTTCCCTGATGCATGACAAAGTTGTAGCATTGACCTCAAAATTAAGCTTCTATGGTATACAATATACACTACAAACCTAAGAGCCGGTAGCTTCAGCTTGCTTCTGTAGTATGCTTTCTCAATGAGCCCATGCTTAATTATAGTACACATTAATCATGTTGAAAGCTCTATTAAATCTTAACTTTTGACTCTTCTGATAATGAAATGAAGGCGAGGAACCGCATCTTGCGTTGATTAAAAAATACATTTAAATATTTTCGTTTTTTATGTTGTGTATATACTTTTACTCGGGATAATGGCGCACTCGGCAGCGATTTTAGTAGGGGCATAACAAACAAGAAGGGCAGGTGTGGCGATGCCCATGCATCTGTCAGACAAAAATAATACACCCACGTGTGTGACAAGGCTAGACTTTTTTTTGAATTTTCAAAAGGGGGAGAATGCCCCACCTGAATTTGGCATAGACATCATCGATTATGGTGCTGAGGCGGGAGTTGGAAACGTGGTTGCACTTGACAATGTGCAGGTAAATGCAAGCATGCATGATGGGCAATTTCGCCGATAGTCAGGGGGATGAGAAGACCAAAGACATGCATACGTGATGCATGCATGTGCATATTTGTGGTGTAATGGTGCTAGCTTAAAGCAATTGGGTAGAGTCTTTTTGGACAGGTTGTTAGCACTGAAAATTTCCATAGTTTGGTGTGAGGAGTAATATAGCCAGACATGTCGATGCTATAAGGCTATATCTCTCTTCGTGGACCAGAGCATACCATGCTTCATGTTTCATGGTAGTTTGCAAACTATATTATTAGGCTCAACCTGTCTTGCTTTACCCAAATCCTGGAGCGGTCTTTTTTTCAAGAGAAATCCTCGTGGGGTCTTTTGATGCAGATTACCAGTTAACTTTGTTTTTCAACTTGTTTAGTTGTCCCTTACACTAACTTTTTCATTCTAAGTTGTTCAATATATCTAATGATCCTATGGGAAAGGAACCCACAAATTATATTCTAGGTGCTTGCAAGGTAATGTGGATTTAGGACAAGTGTATATCATTTCTTTGTGGTCAAACTGAATATACAGTCACCATTCCTAATAAGTTGAGTTACTTAGAGACCAAATTTGTTTGTTTGCTTTAGTGAATCTATCTAATGCACACAAAATTATAAGGTTATGTGTGTTTAAATTTGAAGTATGTGGTTGTTGGTGTGGTTGGGATGGGTATGCAGGTTTGAATGTGCCATTGATACTGGTAATAAGTTTGAATGAGAGAGACAGAGATAGTTGATAGAGGAGGAACAAGAAGAAAAGAGTTGTCTCATGTGCTCAAGAATTATGTTCTATAAAAGTAATGTTGAGAAAATAAATTTATATGCATTGTAGCCGTAGCAACGCATGAGCATCATACTAGTATAAATAAAGAATGAGTTCATAATAGTACCAGAAGTGGTGATTTTATTTTCTTATACTAACGGATCTCATGATTTTTTGTTGTGAAGTTTTCAAGTTTTGGGTAAAGATTTGATGGACTATGGAATAAGGAGTGGCAAGAACCTAAGCTTGTGGATTCCCAAGGCACCTCAAGGTAATATTCAAGGACAACCAAGCATCTAAGCATGGGGATTCCCTGGATGGCATCCTCTCTTTCGCCTTCGTCTATAGGTAAATTTATTTGAGGCTATATTTTTATTCACCACATGATATGTGCTTTGCTTGGAGCGTCTTGTACGATATGAGTCTTTTCTTTTTAGTTTGCCGCAATCATCATTGTTGTACACACCTTTTGAGAGGGACACATGAATCGTGATTTGTTAGAATACTCTATGTGCTTCACTTATATCTTTTGAGCTAGGCAATTTGCTCTAGTGATTCACTTACATATTTTTAGAGCACGACGGTGGTTTTATTTTATAGAAATTGTTGAACTCTCTTGCTTCACACTGGTGCGCGTCGGTGCTATACAAACAATTTTTAACCCCTTTCCGTGACGACATTTGGAACCGTCGCCATGTAAGTGTGGGCGATAGGGGGGTCCTTCCCACATGACCCAGAAATTGTCGGGGATAGGCCCTCCCGGCACAAAGACTGGGGCAAAATAAGCTCGTGTGCGATCGGGCGAGGCATCGAAACCCAATCATTTTCGTTCGTATGTACATCCCAAATGATGAATCCTAGAAAAACATTTCCGTTCATATGTATATCACACACAGTCAATCCAAGGAATACGTTTCTGTTCTTATGTACATGCCACACAGTCAATCCAGGGAAAACGTTTTCGTTTGTATGTACATCCCACATAGTTTTATGTATAGGCTCGTGTGTGAAAGGTGTAACTATCACACGCTCTCTGCCTTGGTTAACCGTTTGCTTTTATCAACTACAACCCACACGATTTGATGAAGAAAACCGTGTGGCGTTGGCTATCCATCAGAAGCGCTTTTACTGCTAGAACCGTTTGCAAAGTTCCGTGACCCATTTATCAGGTTTATTAGTTTACAATTAATAATTCCAGTATTACACAAATTCACATTTCATATCGAACGGCTATTTCCCAATTCATATCAGGCACATAAATATATTTTGACATATAGCTAGGTCAACTTCATACGAACAATATTAGAACAATATATGTTCCAGGAACGTCTTATCCACCTCTACTTTTAGTTCAGTAAGAACCTGTTTTGCACTGTCCAACTAGGAAAGTGCCTCCTCCTTCGCCAACACCATCTTACCAAAGTCTGATTTAAAAAATCTTAGCTCATTCTCCAACTTCCTCTTTTTATCTCGCGTCTTCAAATATTCTTTAGTGTTGACAACACTTTCTCTAAGCCTACCTTTGTTCTCTTCCTCATACATGCTCCAAAGCTTTGCTAGGCACATCTTCAAAGACTGTGGCCACTCTTGATCAAGCCACTCCAAGTAAGAACACTTCCGTTCATCCTATAATATTTAAAACTAGTTCAGTAACAATTGTAGGGGAAATGGGTTTATAGCAACATAGAAATGAAGGAAATATGACCTAGAGGAAATCATAAAGTTGTTATTTATATTTCCTTATATCATGATAAATGTTTATTATTCATGCTAGAATTGTATTAACCGGAAACTTGATACATGTGTGAATACATAGACAAAACAAAGTGTCCCTAGTATGCCTCTACTAGACTAGCTCGTTAATCAAAGATACTTAAGTTTCCTAACCATAGACATGTGTTGTCATTTCATGAATGAGATCACATCATTAGGAGAATGATGTGATGGACAAGACCCATCCGTTAGCTTACCATAGTGATCGTTAAATTTTATTGCTATTGTTTTCTTCATGACTTATACATATTCCTTTGACTATGAGATTATGCAACACCCGGATGCCGGATGAATACCTTGTGAGCTATCAAATGTCACAACATAATTGGGTGATTATAAAGATGTTGTACATGTATCTCTGAAGGTGTTTGTTGGGTTGGCATAGATCGAGATTATGATTTGTCACTCCAAGTATTGGAGAGGTATCTCTGGGCCCTCTCGGTAATTCACATCATGATAAGCCTTGCATGCAATGTGACTAATGAGTTAGTTACAGGATGATGCAATATAGAATGAGTAAAGAGAATTGCCGATAACGAGATTGAACTAGGTATGATGATACCGACGATCGGATCTCGGGAAGTAACATACCGATGATAAAGGGAATGACGTATGTTGTCATTATGGTTTGACCGATAAAGATCTTCGTAGAATATGTAGGAACTAATATGAGCATATGGGTTCCACTATTGGTTATTGACCGGAAGGTGTCTCGGTCATGTCTACATAGTTCTCGAACCCGTAGGGTCCGCACGCTTAATGTTCGATGACGATTTGTATTATGAGTTATGTGTTTTGGTTATCGGAGATTGTTCAGAGTCCCGGATGAGATCACGGACTTGACAAGGAGTCTTGAAATGGTCAAGAGGTAAAGATTGATATATTAGACGATAGTATTCGGACACCGGAAGTGTTTCGGAATGTATCGGGTACGTATCGGAGTACTGGGGGTTACCGGAACCCCCCGGGGGAAGATATGGGCCACATGGGCCATAGGAGGGAGTCAAGCCAGCCCACAAGGGTGGCGCCCCCACCAAGGTAGGAGTCCAAATTGGCCTAGGGGAGGGGGCGCGGCCCCCCTTTCCTTCTCCTCCTCCCTCTCCTTCCCCCTTTCCCCTTCCGGTAAAAGGAAAGGGGGCCGAATTGGACTAGGAGTCCAAGTGGGGATCCCCCCACTTGGCGCGCCCCTAGGCCGGCCTCCTCCCATCTCCCTCCTTTATATACGGGGGCACCTCTATGACACATCAATTGTTCATAGCCGTGTGCGGTGCCCCCTCCACCGTTTACTCCTCTAGTCATATTGTCATAGTGCTTAGGCGAAGCCCTGCACGGATCACTTCACCATCACCGTCACAACACCATCGTGCTGACGAAACTCTCCCATGACACTTTGCTAGATCAAGAGTTCAAGGAACGTCATCGAGCTGAATGTGTGCAGAACTAGGAGGTGCCGTACGTTCAGTACTGAAGGAAATATGCCCTAGAGGCAATAATAAAGTTGTTATTTATATTTCCTTATACCATGATAAATGTTTATTATTCATGCTAGAATTGTACTAACCGGAAACTTAGTACACGTGCAAATACATAGACAAACAAAGTGTCCCTAGTATGCCTCTACTTGACTAGCTCGTTAATCAAAGATGGTTAAGTTTCCTAGCCATAGACATGTGTTGTCATTTGATGAACGGGATCACATCATTAGAGAATGATGTGATGGACTAGACCCATCTGTTAGCTTAGCACTATGATCGTTAAGTTTATTGCTATTGCTTTCTTCATGACTTATACATGTTCCTATGACTATGAGATTATGCAACTCCCGAATACCGGAGGAACACCTTCTGTGCTATCAAAAGTCACAATGTAACTGGGTGATTATAAAGATGCTCTACAGGTGCCTCCGATGGTGTTTGTTGAGTTGGCATAGATCGAGATTAGGATTTGTCACTCCATGTATCAAAGAGGTATCTCTGGGCCCTCTTGGTAATACACATCACTATGAGCCTTGCAAGCAATGTGACTAATGAGTTAGTCATGGGATGATGCATTACGGAACGAGTAAAGAGACTTGCCGGTAACGAGATTGAACTAGGTATGATGATACCGACGATCGAATCTCAGGCAAGTAACATACGGCTGACAAAGGAACAACCTATGTTGTTGTGCGGTTTGACCGATAAAGATCTTCGTAGAATATGTAGGAACCAATATGAGCATCCAGGTTCCGCTATTGGTTATTGACCGGAGATGTGTCTCAGTCAAGTCTACATAGTTCTCAAACCCGTAGGGTCCACATGCTTAACATTCGATGATGATATGTATTATGAGTTATGTGATTTGATGTATCGAAGTTTGTTCGGAGTCCCGGATGAGATCACGAACATGACGAGGTGTCTCGAAATGGCCGAGACATAAAGTTTGATATATTGGAAGGTTATATTCAGACACCAGAATAGTTCCGAAGTGTATCGGGTATTTCTCGGAGTACCGGGAGGTTACCGGAACCCCCCGGGGGATTAATGGGCCACAATGGGCCTTAGTGGAGAAGAGAGAAGGCCGGACAGAGGTGGCTCCCCCCTACCCAATCCGAATTGGACAAGGGGAAGGGGGTGATACATCCATTTTGCATCATGCTTTCATATCAATATTTATTGCATTATGGGTTGTTATTACACATTATGTCACAATACTTATGCCTATTCTCTCTTGTTTTACATGGCTTACATGAAGAGGGGAATGCCGACAGTTGGAATTCTAGGCTGGAAAAGCAGCAAATATTAGAGACCTATTCTTCACATCTCCATAAGTCCTGAAACTTCACGGGAGCACGTTTCAGAATATATAAAAAATATTGGGCGAAAGAAGTACAAGAGGGGGGGCACCCGCCGTCCACAAGGGTGGGGGCGCTCCCTACCCCCTTGGGCATGCCCCCTGCCTTGTGGGCCCCCTGGTGGCCCTCTGATGCCCATCTTTGGTTATATGGAGTCTTTCGTCGAGGAAAAAATTATAAGCTAGCTCACGGGACGAAAGTCCACCGCCACGAGGCGGAACCACTCTAGGGCTCCGGCGGAGATGTTCTGCCGGGGAAACTTCCCTCCGAGAGGGGGAAATCATCACCAATGATCATCTCATCCGGAGGGGGTCAATCTCCATCAACATCTTCACCAGCACCATCTCATCTCAAACCCTAGTTCATCTCTTGTATCAAAACCTCAGATTGGTACATGTGGGTTGCTAGTAGTGTTGATTACTCCTTGTAGTTGATGCTAGTTGGTTTACTTGGTGGAAGATCATATGTTCAGATCCATTATGCATATTAATACCCCTCTGATTATGAACATGAATATGATTTGTGAGTAGTTACGTTTGTTCCTGAGGACATGGGAGAAGTCTTGCCATAAGTAGTCTTGTGAATTTGGTATTCGTTCGATATTTTGATGAGATGTATGTTGTCTTTCCTCTAGTGGTGTCATGTGAACGTCGACTACATGACACTTCACCATTGTTTAGGCCTAGAGGGAGGTATTGGGAAGTAATAAGTAGATGATGGGTTGCTAGAGTGACAGAAGCTTAAACCCTAGTTTATGCGTTGCTTCGTAAGGGGCTGATTTGGATCCATATGTTTCATGCTATGGTTAGGTTTACCTTAATACTTCTGTTGTAGTTGCGGATGCTTGCAATAGGGTTTAATCATAAGTGGGATGGTTGTCCAAGGAAGGACAGTACCCAAGCACCAGTCCACTCACATATCAAATTATCAAAGTACCGAACACGAATCATATGAGCATGATGAAAACTAGCTTGACGATAATTCCCATGTGTCCTCGGGAGCTCTTTCCATTATATAAGAGTTTGTCCAGGCTTGTCCTTTGCTACAAGAAGGATTGGGCCATCTTGCTGCACCTTATTTACTTGCATTACTTGTTACTCGTTACAAATAACCTTATCACAAAACTATCTGTTACCGATAATTTCAGTGCTTGCAGAGAATACCTTGCTGAAAACCGCTTATCATTTTCATCTGCTCCTCGTTGGGTTCGACACTCTTACTTATCAAAAAGGCTACAATAAATCCCCTACACTTGTGGGTCTTCAAGACTCTTTTCTGGCGCCGTTGCCAGGGAGTGAAGCGCCTTTGGTAGGTGGAATTTGGTAAGGAAAAATTTATATAGTGTGCTGAAATTTACTGTCACTTGTTACTATGGAACATAATCCTTCGAGGGGCTTGTTCGGGGTATCTTCACCCCAACCAGTAGAGAAAAGAGTTGCTCCTTAAGCTACTGAACCTATTGAAAATGTTTACTTTAAAATTCCTTCGGGTATGATAGAGAAACTGCCAGATAATCCTTTTACAGGAGATGGAACATTGCATCCCGATTTGCACCTAATCTATTTGGATGAAGTTTGTGGATTATTTAAGCTTGCAGGTATGTCCGAGGATGTTATCAAGAAGAAGGTATTCCATTTATCTTTTAAGGGAGAGGCATTTACATGGTTTAGGCTATGTGATGATATTGGATCATGGAACTACCAACGATTGAAATTGGAATTTCATCAGAAGTTTTATCCTATGCATCTGGTTCATCGTGATCGTAATTATATATATAATTTTTGGCCTCGCGAAGGAGAAAGCATCGCTCAAGCTCGGGGGAGGCTTAACTCAATGTTATATTCATGCCCCAATCATGAGCTCTCAAGAGAAATGATTATTCAAAAATTTTATGCTCGGCTTTGTCTCGATAATTGCTCCATGCTCGATACTTCTTGTATTGGTTCTTTTATGATGAAGACTATTGAATTAAAATGGGATTTATTGGAAAGAATTAAACACAACTCTAAAGATTGGGATATCGACGAAGGTAAGGAGTCAGGTATAACACCTAAGTTTGATTGTATTAAATATTTTGTGGATACCGATGTTTTCTCTGAATTTAGCACTAAATATGGACTTGACTCTGAGATAGTAGCTTCTTTTTGTGAATCTTTTGCTACTCATGTTGATCTCCCTAAGGAGAAGTGGTTTAATATAATCCTCCCGTTGAAGTAAAAGTAGTTGCACCTATTAAAGTTGAAGAAAAGACTATCACTTATAATGATCCTGTTGTTCGTACTGCTTATGTTGAGAAACCACCTTTCCCTGTTAGAATAAAGGATCATGCTAAAGCTTCAACAGTGGTTTATAAGAGTAACACTAGAACACCTACTCCCTCTGAGCAAATTAAAGTTGAACCTAGTGTTGCTGGCCCCTTCTATACGGTACCAGTTGTTGTTTCATTGAATTTGCTTCATTAATAGGCTCACGATTCGACTTTGATCGTTATGGATTGGTACCAAGATCAAGTCCTATGGTTAAAGATCTCTTGGCTGATAATATTGATGGGCATGTTATTTATTTCTGTGATGAAGCTGCTAGAATTTCTTGACCCGATACTAAAAATAAACATAGACCTGTTGTAGGCATGCCTATTATTTCTGTGAAAATAGGAGATCATTGTTATCATGGCTTATGTGATATGGGTGCTAGTGCAAGTGCAATACCTCATTCCTTATATAAAGAAATTATGCATGACATTGCACCTGCTGAGATAGAGGAAATTGACGTTACCATTAAGCTTTCCAATAGAGATACTATTTCACCGGTTGGGATTGTTAGAGATGTTGAAGTCTTGTGTGGGAAAGTTAAATATCCTGCTAATTTTATTGTTCTCGGTTCCCCACAAGATGACTTTTGTCCCATTATATTTGGTGGACCCTTCTTGAATACTGTTAATGCTAAGATAGACTGCAATAAGGATATTGTTTCTGTTGGTTTAGGGGATATGTCTCATGAGTGAAAGTGCGTTATATCGACTAGAGGGGGGGTGAATAGGAGATTTTTATGAATTCTTCACCGAGGAATTTGCAGGTGAGGAAATTCCTTAGCGAAGAACTACTAGCAGCGGAATAAGTACTCAAAAGTAAACATAACAGAGCACAAGCATAGTCATCATGATGAAATGAAAACAAGCACAGAGTACAGAAGGCGTAAACACAGGATAACACATGATGAAGACCAATAGACTGAAGAAATTGAACTGAGGAAATTGAGAAAGTCTTCAGTCAAAGTCTTCAAACACAGATACGAACAAGCACTCAACACAGTTATGAGGAAATGAAAGAGTTGAGGAAATAGGACCAATGAGCTTGATGAAGATAATGATTTGGTAGACCAGTTCCAACTGCTGTCTCAGTTGTCCATCTGGTTGGAGCGGCTAGGTATTTAAACCTAAGGACACACAGTCCCGGACACACAGTCCTCATCGTATTCTCCTTGAGCTAAGGTCACACAGACCTCGCCCAATCACTCGTGGTAAGTCTTCAGGTGACTTCCGAACCTTCACAAACTTGGTCACTTGGCGATCCACAATTCCTCTTGGATGCTCTAGACCTTGACGCCTAACCGTCTGGAAGAAGCACAATCTTCAAAGGTAACAAGCGTCGGATCCACACAGGATCAATCTCTTCAGTGATGCTCAATCACTTGGGGTTTTTAGGTGTTTGGGTTTGGGTTTTACTCACTTGATAATTTTCTCTCAAAGTCCTCGGAGGATGGGATGCTCCCAAATGACAAGTGTTAGTTTCTCTCGGAGCAGCCAACCAGCTAGTGGTTGTAGGGGGCGACTATTTATAGCCTAGGGAGTAGCCTGACATGATAAGACATAAATGCCCTTCAATGATATGACCGTTAGGTGGGTAGATATTTTGGGACAGCTGGCACAAGGCACAACAATGGTTGGAAATTTGAGTATCAAATTCCTCAGGGTTATCATGTTCCTCACTGTGTAGGCAATCCGCACTGGCGAATTCCTAACTCCTCAGTCAGAACAAATTCCTGAGAGACCAGAAGAACTTCGTCTCTGTCACTGAAGAATATGACTGAACTGTATGAGATTTCCAATGGCTTCACTCGAAGGGATTGGTAGGTGTAGGATTTTGAGTTGAGCATCACATGGAAATTTTTCCTTAGTATTTCCTCGGCCCCCTTTAACAGTACGGTGTTTCCTATGACTCAAGAAAGAGAAAATGAAACTACGAAAACAAAAGTCTTCACGCTTCATGATCCTCGGATGAATACCAAGTCTTTAGGATTGCACCAATTTCTTCACTTTCAAAGTCTTCAGAAAGTCTTCAGAAATCCAAATTCTTCAGTCGAAGAACTTCATTATTAGGGGTTGACTTTCTCTATAAATATCAAACTCCTCATGGACTTATAGACCTGTGTACACTCAAAAACACATTAGTCCCTTAACCTATATGTCTTCAATACACCAAAATCACTAAGCGGCACTAGATGCACTTACAATCTCCCCCTTTTTGGTGATTGATGACAATATATGTTAAGTTTTCAACGGAGATAAACATATGAAGTGTAAATACTGATATTGAGGAATTTGATTGCAAGATATAGAAGAACTCCCCCTGAAGATGTGCATGATGAGGAATTTGCTTTTGAAGCATTGCACACTTGAAGAGTAGAATCATGGAGATCTCCCCCTATATCTTGTAATTCATACACGCATTTGACATATCATAATGAGGAATTTGAAATGCATGATGAAATATGGCGACTGATGTAATTCAGCATGCGTGCATTAACATATATGAGGAATAAGCATGCAGAAAAAAACGTCAAAAGTATCAGAGCATCATCGGGTTTAAGTTTACAACTCGATCCAATAAAGTTTCAGAAGAACGAGAGTTGTAACTTAGCAAAAAAATGCCCATATAGACAGACCCGCTTGAAGACTAACTCAAAATTCTCCCCCTTTGTCATCGAATAACCAAAATGATCGAAAATGAGGACTAACGTCCCAGAAGAATATCAAGTCGATGAAGGAGCGCCAGCGTTGTTGGGGTCGTTTGTCATGGAAGGGCCTGCCGCAGTGTCATCCAAGTCTTCATACTCGTCGGTATCGTGTGATGACGAATATGAGCTTGACACCAAAGAAGGAACCTTGACCTTCTTGAATTTCTTCGGTGGAGGTGCAGACCTGTCAAAATCTTCCTTGAGACCCATTTTCTTAAGATCTTCTTCACACGAGGAGCAGAAGCTCACGGTTAGTCATCACACGAGGAGCAGTGGCTTGAGGAGTAGACTTGGGTGCATCGGCAGCAGAGTCATGTGTTGCAGAGTCATCATTGGTGGAATAAGATGCAGCTTTGCGGAATTGACCATCCAATGGACGAATGCCTTCATCAATGACAGCAGGAGCCTTGCCCTTTTCATCAGTTGAAGTAAAAGCCTACTTGAGGACTTCAATCGGGGGCATATAGCTAAGGTGATTCTGAAAATCAGCCTTGTAGTTGAGTGAAGACCTTGTCCTGAGGAATCTCATAATCCAAGGTGCATAAGGTTTCAGCTCAAACGGAGAAAGTGCAGCATTTGCCAGAGTCCTCATGAAGAAATCATGATAGTTGATAGGAATGCTATGAATGATGTTGAAGAGCAGATTCTTCATGATGCCAACTATTTCCTCATCAGATGAGTCGTGGCCTTTGATGGGACTCATTGTCCTCGTCAGAATGCAATAGACGGTTCTGGGCACATAGAGTAAATCCTTCACGAGGAATTTGGTCCTTGGGGCTTGACCGGGCTTCAAAGGCTTCATTAACACTCTCATGTAATGAGCTGTGAGTTCTGGTTCATGATACAGGCAGTGAGCTCCTTCACTTGGTGGACTGATGGGCAGGGCGTGAAGCAATTCAGAGGCCGGTGCCTTATAGTGAGTATTTCCGGTCATCCAGTCCAAGACCCAGGTGTTGATATCTTCAGGATCACCTGTGATATGTAATGTAGCATATAACTGAAGAATAAGCTCTTCATTCCAATCAACAATGTCTAAGAAAAAGTTGAGGAGGCCTGCATCATGAAGAACACTGAGCACAGGAGAGAAGCAGGGTAATGATTCCATGTCCATGTGAGGAATATGCTCATGGTAGAAGATTTTGTCTTTGTTGAAAAGCAGTGAAGAATAGAAGTCCGCCTGACTTGCAGTCTAGAAACGCTTCCTCCTTAGACGAGCAGAGTCATAAGGATTGTAGTTAGTGAAGAACACATGCTCGCCGAAGAAATCATCAGCCTTGAATTTCTGCTTCTTTGAGAATGGACCCTTTGGCTTGGGGTGAGGAGTGTCAGTCAATTGCATCACAACCTCCGGGATCTCGATCTCAGGTTCCACGGGCTGAGGAATTTGAGGTGCTCCTTCAGTGGCAGCCTGGGACTTCAATTCTTCATTTACATGATCTTCAGCACTAGTGGCTGGAATTTCTTCATGGACAGACGGTGTGGCATGTGGTTCATCAGATCCCATTTGTACAATAGTTACTAGGGACTGAGGAATTTGTTGCAATGGTGTGAAGAGTGGAGAGTTGGGGTGCTGACTTTCCCAAAATTCATCACTTAGCACGGGTGTGGTACAACCAATGTCCACATCTTCATCTCCCATTTCTTCAACGTCGGCCTCTTCAGCAGTAAACTGAGGCATAGGCGAGGAGACAACTGGTGTTGAAGGGATTGTATCCACTTCAATTTCTTCATCCATCTGCTCTGACAAAGCAGCAGAAGGGTTCTCTTCATCAGATTCATTTGGAATCACATATTCTTCATCAAAAGGAACAAGGTCCTTTGATGGCATGGTTGAGATAGGAACAACATCAATGGGGTTTGCAAACGAGCTAGTCAATGGCTTCATCTTCTTTTGAGCTGAAGAATTTGATGAAGTTGATGCCTTCCTTTTCTTCACTGCTGCACGCTCTGCAGCCTTGGTCTTCTTCACATCTGATGCAGATGGAAGGATAGGAGTTGGTGTAGTTGCAGGAGTAGCAGAGGAATCGGGTTGAATTTCTTCAGGTACAGCTGATGCAGTTGCCCTCACTTCTTCATTTTCTTCAGGCGCACCACTAGAGGATGCCCTAGCAATTTCTTCAGCGGCTGGAATGCAGTTATCAGCCCTGGAACTCACATTTTCTTTAGCAACCTGATTGTCATCAGCGATGCTGGCATTTTCTTCAGTCGGCTTGGCAGATGCTTCAGCCTGAGGAATTTCTTGTTGCGTTGGGGCTGCAACATTGGAAGTGAACTTTTCAGTTATCTTTACAAATCTGACTTTGGCTCCGAGCCAGTCAGCATAGTAGCGATCAAATTCATCACTCAGTTTCTTAATTTCAGATTGAAGAGCAACAGGTTCTTCAGGTGAAAGCTTCAGAACATTTTGCTTCAGAAAGTGCTCTTTCTTGTACTACGCTTTCTTCACCCTCCTTCCACGTTCAAATTTCCATTTCTCTTCATCAATGAAGTGAGTCAGTACATGACTTTGACCAGGAGTGAGGTTCAGCTCAGGCAAAAGTGTGTTGGGTCCTTGTGCCACAAGTCAATGAAGTCTAAGATCAACTTCGGATCCAGCATTAATGGCACATTACTGCCTTTGGCTCTAGCGGCCCTGAGTTGCCTGTCCCTGATGATTTCAGCAATTTCTTCATCATCAGCTTCATCATCATCAGAGGGCACTTGGAAAGCAACTTGTTTCTTGTGAGGACTTGGTCGAGGACCTCGTCCAGCAGTGGTCTTCTTCTTCAGAAGAGTGGGAGCAGCTGAGGAACTTGGAGTAGCTGAGGAACTTGCAGAGGCTCCTGAGGTAATAGATATGCCTGTGGTCCTTTGGCACATGGCAAGATGCACAGGTGCTATAGATTTGGTCGGAGCAGCCGAAGACTTCGGTGGAGGAGCTGAGGATTTTGTAGAAGCAGGAGCAGCGTGACGAATTGGCCGTGAGGGCTTTGAGGAATCTGGACGTGAGGGCATAGTTGAGGAACTTGGCCGTGGGGGCATTGCTGGTGAAGCACTGGGCTTCTGAGAAGGCTTCTTAGGCATGGCTTTCTTCGGCTTTATATAGGCCTCAATAGCAGCGGTGGCAGCAGAGTCTTTGTTGAATTTCCTCACTACATCTTGTGCTTGTTTGGCCAACTTGGACTGGCGCTTGGCCCATTCATCAGGATAACCCTCACCACGCTTGAGGCTGGTGGGATTTGCTTCTTGGCCAGGGGCCAATGGAGATTGTCGGTGTCAAAACCGGCGGATCTCGGGTAGGGGGTCCCGAACTGTGCGTCTAAGGTGGATGGTAACAAGAGGCAGGGGACACGATGTTTTACCCAGGTTCGGCCCCTCTTGATGGAGGTAAAACCCTACGTCCTGCTTGATTTATTCTTGATGATATGAGTATTACAAGATTTGATCTACCACGAGATCGAAGAGGCTAAACCCTAGAAGCTAGCCTATGGTATGATTGTCTGTTGTCCTACGGACTAAAACCCTCTGGTTTATATAGACACCGGGGGGGGGGGGCTAGGGTTACACAAGGTCGGTTACAAAGGAGGAGATGTACATATCCGTATTGCCTAGCTTGCCTTCCACGCCAAGTAGAGTCCCATCCGGACACGAGACGGAGTCTTCAATCTTGTATCTTCATAGTCCAATAGTCCGGCCAAAGGATATAATCCGGCTGTCCGGAGATCCCCTAATCCAAGACTCCCTCAGTAGCCCCTGAACCAGGCTTCAATGACGATGAGTCCGGCACACAGTGTTGTCTTCGGCATTGCAAGGCGGATTCTTCCTTCGAATACATCACGGAAGAATTTGAATACAAGGATAGTGTCCGACCCTGCAAAATAAGTTCCACATACCACCGTGGAGAGAATAATATTTCCACAAATCTAATTTGCTGACTTGTTTTGGCAACACGACATTATGTCATGGCCCGGTGATTATTAGAACCGTTTCCTTTCACTAGCTTCACACATAACGCGAGGCGGTTTCTTGACATGTTTTGTCAAAGCAGAGATCATGTTCCCCTAATTACGAGATTCTCATCAATACGGTGGTGGGTAACCCAACCGTGTCTAGGACTCCTAGATTATAGGCAAGTACCAAACGGCTACGGAGAGGACGCTTGATATTCACCCTCTTTATAAAGGGACAAGGCTTTTACTTTTTCCCTCCCGTGCTCAATCGAATCCTTCCCCCGCCTCGAGTTCTAACACCCAAAGCCCAGGTCAGGTGCTTCAGACCTTCAATCCTGTCCGGATCTAGCCTTCAAGGCTGGTGGATGCCCTCCTCCGTTATGGAAGAGGATATCAAGAAGTTGAGGGAGGCCAGATACCTGACCGCCAAGGTTTCACATCGGCTGCCTGCCTGAGGGCAGGTCGTCCCTACTCTCGAACCCAACGAGAACGTTGTGTTCATCTCCCACTTCCTCCGAGGCCTAGGCCTCACCCTGGATCCCTTTGTTAGGGGTTTGATGTTCTATTACGGGCTAGATTTCCACAATCTAGCCCCAGACTCCTTTCTCCACATCTCGGCATTCATTGTCGTGTGTGAGGCCTTCCTCCGCATTACCCCTCACTTCGGCCTGTGGCTCAAGACCTTTGACGTGAAGCCGAAGATGGTCGAGGGGCAGTATGCAACGTGCGGAGGTGCATTAATAAGCAAGATAGCAGGAGCTCCATGGCCAAAAGGTTCCTTTCCAGAGGTATCCGGATTACGGCAACGGGAGTGGTTTTACATCACAACTCCCAGAAGTGCCAAGTGGGTGGCTGCCCCTGCTTTCCGCTCGAGCCCTCCACCACAACTGATGTCATGGATTAGCAGAGGACTGAGCTGGGGTCCAGCCAAGGACGTGCCTATACTGCAGATCTGCATTCAAGATCTCTTCGAAGGAGATTTCAGTCTGGTTATGGTGGTGCAAGTCATGCTAGTTCGTCGAGTCCAGCCTTGCAAACGCCAGCCCCTTCGCATGTGGGAGTTCAACCCAGAAGGGCCGCGCACTATTCAGAATTTCCTTGGCCTGACGCACGAGGAGATGTACAAATCATTCTTCGGACCCCAAATAGAGTGTCCGGATACTACCGAAGACGTGGGCCTGAGCAGCAACCGTACCGCCGACCAAGTAAGTAATCCTTTAGCCGAACACACCATCTTTCATTTACCATGACGTAATTCTAAGAAATCGCTCTCTGACCAGGACTGGCTAACAAGGGCGAAGATGATTCGGTGTTCGGCCCCCCTTCCTGAGGGTTTGGAGAATCCGGTATTGGAAAAGATGCTTGAGCTAGCACCTTGCCCGGAGCCCTCAAAGGAAGATAAAGGGGGGAATAATGAGGTCGAAAGCGGGCCCTCATCGCTACCAATTCCAACCGAGGGAAAGAGCGCCTCCATGAAGGAGGATATCCAAGGGGAAGAATCTGACCTTCTCTCGCTTTGGGAAGGAAGAGGACTGCCTCTGAAGATCCAGAAACCAAGGCTTCCAAACAAGAGAAGAACTCTCCACCAGAGGGTCCTGCCTTGGAGGGTGCTTTTGCCGCACAAAGTCCGCGCGAGGATCAGCCCTCCAACGAGCTGTAAGTAATCAAAAAATATTTTAATAGTGGAGATATACTACCTTACCTCTGAGGAAAATAACCGAAGCGTTTATCTTGCAGTTCGGATCTTAGACCTTCTCAGCAGAGCTCGTCTTCGGGGGATCTTCTTCCGAAGATGATGGAGAGCGAAACGCCTCCCCCGGACTCCCCCGCTCAAGAAGCGGGCGACCTTGAAGTGTCGTCACGGAGGGTCTCTCCGGATCCGGTGAGGCCAGAAGATAATCCTATAGTCACCCGAAGTCCCCAGTGTCCGTCTCTTTAAGAGAGCAAACAAAAGAATCCGGCACCATCAGGTATGTGGTCGGACGTACTGAGGGAGCTGTTGGATCGAGCGGCCATCTCAGACGAACACAGTACGTTGATGGGTACAGTGATGGAAAGAATTTCGTCCGCCAAAAACGGATTGCATGAAGCCTTTATGAGTCTACTGATGGGCTTTGAGGTACATGAAATGATATACTTTTTGATAGTACCGCACATTTTTAGGTGTGCCCTATGTAGATAGTAGCCCCTGAGACTCTTGTTGTCGTCGATAATAGCGGCAAACAGAGGATCATAGTCCCAGGTAATAACCATACCGCTTTATGTGCAGGTGATGGGAGCTCTGGTGGCTGGCCGGACTAATGAGTTTGCCGAACTAAAGCGGCAACTGGATGCGGCAGATGCCGACATCGAGCTTGTTAACAAGCAGCTTGACGAGGCACAGGGTAAGTAATGTTTTTCCGGTCAATGTCACATAGTAAGAGTAGCATGATGCCATTATCTTTAATATGTTGTGACTGCAGATGGAGCTGCCGCCGTGGAGACCCTTCGGGTGGAACTTGCCCGAGCCAACGAACAAACAAGGATTAGTAATGCGGCCGCTTTAAAGGCGGCCGGAGAGTTAAGAGCCGAGAAGTCCGCGCATTGCAAGAGCAAAGAAAAGATGGCCAAGACGGCTGTAAAGTTAAAAGACACTGCCGACCGTTGCCGGTTCCTTGAAGAAGAAAACTAGGCGAAGGCGACGGACCTCAAAAAGGCCACGATGGCGGCCAAAGACACCCGCTCTGCCATGAGGGCAAAGAAGAAAGAGCTGCGTGAAGCTGGTGATATTGTGGCTGGGAAGCCCTTTTTGCTGTGGAGGAAGTTCGGAGATCCGCGGTATGCCCCTCTGGATCGGCTGTGGAGTTCGGCAGACGCATATCTGGATTTGACGGCGAGTGCTGTCGATGTGGCCGAATACTTCCGAGATCAGATAGATCGTGAAGCGGACAAGCTATTCTGGTCACAATTTAACGTTCCAGAGCGTCCGCTTCCCTTGACTGATCGGCTAGCCATATGGGCCGAACTCAATAGATTGTCCGGACTCGCCATGAGGTCCGTCGTAGATCATCTGTGGCCGAAAAACCGAAGCCGAACAACTATTTCAGCTTAGTGCAACAGTTCCTTGGAGCGGTGTCGCGCATCAATGCGATGAAGAGGTCGGCGTGTATAGAAGGCTCGCAGATGGCCCTTGCCCGTGTCAAAGCATACTGGGCGGAGATGGATGCTACCACTGTTGTGGCGCAGGGTTCGGCCATAGGCCGAGTGGCTGCCGAGCACTATTTTGAAGAGGTTCTTGAGGGTGCTCGTTTGATAGAGGCCCGGTGCTCGAAGAATATTATGTTTGAGTGACATGTATTCCCATTGTAAAAACAATGTTTTTATGAAATTTATCAAGGCTGTATTTATACTTTTGCCCGAAAGTAATATGATGCCTCCTGTGCGGCCGTTTATGTATACATGTGTATAACCTGAAAGATTGCAGTCGTTGGCTTCAGCCCCCACGCATATAATGTGGGGGTGTTCGCAGAAGACGCGTATTCACACTTCATCCAACGTCTTGGTCCTAATAAGGAGGTGATGGCGCAGCGAACTAGGCAACCAGACTATAATGCTTTAACACTTTCACTTAGCCATAGGAGTTTGACAATGGGGCTACTATATAGCCCCTCGTGGCTCCGCACTCATCCGAATTCGGGGTGCGTACATGCCTGGCCGGGAAATGGCCCTTCGTTAAGGCGGAGGAATTCTAACATTCTGATAGGTCATCGAGTGGTTGACCAGTCTCACGCTATATCATGACAGTCAGTTTTCAGTTTTCTCAATTGAGGTGCTCGTTCGGATGAACCAGGGCACAATCATAGCAGTTATCCTGGTGCCGCCTTAGCCGATATAGCGGAATTTAAGGCAGCAAAACACTGGAGCCGGGCAAACCCAATATTTGACCAAAGACATGATTCAGAGCTGATGCATATAAGGCCAAACTCGTGACGCCGAACACTCCCTAAGGTATTCGGTCTTTATGGTGTAAACCGGTCCTAAACAGTGCCCTTTGTAAGAAGCCCCTGGTGTCCAAGTACGTGCATTATTCTGACGTGGCCACATGCCAATACGCAAGCATCCTTCTCAATTGTACTGAGAATCCGAGGGATGTGTATCAACAAGAGACAGTAAAAAAGGTTTACGCAGGGTCTTAATCTGAAAAGAATCCTTGGAACGGGTCCCTGCTGCACGTCTGCGCCTGTGTCTCCATTGTGCCGTATCCTGGACGGGTGTAGCATGATGGTCATCTGTAAAAGAGAGAAACTTAGGTGAAAAGTTGTCGTGCAAAAAGGTAGGTTTAAAGAAACCATGTACAATTCAAGATGAGTAAAAATTGCCACTTGTCTGTGCGCGTTGAGCCCCTTGTATTTGTAATAGGGGTGTGGCCTATCAAACCTGTGTGAATTACATATAGCTGCGCCGGACTCATCTAACCGTGTTCGTGGTCTTGACGACCTATCAAATGCTTAATTTGGTGAGGCCGTTTTTAGTGTGCGGCTGCCAAGGCAGTCGCACTCTCTTCGGCGCGCAAGGATCGCTCAATATTTCCATTCACTGTAATGATGCCACATGGACCGGGCATCTTAAGCGTGAGGGAAGCGTAATGCGGTATTGCATTAAAGCGAGCGAAAGCTTCACGTCCAAGTAGTGCTTGATAGCCACTTTGGAACGGAGCAATGTGGAATGTTAAATTTTCGCTACGGAAGTTATCGGGGAAGCCGAATACAACTTCTAGTAGCAGGGAGCTCGTCCAATGAGCCCCTGGGCCTGGCGTTACTCCTTTAAAGGTAGTATTGTTGTGGCAAATTTTCGTTGGGTCTATCCCCATTTTGCGGATTGTGTCCTGATATATCAGGTTTAGACTGTTGCCACCGTCCATCAGGACTCGTGTGAAATGGTATCCGTCAATTATTGGGTCTAATACCAAGGCAGCCCATCCTGCACGCCGGATACTTGCTGGGTAATCTCGATGGTCGAAAGTGATCGGTTGAGACGACCAGTGGCAGGACTCCACGGTGATAGGCCCTTGGGCATATTTCTTTGGGAGTGCCGCTTTGTTTCTCCCCTTGATCACGTGTAACACGTTCACTGTTTTGACTTCTGGTGGAAATTTCTTTTGTTCCCCAGTGTCTTGCTTGAGAGGCTCATCCTCGTATTCGCTTGGTGTATCCTCCCCCTTGTGTACGGCGTTGAGCTTGCCGGACTGCTTGAAGACCCAACATTCTCTATGGGTATGATTAGCGGGTTACCTGGGGTGCTATGGATCTGACATATTTGGTCCAGAATTTTGTTTAAGTTGGACAGTTCGTCTCTGCTGCCTTTAGAGGGCGGCTTTTGCTGACCTGGCCAAGAGCTTCTGAATCCAGCATTTACTGCCGTGCTCTTCAGGCTGTCTTCTTTATTCCGGCGCGTATTATTTTTGCTGCGTCGTGATTTCCCATTTCCATCTCTAACTTCGGATGTACTTGGGTCACTGGTGCTGCATCTGGCTAGCCAGCTGTCCTCACCCATGCAAAAGCAGGTCATGAGGCTTGTTAATGCTGCCATTGTTCTCGGCTTTTCTTGCCCAAGGTGTCTGGCAAGCCATTCGTCGCGGACGCTATGCTTAAAAGCTGCCAAGGCTTCGGCGTTCGGACAGTCGACTATTTGGTTCTTTTTAGTAAGCAACCTGTTCCAAAGCTTTCGGGCTGACTCTCCGGGCTATTGAGTTATATGACTCAAATCGTCTGCGTCCGGAGGTTGGACATACATCCCTTGAAAATTTGCCCGAAAAGCGTCTTCGAGCTCTTCCTAGCTTCCAATGGAGCTTTCGGGGAGGCTTTTAAGCCAGTGCCGAGCCGGCCCTTTGAGTTTGAGGGGTAAATACTTAATGGCGTGGAGATCATCTCCTCGAGCCATATGGATATGGAGGATATAGTCCTCAATCCAGACCCCTGGGTCTGTTGTTCCATCGTATGCCTCTATGTTTACGGGTTTGAATCCTCTGGAAATTCATGATCCAGCACCTCGTCGGTGAAACATAGGGGGTGTGCGGCACCCCTGTATCTGGGTGTACCGCGTTGTTCGGATGTTTGTTGTGTTGCATCGTATGCTGGAGCGCGCTTGCGTGGTCCATTGATGGATCTGGTTGCACCGTCCTTTTGATGCGAGCCCTCGCGTGGATCGCGTATTGGCTTACGTGCGGCGTTGTTTGCCACTCCATGTTGGCCGTGAGGTCGTCTATCCGGCCAGATGGCCATTTTAATTTTTGGTTGCGAGGGATCTAAGGCCTCCTCATCGAATTCAGGTAGCAACTTCCGCTTCGGGTAGCTCTTGGTGGGGTGATTACTGCCGTACTTTGCTGCTGTGTTAAGCACTTTACTCCATCTAATTCTGAGTGTGTCTTGCGCGCATCCTTGAGCCTTTGCTTCTGCTTTTTTAGACTCCTCGCGGTGGCAACGAGCCTTTGATGGGCATTCTTTTGCTCCGGGTGTTTGTCCAGTGTGATGTCGTCCGGACTATTATCTTTGACAGAGTCGGGTTGTTCGGTTTGATTCTCCGTGTTGCCGTGGTCCGACGATGGTTCACCCTGCTCTAATGCTGGGTCTATATGATCATTGTTTCTGCCGAGATTTGGAGCGGCGCTTACGTCGCCGCTTTGACTGCTTCTCGAGGGGACAACCCTTCGTTGCGTCCTTCAGTTCCTCCTCGTCATCTTCTTTTGGTGTATCCACCATGTATACGTCATGTGATGAAGTGGGCGTCCAGTGCCCTGTGGGCAGTGGTTCCTATTCGTCTCCTGCATCATCGTCCATACCGTGGATGTCTTCGGAGTCGGAGTAGAGCATGTCGGTTAAGTCATCGACAGTGGCTACTAAGTGGGTGGTGGGTGGGCGGCGAATTTCTTTGTCATCCGCATCCCAATCCTGCCGGACACATTTCGGCCAGGACTCTCCTGATAAGGAGAGAGGCTTTAATGAATTCAGTATGTCGCCGAAGGGCGAGTGCTGAAATATATCCGCGGAGGTAAACTCCATGATCGGCTACCAACCGGATTCGATAGGAACGGGCATAAGCGGTTCGGAGTTCGTGGCCGGAGAAGTATCCGGCAGTTTAACAACACGGCTCTCATGAAGGGTAAGATCGATATTCGGCTCGGTCGTTGTTGGGGATGCGGCCTCTGTGGCAAGGTCTATCCACCCGTCCATGGGAGGCGCAACTGGCTCCGAATTAAGGGTCGGAGCGGCTGCAGGTGTGATTTCTTGAACACTGTCTGATGGCAGAGCTAAATCATACTCATCGTGACCGCGTGACGCATAAGGCAGGGGCTCGAATCCGTCGAAGATCAAGTCTCCGCAGATATCGGCCTTGTATTTTAAGCTTCCAAACCTGACCTGGTGGCCAGGGGCGTAACTTTCAATCTGCTCCAGATGGCCAAGCGAGTTGAACCGCAGTGCGAAGCCGTTGAACACAAAGATCTGTCCGGGGAGAAAAGTCTCACCCTGGACTGCATCGCTAACAATGATAGTAGGAGCCATCAAGCCTAACGGCGACGACACAGAGGAACTCTCAATGAAAGCACCAATGACGGTGTCAAAACCGGCGGATCTCGGGTAGGGGGTCCCGAACTGTGCGTCTAAGGCGGATGGTAACAGGAGGCAGGGGACACGATGTTTTACCCAGGTTTGGGCCCTCTTGATGGAGTAAAACCCTACGTCCTGCTTGATTTATTCTTGATGATATGAGTATTACAAGAGTTGATCTACCACAAGATCGAAGAGGCTAAACCCTAGAAGCTAGCCTATGGTATGATTGTCTGTTGTCGTACGGACTAAAACCCTCT
>NC_041392.1:495591147-495618452 GCF_002162155.2 Triticum dicoccoides
TACAAAGGAGGAGATGTACATATCCGTATTGCCTAGCTTGCCTTCCACGCCAAGTAGAGTCCCATCCGGACACGAGACGAAGTCTTCAATCTTGTATCTTCATAGTCCAACAGTCCGGCCAAAGGATATAATCCGGCTGTCCGGAGACCCCCTAATCCAGGACTCCCTCAGAGGTCTTTGGCATGGAGGATTGAGAGCGAATTTCTTCATGTATTTGGTAGTAACATACGTGTACTCCCTCCACTCCCTTGCCCATCTCCTCTCTATCCTCTGTATGCGCACCTTGCGCTGATTCTTGTCCTCCTTACCAAACTTGGCCTCACCAGGAGTGCAATAGTCTTTGTATATGTCATCAGGGATCTCAAAGGCAATGTTGACTTCAGGCCTCTTTCCTCCTTTCTGTGGCTTCTTTCCATCAACCATTTTCTTCAGTTGAGGAATTTGAACAATTGAATTCTCTGAAGAAGTATGCAACTTTTGTTCGAGGAACGCTACAAATGAGTTAACTTGATGAGAACCTAGTGATTCAGCAGCTGACATGAGTACCTATGAACAGAGTATAGTAGCGAGGAATTTGGAGAGGTCATATGCGTTCTCAGAAGGTTTTTATAAAGAACAAGTTTGAGGAATTTGACCAGATGAGTCTTGAAGAATTTCACTAAGCATTCTTTGTCTTAGGTTCCAGAGATGTATAGATCGAAAATCCACACATTTGAGGAATCTTGAAGAAAAACATAGCTTAGAGAAACGAATCAAGAACCGATGACATGTGAGGTGTTTCAGTGTGTGAAGATATGAAAAAAAACACCTTTGAGGATTTTATAGAAATCATTTGAATTAATGAGGGTAGTAAAAGTAACTTTTAATTACCCTGGACGAAGAACATGACGAACTGGAATGTGGAGATGTGAAGTTCGTCAGTGCAGATCTTCCACGCCCTAACTTGGTGGAGGAAGACAGCTACGGCGGCGGCAGAGTGAAGATTTCCGCGGCCGGTGCGAGTACTATAGCGATGAGGTCGAGGCAGTGAAGCTTTTCCTCACCGGCGATGATGATGTAGCGGCGGCGCTAGGGTTTGAGAAGCTCGAGCTGGAGAGAGAGTCGAGCGGAGTAAAGGAAGTGAGGAAGGGGAAGAGGGGTATTTATAGCCACGGTGAAAAACTGCTCGCCCGAAGAATTTGGGCGAACGTGCCCCTAACCCTTCTCATTCGCTTGACATGTGTCACCCACGTACTGAGAAGTGCAGATCGTGTGCGTTCATGGGTGAATGGATAAGTATATAGTGGGATGCGGAACGGTTTGAGCGGCAAACCCGAAAATTTAGATAAGATAGGTTTTAATGTTCCATTCACAATTTCTTTAGCTGACAAGGACACAGTGAAGATTTTGAACGAGTTGCAAATAGAACGCACATGAAGAATTTGTGAACAGATTGGGTTGAGTATAGCATAAAGGGGGAAGGGTCCGATCACATTCACATAGCCAATGAAGAAAAACGACAGAAACAGTGAAGACAATGCAAAGTTGAAGAATTTGAACAACTGAGGAATTTCAAAACAAAAAAACTCAAATTGAAGATTTTCAACTTTTGGTGGTGGCGTGACCCACCGTATAAGAATGATGATTTCAGACACCGCGTACAATTGTCGTAGGGTTCTGAGAATCAAATTCTTCATTAATTTCTTCACACTTAGAGTGTTATTCTTCATTGATTGAAGAAAAACTTTTTCTTCATGTGTTGCACATCTAAGTCATCAATTTTGCCTAAGTGTTAGGATGAGTGTCCTTTTCAAAGAACAATCGAAGATTCTAAGATATTTAGCTCACACCGCAACTTGCTAAATCTCTTCTCATCCAAGGGCTTAGTGGAGATATTGGCTAGTTGTTCTTCAGTCTTCACATGCTCAATAGAAATGTCGCCCTTCAACACATGATCACGAAGAAAATGATGACGAATCTGAATGTACTTTGTCTTTGAGTGCTGAACTGGGTTGTGAGTAATCTTGATAGCACTCTCATTGTCATAGAAGAGAGGCACATTCTTCATGTTGACGCCGTAGTCCTTGAGAGTTTGCTTCATCCATAGCAATTGAGCACAACAAGAACCAGCGGCAATGTACTCAGCTTCAACAGTAGATAGTGATACGCAGTTCTGTTTCTTTGAGGACCAATAGACCAAAGATCGTCCGAGGAAATGACATGTACCAGATGTTGACTTGCGGTCCACACGATCACCAGCATAGTCAGAGTCAGAATATCCAATGAGATCAAAAGCCAAGCCCTTGGGGTACCATAATCCAAGTTTTGGTGTGTGAGCTACATATCGAAGAATATGCTTCACAGCCTTATGGTGTGATTCCTTCAGTGTAGCTTGAAATCGGGCACACATGCAAACACTAAGCATAATATCTGGCCTAGATGCACACAAGTACAATAAAGAACCAATCATGGAGTGGTATACCTTATGATCGAAGTCGATACCATTTTCATAAGTGCATAGATGACCATTTGTGGGCATAGGAATTTTGACGCCTTTACAATCTTGCATGTCAAATTTCCTCAGTACATCCTTGAGGTATTTCTCCTAAGATATGAATATGCCATTGCGTTGTTGACGAATTTGAAGACCCAAGAAGAATTTAAATTCTCCCATGATAGACATTTGATATTCTTCACTCATCATATAGGAAAATTCATCACTATAACGTTGGTCAGTACAGCCAAAGATAATATCATCAACATATATTTGGCACACAAACAATTCACCATCATAAGATTTAGTGAAAAGAGTAGTGAGGGAGTCCTGGATTAGGGGGTGTTTGGATGGCTGGACTATACCTTCAGCCGGACTCCTGGACTATGAAGATACAAGATTGAAGACTTCGTCCCGTGTCCGGAAGGGACTTTCCTTGGCGTGGAAGGCAAGCTTGGCGATACGGATTTGCAGATCTCCTACCATTGTAACCGACTTTGTGTAACCCTAACCCTCTCTAGTGTCTATGTAAACCGGAGGGTTTTAGTCTCTCCGATCTCGTGGTAGATCTACTCTTGTACTACCCATATCATCAATATTAGTCAATAAGGACGTAGGGTTTTACCTCCATCGAGAGGGCCTGAACCTGGGTAAAACTTCGTGTCCCTTGCCTCCTGTTACCATCCGGCCTAGACGCACAGTTCGGGACCCCCTACCCGAGATCCGCCGGTTTTGACACCGACAAGTAGGGTCGATTGAACTGGGTTTGAAGCCTTTCTTCATAAGGAATTCCTTCAAAGTATCATACCACGCCCGTGGGGCCTGCTTGAGGCCATAGAGGGCCTTATTGAGTCTGAAGACTTTGTCAGGATGCTTTGGATCTTCAAAACCTGGGGGTTGAGCAACATATACTTCTTCCTCAAGCTTACCATTGAGGAATGCACTTTTCACATCCATTTGATATAGAGTGATATCATGATGGTTAGAATAAGCAAGTAATATGCGAATAGCCTCAATTCTAGCAACAGGTGCAGAAGTTTCATCGAAATCAATTACTTCAACCTGTGTGTAGCCTTGAGCTACAAGCCGTGCCTTATTCCTTACCACAAGGCCGTTTTCGTCTTGCTTGTTGCGATAGATCCATTTTGTGCCAATGATATTGTGCTTACGAGGATCTGGACGTTTGACCAGTTCCCAGCCGTTGTTCAGCTCGAACTGATGTAATTCTTCTTGCATGGCCTGAATCCACTCAGGCTCTAGAAATGCTTCATCTACCTTAGTGAGCTCTGTGATAGAGACAAAAGCATAGTGCCCACAAAAGTTAGATAAATGTGAAGCTTTTGAGCGTGTGAGAGGACCTGGTGCTTTAATGTCATTGATGATCTATTAAACTTGCACTTCTTTGGCAACGCAAGGATGAGTTGGTTGTCGTCGAGGAATTTGATCAGCATTTTCTTCAGCACCATTTTCTTCAGTATTTTCTTCAGGTGCATTAGCTTGACGTTCTTCATGTTCTGGAATGAATTCTTCAGCAGATTCTTCAGTAGGAATGACATCCTCAGTAGCCTTGAACTTGATAGTTTCCTCAGGTGCTGGTTCATCTATCACAGAAGGTATGTGCTCTCTTTGCGAGCCATTAGTTTCATCGAACTGCACATCTACAGTTTCAACAACCTTGTGAAGAACGTTGTTGAAGACTCTGTAGGTGTGCAAGTCCTTTCCGTAACCAAGCATGAAACCTTCATGTGCTTTCGGTGCAAATTTTGAGTTGTGATGAGGATCTCTAATCCAATATTTAGCACTGAAGACTTTGAAATAACTTACATTGGATTTCTTGTCAGTGAGGAGTTCATAGGCAGTCTTTCTGAAGAATTTGTGAAGATATACTCTGTTGATGATGTGGCACGCAGTATCAGTTGCATCAATCTAGAAACGACGAGGTGTCTTGTATTCATCAAGCATAGTGCGAGCCATCTCAACAAGAGTTCTGTTCTTGTGCTCCATGATGCCATTCTGCTGAGGAGTATAAGGATGAGATAACTCATGAGTAATACCAAGTTCATCAAGATAGTCATCAAGACCAGAATTCTTGAACTCAGTCCCATTGTCACTTCTGATGTGCTTGATCTTCACACCAAAGTTGGTTGAAGCCCTCGAGGAAAATTGTTTGAAGACTTCCTGCACTTCATGTTTGTAAGTGATAATGTGTACCCATGTGTAACGAGAGTAACCATCAACAATAACAAAGCCATATAGAGATGCATCATTTGTAACAGCGGAATAATGATTAGGCCAAACAGATCCATATGAAGCAATTCAAATGGTCGAGTGTTAGTCATGATTGTCTTCGCTGGATGCTTTGCCTTGGTCATCTTTCCAGCTTCACAGGCTCCGCATAAGTGATCCTTGAGGAATTTGACATTCTCAATGCCAATGACATGCTTCTTCTTCGCAAGCGTGTGCAAATTCCTCATGCCTGCATGACCAAGTCATCGATGCCAGAGCCAGCCTTCTGAAGCTTTTGCAAGTAAACACACGGCTGGTTGTGGTCCTGTAGCGAAATCAACAATATACAAGTCACCTCTCCTAAAGCCTTCAAAGACTTTGGAATTGTCAGCTTCCATAAGCACAACACAACGGTACTTGCCAAAGACAACAACCATATCAAGATCGCAAAACATTGAGACAGACATGAGGTTGTATCCTAAGGACTCGACAAGCATGACTTTGTCCATGTGTCGATCCTTTGTGATCGCAACCTTACCTAGACCCAATACCTGACTTTTGCCTTTGTCAGCGAAGATGATATGCTTCAGATGCGATGGTGATAAGGGAGCATCCATCAATAGATTCTTGTCACCAGTCATGTGATTTGTACATCCACTATCGAGGACCCACTCAGTGGCTTTGGGTTGATCATCCTGCAGATGAATTAGTGCAACTTACAAACTCATATACTTCATCAGTGAAGAATACGATATCAATTCATCAGATCAATTTCATCAAGCAAGAGAACAGATAAAGCAGTATGAGGACGTGAGAAATGAAAGTTCATTTCTTCATGATTAGCATGCATCCTTTCAGGCACTCTCAGGTCTCCAGCAAATTCTTCAGACGATTACTTTTGTCTAGAGACCTGACCCTGCAGAAGAGATTAGTTCGTTTTCTTCACCACCCATATCTGAAGGGGTGGCAAAGAGTTCATCACTCTGCGTGCTCCATATGAGAAAGGTGGCATAGACGCCAACCCATTTCGTTTCACATAAGAGGGGTTAGGATAAGCATATGAGTAAGTAGAGAAATTCTTCGAGGATTTATGAACATAATGATTAGAAGAATAATGCTCATATTCATAGCCCTTAGCTCTTCCCTGCGAAACAGAGTTGTTAGCACGATGATATTCATACGAGGACTTTGATCCTTTTGAGGAATTTGTTCCATAAGAAGAATTTGATCTGGGGTTCCTATTCTTCACAGGTGGTGTCCTGAGGACATTCACCTGAAGACTTTGAAGGCACCTTTTGGGAACCCAAAATTTCTTCATAGGAGGACGGTTCCTGCAGTTAGTGCCAACATATCTAGCAAATATTTCACCATTCTGATTTTGAATAGTTTATAGTTGGAGTCAAATGACTCATCATCAGAACGAGGAGATTCACATGCAAAGCCAGATAAGTTAGATGGATCAACTGGAGGTCCCTTTGCAGCAACCCATGAGGTTTTGGGATACTGCTCAGGCTTCCAATATGTACCATCAGCATTGAGTTTCCTCTCAAAGGCAATACCATCTCAACTAGGGTTCCTGTTGACGATCTGCCTTTTTAAGCACATCACAAAGAGTCTGAAGCCCTTTGAGGCTTTTGTACATGCCTGTCATGTACAATTACTTCAGCCCTGCATCTTTAGTGATACTAGCAATGTCCTCAGATGAGGAATTAGTGATAGAAGAGGCAGGTGAAGAATTTGAAACATTAGCAGCATTTGAACATTCAGGTGAAGAATTAGCAGATTCACGTTTAATGCACTTCAAGCATGGAGGAACAAATTCTTCCTGAGAAGCGTTGATTTGTTGAGCAAGTAATGAATCACGTTCCTTCTGAAGATCTTCATAACTCTGTCACATCCCTAGTCTGGTATGACTTAGACTAGCTAGCCATTTGTGCATCATATTTAAATTTCATTTAAATTTGAAATGAGGATTGGTGGAACCCTCAGAATCATTTTTGAAAATGACCCAAATAAAAATTTCTCCAAAAGGGTCCAAGAAAATGCTCATGTTGCCCTCTGAAAATATTGGACAGAGATAAAAATCAAACCAATATTTTTAGGAGCTCATGGATATTTAATTTTGGCCATTTGGATTAATCCGATAATTATTTGCTTTGGATATATATTGTTATATATATGAAATATGGTCCAAAAATTATGCCACCTGTTGGGGAGCTCTGGAATAATATATCTAGCTCCTGCAAAAATTGGCATGAGGTAATAAATTGATTTAGTATTTTATTAAATCAAAACAAATGTCAGAAAATTTAGAAAAAGAAATAAAACAGGAAAATCTTACCTGGCGCCTCTGGCCCAGCAAGCCAGCCCAGCCCACCACCGCCGTTGTCCTCCTGGCGCCAGTCGGCCAGGCGTGTGGCCGACGCGCGCGCACGGGCGGAGCGCCACGCCACCAGCTCGCCTGCCTGCCTACCCTGCCAGCGCGACGCCGCGTTGCTTATTCTCGGTGCCGCCCCGATCCCCTGGCCTCACCCCCCTCTCTCCCGTGCTTTTCCCCTTCTCCCTCGCTCTCTCTCTCTCTCGTGTCCGAACGCGTCGGTCGCCGCCGTTCGCCATAGCCGCCGCCACCGGCCTCCCCTCGCCTCCCCGACACGCGCAGGAGCTCCGCCCCCTCGCCCTGAAGCTCTCCGTCAAGCCACAAGACGCCGGACGCCCTGTGGAGCCGCCGTCGCCATCGTCTTCCTCCTCGGGCTCCGACCACCATCGCTGTCGATTCGCCGTCTCCAGTGCGTCCCCGAGCCCGCTTTGACGCCCGCTGCAACCGCGGTGAGCTCCGCCGCCGTTCCCCTCTCTTCTCCCCCTCGTTCCCGCGCCGTAACTCCGTTCCCCACCACGGCCGAACCTCCGCCGTCGCCGAGCTCGCCGTCGACGCAGCTCCGGTGACCATTTGGTCACCCCGGCGAGTCCAACAAGTTCGTAAGGCCCCGTAGAGCATCCCTAGCGCTTTGCTTCGCTCGCCTTCGAGCTCCAACCGCGTTTCCGTTCACGACTGAACTCCAGCGGCCGCAGCTGAGCTCGCCGCCGTCGACTCCGGCCACCCCAGGCCCAGCCACGGCCACCGCCCGACGCGCCATCGAGCTAACTTTCCAACGCACCTAGCCGCACGCCATTTGGAGCACCACAGAGGAAACCCGGGGCACATGTACGCCGCGGACCTCGCCGGCGACTAACCGCCGGCGGGTTTGACTTGTTCGACCTGGGGTTTGACCCCCCAGGGTCACTGACGCGTGGGCCCCGTCGGCCAGGTGATTAGCTTAGTGCTAATCACTGTTAACTAACCCCCCTGACACTGACAGTGGGCCCCAGCGCCACTAACTTTTAATTAGGATTAAATTAACCCCCTGTTTAACCCCTGTCACTGACGTGTGGGCCCCACACGTCAGGTTTGACCCCAGCCAGCCGCAGTTGACCGCTGACGTCGTGCTGACGTCATGCTGACGCAATATATGATTTCTGGATTTAAATTTAATCAAAAAATTCCAGAAATTGTTTTAAACTTCAAAAATTCATAACAATTCAACCATAGCTCAGATTAAAATAATTTATATATGAAAAATTATCAGAAAAATGCAATCTTTCCATCTGTACTAGTTTCATGCATGACAAACCAACTTATACATGCTGAATATGAGAAAACACATTATGGCATATATAAGAGACTTAATTTAGAATTGCATTTGAGCTTATGGTTCAAATGGACTTCAAACCAGATGAGTACTAGTTGCATTAGCACAATCAGCATCACATCTACATGCCATGTTCATGCATCATATTGTTGCATATGATTGTGTTTTGATTGCCGACACTGTTCCTTCTCGATAGGTCCTGCTCCGGAGTCTGTTCCAGAGTGACTATCTATGAAGCAGTGCCTTCCTTGCTGATCTACCAGGCAAGCAAACCCCCTTGTTCATTTCGATAAAACCCTACTCTCTCGCTCCTGCTCTCAGTTATTGCATTAGGACAACAACAATTCATCTGCTACTTTGTGCTACGGTAGTTGAACCCATTCCTCTGCATGACCTGTCATTGCCACAGTAAATAGTTGAAACCCACTAGCATGTGTAGGAGTTGATTGAGCCATGTTGTGTTCCTACCATGCTATGCCTGCTATTGCTTAGAGTGTGTCAGGTCTGGTTCATTGGGAATGAACTGGAGTGTTACGATATGTTCTGATGCTGAGAGTGAAGTGTGTGAACACGATTTGGTAAAGGTAGCGGTGAGAGGCCATGTAGGAGTACATGGTGGGTTGTCTCACTGGAACCGTCCTTAAGCACTGAGTTCTGTGTATGTTGTCCAATGACTCGATACTACCACACATTGGGTTCCGGTAACTCGACCCCTCTCGACTTATTAACCAACTTGGTCTCTGTCCAGGAGTCGCAACTAGTTTCTGGTGTCTGTAGGTAGTGCTATTTTTCTACCAAGTGGCACCCGGCAGGGTGGGCTTGGGACAGACTAGGCACACGTGGCACGGTGTACCAAGTGGCACCCGGATGGTGGGCTTGGGAACCCTGCTCACATCGTTTGGGGCCGTGAGCGACACCCCGACCGGATCTCCTTGCGGATGGAACCCGAATAGGCGATAAACCTGGGCTAGAGTCTTGTGTGGTTAGTCAGGTCGTGGCCGACACCCTCGCCAGGCTTCCGCTTGAAGGTTGCCGAGATACATGATGTGTACATGGCGGTAAGTGGCGAGAGCGTGTGTGAAGAAGTACACCCCTGCAGGGTTAACATGATCTATTCGAATAGCCGGGTCCGCGGTTATGGACTTCTTGGATGCTTACATGGTACATAGACAACTTGAAGTGGATACTCTAAAATGCTCAAGACAAGTGTGAGTGCTATGGATGGCCTTCTCGTAGGGAGACGGGGATGAATCCATAGTAGTGTATTGTGTGGTGATTAGTGGACTCGTGTACGTTGTCTCACCTCAAGAGTTTCTGGTAGTCGTAGAATAGGATAGCCACAGAGTCAAAGCTGGCTTGCTACAACTAAACCCCACATTACCTCTTGATACAAATGCATGTATTATAGGATCTGATGTAAGTCTTGCTGAGTACCTTTGTACTCATGTTGCTTTATTTATGTTTTGCAGCGGAGACTTCGGTCTTACTAGTGTTCTCATGGACTTCGACTAGTAGCTAGTACCTCAGCTACGATCTTGATCGGACGTTGTAGATAGTCAGGCTTTCAGCCTTTTTCATTTATAGATGTCTGTACTCAGACATGTAATGCTTCCGTTTGTTGCTTGATTGCTCTGACTGTTGGGTCATGTGACCCCTGTTTGAAATAATGCTATGATGGCTCTTCTGAGCCTTTATCTATATGATTGTTGAGTTATGCTGTGATGCCATGTTGTATAGCACATACTTGCATGTTATGCGTACGTGTAATGTGTATTGCTATGTGTGGGATCTGACTATCTAGTTGTTTATTCTTAGTAGCCTCTCTTACCGGGAAATGTCTCCTAGTGCTTCCACTGAGCCCTGGTAGCTTGCTACTGCTCCGGAACACTTAGGCAGGCCGGCATGTGTCCTTCTTCGATCCTGTGTCTGTCCCTTCGGGGAAATGTCACGCGATGAATACCAGAGTCCTGCTAGCCCGCTACAGCCCGGTTCACCGGAGACCTGTTAGCCCAGTGCTACAGCCTGGATTCACTCGTTGATGACCGACACGTTCGATGCTGGGTCATGGATGCCTGTCCCTGTAAGTTAGTGCCACTTTGGGTTTACGACTAGCCATGTCAGCCCGGGCTCTTTATCATATGGATGCTAGCGACACCATCATATACGTGTGCCAAAATGCGCAAACGGTCCCGGGCAAAGGTAAGGCGACACCCGTGGGGATACCGTGCGTGAGGCCGCAAAGTGATATGAGGTGTTACATGCTAGATCGATGTGGCATTGAGTCGGGGTCCTGACAGCGCTGGTATCAGAGCCTGACTGCCTGTAGGATTACCAAGCCAAACCGGTCGAAGTTGAGTATAGAAAATCTTTAGTTATGTAAGGGAATTGATTGTGGGTTGGAACGTAAGGCTCTTTTTACTCCTTATACCTCATGACCTTCTGATCTGAGTCGTCCTATCTTTCCGACGGGATTAAGGAACTAGGCTTCTCTTCCGTCTATCAGGATCACGTGTTACTACTCCGTAGTCCCATAGGATTGGTTGATCAGAGTCATACCCCAGTTTTGAGTATTTCCGGTGTAGTCTGTTTAGTATGATCTCAGAACCTTGAGTGATGATGATGAGTATGTTACCACCCCATTTTTAGTAGGATGTCTCATTCTGAGCATTTTACTGCCGTTATGCTGCCGGAATTTTTCATAGGAGTTCGAGAGATACTAATCCCTTGTCCTACATTCTACAGTCTATAGTTAATGTTGATTTCGTCCCTGGGTTTCGTTTCTCAGGATGTCATCAAGTTCTATTGTTCGTGGCCAGAACCATGGAGATGCTAGGGATGAGGATCCTCCCGACCAGCCTTCGTTGGCAGAGTTCATGTTAGAAATGGAGAGGAACAAGCGTGAGTCTAACCGTTTGTTGGCACGTATCGTGGAGAACACCGCACATCAGTTCAAAGGGTCTGCTACCATTCATGACTTCATTCGTTTGCACCCACCTACCTTTCATCATTCCATCGAGCCACTCGATGCAGATGACTGGCTCCGTAGCATCACTCATAAGCTGCGTTCCGCGAACGTAGCTGAAGATGACAAGGTCACTTATGCCACATATCACCTGGAAGGTCCTGCTAGTCGTTGGTGGCAGAACTATGAGGCTATGCTTCCAGCTGGCCAGATTCCTACTTGGAGGGATTTCACTGAGGTTTTTCGCGAGAGTCACATTCCCCAGGCCCTCCTTAATCGCAAGAGAGAAGAGTTCTGTAGTCTCACCCAGAATAAGATGGCTGTTGATGCTTATAGCAGAGAGTTCGAGAACCTTGCCCGCTATGCTACAGAAGAAGTGTCCACAGACGCCAAGAAGCAAGCTAGGTTCCGAAAGGGTCTCAACCCCAAGTTGCGTCGTGATCTCCACCTGCATCATTGTGATACATTCCAAGCCCTTGTGAACAAAGCCATTAATGCAGAGACAGCTCAACTCACTTACGAGGAGTCTCGTAAGCACACCCGTGATTTGGGATCTTCCTCTGGCTCTAGTTCCCAGAAGCGCCGGATTTGGGTTCCAAACTCCGCTCTTCCTTCCGGATATACACCGAGGCCATTCCATGTGGTGTCTTCCCTAGCTCAGTCATATGTTCCACCCAGGCCTACTGGTAGACCGCTTGTCAGTGCGGGTCCACGTCCAACCTCAGGGACTTGCTTCACATGCGGGAAGCCAGGACACTATGCACGTGACTGCTCTCAGACTAGTTATGCTCCACTCCAGCCCGAGAAGACTGTTGGCTGTGTTAAGCCATCACGCAAGATGATCAGTGTCAAGTCAGCCCCCACTGAACGTGGACGTGTGCATCACGTCTCAGCTAAAGACGCTCATGATGATCCGGATGTCGTTCTTGGTACACTCCTTGTCAATTGTCACCCAGCATCAGTTCTATTCAATACTGGAGCATCTCACTCCTTCATTTCGGAAAGCTATGCTAACTTGCACAATCTGCCATTTTGTGATATGCCAACTCCGCTAGTCATCCAAACTCCTGGATCCAAATGGCAAACCTCTAGTGTAAGCCATGGTAATGAAATCCTTGTTGACAGACTTGTATTCCTTGCATCACTTGTAGCCCTCAAGTCCTCAGATATTAACATCATCTTGGGTATGGACTGGATGACAGCTCATCATGCCAAGATTTATTGTTACACAAGATCTGTTCAGCTTACACACCCATCTGGCAAGATAGTCACCGTCTCCACTAGAGCTGCAAAGCGTCAGCTCTATTCTCTTAATGCCAGCCCTCTTCCAGACCTTGAAGATATCCCGGTAGTCCGTGACTTTCCGGATGTCTTTCCAGAGGAACTGCCAGGTGTTCCACCTGACAGAGATGTAGAGTTCGTCATAGATCTTATCCCAGGAACAACTCCAATCTCTAGGAGACCTTACAAGATGGCACCCTTAGAACTAGCCGAGCTTAAGAAACAACTTGATGAGTCCTTGCAAAAGGGTTTCATCCGTCCTAGTTCTTCTCCTTGGGCTTGCCCCGTCCTCTTCGTCAAGAAGAAAGACGGTACGGACCGGATGGTTATAGATTATCGTCCCGTTAATTTGGTCACGATAAAGAACAAATATCCGCTCCCCAGGATCAACGACCTGTATGATCAGCTCGCTGGATCCTCAGTCTTCTCCAAGATGGATTTAAGGTTAGGCTACCATCAAATCAAGATCAGAAACGGGGACATTCCCAAGACAGCCTTTGTCACTCGTTATGGTCAGTACGAGTACACCGTCATGTCCTTCGGCCTAACCAACGCCCCAGCCACATTCTCCCGCTTGATGAACTCGATCTTCATGGAGTACTTAGATAAGTTCGTCGTGGTTTACCTCGATGATATTCTTATTTACTCGAAGAACGAGGAAGAGCATGCCGAACATCTTAGACTTGTGTTAGAAAAACTCAGAGAGCACCGCCTTTATGCCAAGTTCTCCAAGTGTGAATTTTGGTTGCCAGAAGTGACCTACTTAGGCCACGTAATCTCTGGTAAGGGCATTGCTGTCAATCCCGAGAGAGTTCAGGCTGTTCTCGATTGGACTCCACCTGAAACCGTTAAACAAGTTAGGAGTTTCCTTGGTCTAGCCAGTTATTGTCGCCGCTTTGTTGAAAACTTCTCCAAAGTAGCCAAACCCCTCACGGAACTTCTCAAGAAAGATAAAAAGTTCGAGTGGTCCCCATAGTGTGAGTACAGTTTTCAGGAACTGAAAAGGCGCCTGACTTCTGCTCCCATACTTGTGCCACCGGATTTCACTAAAGACTTTATTATCTACTGCGACGCCTCACGACAGGGACTAGGTTGCATTCTTATGCAGGATCATCATGTGATTGCCTATGCATCTCGACAGTTGGATCCACATGAGGAGAATTATCCTACACATGATCTAGAGCTTGCAGCCGTAGTCTATGCACTCAAGACCTGGCGACATTACCTTCTTGGTAAACGTTGCGAGATCTACACCGATCACCAGAGTCTCAAGTATATCTTCACCCAACCGGATCTGAGCCTTAGGCAAAGACGTTGGTTGGAGTTGATCACAGATTATGATCTAGGGATTACCTACACCCCAGGCAAAGCCAATGTCATGGCTGATGCTCTAAGCCGTAAATCCTATTGCAACAATCTCATGTTGCAGCAAGGCCAACCACTTCTCCATGAGGAATTCTGTAAGCTTAATCTTCACATTGGTCCTCACGGATTCCTTTCTACCTTGGTGGCGAAACCTACCCTTGTGGATCTTATCATAGAAGCCCAGAAGCATGATACGGGGATTACCCGGATCAAGAGAAACATTAAGAAGGGAGTTGGTGGATGTTTCTCTATGGATGATCGTGGTGTTGTTTTCTTTTAGAATCGCTTGGTGGTTCCCAAGAAGCAACATCTTCGGCAGATGATTCTTAAGGAGGCGCATGAATCTCCTCTCACGATTCATCCCGGTAGCACTAAGATGTATCAGGACCTACGCCAGAGGTTCTGGTGGACTAGGATGAAGAGAGAAATCGCCGACTTCGTTGCTAATTGTGACGTATGTCGTCGTGTTAAGGCAGAGCATCAAAGACCTGCTGGCACCCTTCAGCCTTTAACTATTCCTGAATGGAAATGGGATAAAGTTGGTATGGACTTCATCACCGGCTTTCCCAGGACCAAGAGAGGGAATAACGCTATCTTCGTAGTCGTTGATCGTCTTTCCAAAGTGGCTCACTTCCTTCCTGTTCGAGAAAATATCACTGCTAGTCATCTCGCTGACTTATATATTTCTCGAATAGTATCACTTCATGGTGTTCCACTAGAGATCAGTTCAGACCGTGGCAGTCTTTTCACTTCTCATTTCTGGGAGAGTTTCCAAACTGCCATGGGAACCCATCTTTCCTTCAGTACCGCTTTCCACCCTCAGTCGAGTGGTCAGGTGGAACGGGTCAATCAAATTCTCGAAGACATGCTTAGAGCTTGCGTTATCTCATTCGGTATGGATTGGGAGAAATGTCTTCCTTTTGCCGAGTTTGCTTACAATAATAGCTATCAATCCAGCCTCAAGAAAGCTCCTTTTGAGGTTCTCTATGGACGAAGATGTCGAACACCTTTGAACTGCTCAGAAACCGGTGAAAGACAATTCTTTGGACCGGACATGATCCAGGAGGCAGAAGAGCAAGTTCGCATCATTCGTGAGAATTTGAAAACAGCCCAGTCTCGTCAAAAGAGTCAGTATGATCGTCATCATAAGAATATGACTTATGAAGTTGGCGAAAAGGCCTACCTTCGGGTTACTCCCTTGAAGGGTACCCATCGTTTCGGTATCAAGGGCAAGTTGGCTCCTCGTTACATTGGTCCTTTTCGTATTCTCGCCAAACGAGGAGAGGTTGCCTACCAATTGGAACTACCCCCATATCTTTCTCGAGTTCATGATGTCTTCCACGTCTCTCAACTCAGGCGTTGCTTCTCGGATCCCATCCGCGGAGTGGACCACGAAACGCTTGATCTCCAAGATAACCTCACATACCGAGAGTACCCGGTTCGCATTCTTGATCAAGCCGAGCGTGTTACCCGACGTCAGAACATCAAGTTTCTCAAAGTTCAGTGGTCTCATCATTCCGAGAGAGAAGCTACTTGGGAGCGAGAAGATTGTCTTCTACTGGAGTACCCCGCTTTCTTTCCGTCGACCCCTGAATCTCGGGACGAGATTCTTTCAAGTGGGGGCGAGTTGTCACATCCCTAGTCTGGTATGACTTAGACTAGCTAGCCATTTGTGCATCATATTTAAATTTCATTTAAATTTGAAATGAGGATTGGTGGAACCCTCAGAATCATTTTTGAAAATGACCCAAATAAAAATTTCTCCAAAAGGGTCCAAGAAAATGCTCATGTTGCCCTCTGAAAATATTGGACAGAGATAAAAATCAAACCAATATTTTTAGGAGCTCATGGATATTTAATTTTGGCCATTTGGATTAATCCGATAATTATTTGCTTTGGATATATATTGTTATATATATGAAATATGGTCCAAAAATTATGCCACCTGTTGGGGAGCTCTGGAATAATATATCTAGCTCCTGCAAAAATTGGCATGAGGTAATAAATTGATTTAGTATTTTATTAAATCAAAACAAATGTCAGAAAATTTAGAAAAAGAAATAAAACAGGAAAATCTTACCTGGCGCCTCTGGCCCAGCAAGCCAGCCCAGCCCACCACCGCCGTCGCCCTCCTGGCGCCAGTCGGCCAGGCGTGTGGCCGACGCGCGCGCACAGGCGGAGCGCCACGCCACCAGCTCGCCTGCCTGCCTACCCTGCCAGCGCGACGCCGCGTTGCTTCTTCTCGGTGCCACCCCGATCCCCTGGCCTCACCCCCCTCTCTCCCGTGCTTTTCCCCTTCTCCCTTGCTCTCTCTCTCTCGTGTCCGAACGCGTCGGTCGCCGCCGTTCGCTATAGCCGCCGCCACCGGCCTCCCCTCGCCTCCCCGACACGCGCAGGAGCTCCGCCCCCTTGCCCTGAAGCTCTCCGTCAAGCCACAAGACGCCGGACGCCCTGTGGAGCCGCCGTCGCCATCGTCTTCCTCCTCGGGCTCCGACCACCATCGCCGTCGATTCGCCGTCTCCAGTGCGTCCCCGAGCCCGCTTCGACGCCCGCTGCAACCGCGGTGAGCTCCGCCGCCGTTCCCCTCTCTTCTCCCCCTCGTTCCCGCGCCGTAACTCCGTTCCCCACCACGGCCGAACCTCCGCCGTCTCCAAGCTCGCCGTCGACGCAGCTCCGGTGACCATTTGGTCACCCCGGCGAGTCCAACAAGTTCGTAAGGCCCCGTAGAGCATCCCTAGCGCTTTGCTTCGCTCGCCTTCGAGCTCCAACCGCGTTTCCGTGCACGACCGAACTCCGGCGGCCGCAGCTGAGCTCGCCGCCGTCGACTCCGGCCACCCCAGGCCCAGTCACGACCACCGCCCGACGCGCCATCGAGCTAACTTTCCAACGCACCTAGCCGCACGCCATTTGGAGCACCACAGAGGAAACCCGGGGCACATGTACGCCGCGGACCTCGCCGGCGGGTTTGACTTGTTCGACCTGGGGTTTGACCCCCCAGGGTCACTGACGCGTGGGCCCCGTCGGCCAGGTGATTAGCTTAGTGCTAATCACTGTTAACTAACCCCCCTGACACTGACAGTGGGCCCCAGCGCCACTAACTTTTAATTAGGATTAAATTAACCCCCTGTTTAACCCCTGTCACTGACGTGTGGGCCCCACACGTCAGGTTTGACCCCAGCCAGCCGCAGTTGACTGCTGACGTCGTGCTGACGTCATGCTGACGCAATATATGATTTCTGGATTTAAATTTAATCAAAAAATTCCAGAAATTGTTTTAAACTTCAAAAATTCATAACAATTCAACCGTAGCTCAGATTAAAATAATTTATATATGAAAAATTATCAGAAAAATGCAATCTTTCCATCTGTACTAGTTTCATGCATGACAAACCAACTTATACATGCTGAATATGAGAAAACACATTATGGCATATATAAGAGACTTAATTTAGAATTGCATTTGAGCTTATGGTTCAAATGGACTTCAAACCAGATGAGTACTAGTTGCATTAGCACAATCAGCATCACATCTACATGCCATGTTCATGCATCATATTGTTGCATATGATTGTGTTTTGATTGCCGACACTGTTCCTTCTCGATAGGTCCTGCTCCGGAGTCTGTTCCAGAGTGACTATCTATGAAGCAGTGCCTTCCTTGCTGATCTACCAGGCAAGCAAACCCCCTTGTTCATTTCGATAAAACCCTACTCTCTCGCTCCTGCTCTCAGTTATTGCATTAGGACAACAAGGATTCATCTGCTACTTTGTGCTACGGTAGTTGAACCCATTCCTCTGCATGACCTGTCATTGCCACAGTAAATAGTTGAAACCCACTAGCATGTGTAGGAGTTGATTGAGCCATGTTGTGTTCCTACCATGCTATGCCTGCTATTGCTTAGAGTGTGTCAGGTCTGGTTCATTGGGAATGAACTGGAGTGTTACGATATGTTCTGATGCTGAGAGTGAAGTGTGTGAACACGATTTGGTAAAGGTAGCGGTGAGAGGCCATGTAGGAGTACATGGTGGGTTGTCTCACTGGAACCGTCCTTAAGCACTGAGTTCTGTGTATGTTGTCCAATGACTCGATACTACCACACATTGGGTTCCGGTAACTCGACCCCTCTCGACTTATTAACCAACTTGGTCTCTGTCCAGGAGTCGCAACTAGTTTCTGGTGTTTGTAGGTAGTGCTATTTTTCTACCAAGTGGCACCCGGCAGGGTGGGCTTGGGACAGACTAGGCACACGTGGCACGGTGTACCAAGTGGCACCCGGATGGTGGGCTTGGGAACCCTGCTCACATCGTTTGGGGCCGTGAGCGACACCCCGGCCGGATCTCCTTGCGGATGGAACCCGAATAGGCGATAAACCTGGGCTAGAGTCTTGTGTGGTTAGTCAGGTCGTGGCCGACACCCTCGCCAGGCTTCCGCTTGAAGGTTGCCGAGATACATGATGTGTACATGGCGGTAAGTGGCGAGAGCGTGTGTGAAGAAGTACACCCCTGCAGGGTTAACATGATCTATTCGAATAGCCGGGTCCGCGGTTATGGACTTCTTGGATGCTTACATGGTACATAGACAACTTGAAGTGGATACTCTAAAATGCTCAAGACAAGTGTGAGTGCTATGGATGGCCTTCTCGTAGGGAGACGAGGATGAATCCGTAGTAGTGTATTGTGTGGTGATTAGTGGACTCGTGTACGTTGTCTCACCTCAAGAGTTTCTGGTAGTCGTAGAATAGGATAGCCACAGAGTCAAAGCTGGCTTGCTGCAACTAAACCCCACATTACCTCTTGATACAAATGCATGTATGATAGGATCTGATGTAAGTCTTGCTGAGTACCTTTGTACTCATGTTGCTTTATTTATGTTTTGCAGCGGAGACTTCGGTCTTACTAGTGTTCTCATGGACTTCGACTAGTAGCTAGTACCTCAGCTACGATCTTGATCGGACGTTGTAGATAGTCAGGCTTTCAGCCTTTTTCATTTATAGATGTCTGTACTCAGACATGTAATGCTTCCGTTTGTTGCTTGATTGCTCTGACTGTTGGGTCATGTGACCCCTATTTGAAATAATGCTATGATGGCTCTTCTGAGCCTTTATCTATATGATTGTTGAGTTATGCTGTGATGCCATGTTGTACAGCACATACTTGCATGTTATGCGTACGTGTAATGTGTATTGCTATGTGTGGGATCTGACTATCTAGTTGTTTATTCTTAGTAGCCTCTCTTACCGGGAAATGTCTCCTAGTGCTTCCACTGAGCCCTGGTAGCTTGCTACTGCTCCGGAACACTTAGGCAGGCCGGCATGTGTCCTTCTTCGATCCTGTGTCTGTCCCTTCGGGGAAATGTCACGCGATGAATACCAGAGTCCTGCTAGCCCGCTACAACCCGGTTCACCGGAGACCTGTTAGCCCAGTGCTACAGCCTGGATTCACTCGTTGATGACCGACACGTTCGATGCTGGGTCATGGATGCCTGTCCCTGTAAGTTAGTGCCACTTTGGGTTTACGACTAGCCATGTCAGCCCGGGCTCTTTATCATATGGATGCTAGCGACACCATCATATACGTGTGCCAAAATGCGCAAACGGTCCCGGGCAAAGGTAAGGCGACACCCGTGGGGATACCGTGCGTGAGGCCGCAAAGTGATATGAGGTGTTACATGCTAGATCGATGTGGCATTGAGTCGGGGTCCTGACAAACTCAGTCTTAGCTTTTCAAGATCTTGCTTTCTTTGAAGAAATTCATATGAAAGCTTTTCATGATCAGATAAGAGAGTGTTATGATGACCTTGAAGGTTGTCAAGCCTAGACTGAAGTCTCTGGAGATTTTCAGTCAAGGTTTTAGTGCGATCCATTTCTTCACCCGACATATCATCACTTTTGTCAAGCATGTTTTGAACCTTTTAGAAAGCCTTTTGTTGTTTTACAGCAATCTTAGCAAGTTTGGAGTAGTTGGGTTTGAGGTTTTCATCATATTCATTCTCACTTGATTCAGAGGACGGGTATTTTAGTACCTTGGCACTTTTGCCATGAAGCAATAGGTGGGAGCGTAGTCATCATTGTGTCCATCAGCCATGTTGGTGAAGCCATTTTCTTCAGAGTTGAAGATGGACTTGCTGACGAAAGTAGTAGCGAGAGGCAAGCTCGCCACACCAGACTCAGACTCCTCAGATGCCCCCTCTTCCTCATGTTCCTCAGATTCAGCCTCAGAGTCCATTTCCTTGCCAATGAATGCCCGGGCCTTCTTGGAGCTGCTCTTCTTGTAAGAGGAAGACTTTGAGGATTTTGATGATGAAGATTTTGAGGATTTTTTCTTTTTCTTTGCATCATCAGAACTGTAATTGTTGTATTTCTTATTCTTTGATTCCTTTTCCCACTGAGGACAATCTTGAATGTAGTGTCCAGGTTTCTTGCATTTGTAACAAAGCCTTTTCTTATAGTCACTAGATGAGGAATCATTGCTCCTTGAGGATTTTCCAAAGCGACCACATCTTGATAACTTCTGGAATTTATTCATGAGCAGTGCTAGCTCATGGCTCAGTTCTTCAGGATCACCAAGGATGCTACCAGAATCTTCTTCTTCAGAGTCAGACATTGCCTTGGCCTTCAGGGCACGTGATCTGGCATAGCTCGAATCATAGAGATCTCTCTTCTCAGCAAGCTGGAACTCATGAGTATTTAGCCTCTCAAGGATATCAGCAGGATCAAGTGACTTGTAATCAGCACGTTCTTGTATCATCAATGCTAGAGTATCAAATGAGGAATCAAGCGATCTCAGCAATTTCTTCACCACCTCATGGTCGGTGATGTCAGTGGCACCAAGTGCTTGAAGCCCATTAGAGATGTTAGTGAGGCGATCGAAGGTTTGTTGAACATTTTCATTTTTGAGTCTTTTGAAGCGGTTGAAGAGATTGCGAAGAACATCAACTTGTGAGTCACGCTGTGTTGAGACTCCTTCATTGACCTTGGACAGCCTATCCCAGATGAGTTTAGCAGTTTCCAATGCACTCACTCTTCCATACTGTCCTTTGCTCAGATGGCCACATATGATATTCTTCGCTTGAGAGTCGAGTTGCTTGAATCTCTTCACATCAGCAGCATTCAGAGAAGGTGTGACTGAGGGAATACCATTTTCCACAACATACCAGAGATCGTTATCGATTGCCTCAAGATGCATTCGCATCTTATTCTTCCAGTAGGGGTAGTCCGTCCCATCAAAGGTAGCACACCCAGCAGAGAACTTGATCATACCTGCGGTCGACATAACTAAAACTCCAGGCAGTTAAACCAAAATCACACAGAACAAGGGAGTACCTTGCTTTGATACCAACTGAAAGTGCGTTATATCGACTAGAGGGGGGTGAATAGGCGATTTTTATGAATTCTTCACTGAGGAATTTGCAGCTGAGGAAATTCCTTGGCGAAGAACTACTAGAAGCGGAATAAGTACTCAAAAGTAAACATAATAGAGGACAAGCATGAAATGAAAACAAGCACAGAGTACAGAAGGCGTAAACACAGGATAACACAGGATGAAGACAAACAGACTGAAGAAACTGAACTGAGGAAATTGAGAAAGTCTTCAGCCAAAGTCTTCAAACACAGATACGAACAAGCACTCAACACAGTTATGAGGAAATGAAAGAGTTGAGGAAATAGAACCAGTGAGCTTGATGAAGACAATGATTTGGTAGACCAGTTCCAACTGTTGTCTCGGTTGTACGTCTGGTTGGAGTGGCTAGGTATTTAAACCTGAGGACACACAGTCTCGGACACACAGTCATCACCGTATTCTCCTTGAGCTAAGGTCACACAGACCTCACCCAATCACTCATGGTAAGTCTTCAGGTGACTTCCGAACCTTCACAAACTTGGTCACTCGGCGATCCACAATTCCTCTTGGATGCTCTAGACCTTGACACCTAACCGTCTAGAAGAAGCACAGTCTTCAAAGGTAACAAGCGTCGGATCCATGCAGGATCAATCTCTTCAGTGATGCTCAATCACTTGGGGGTTTTAGGTGTTTGGGTTTGGGTTTTCCTCACTTGATGATTTTCGCTCAAAGTCCTCGGAGGATGGGATGCTCTCAAATGACAAGTGTCAATTTCTCTCAGAGCAGCCAACTAGCTAGTGGTTGTAGGGGGCGGATATTTATAGCCTAGGGAGAAACCCGACATGATAAGACATAAATGCCCTTCAATGATATGACCGTTAGGTGGGTGGATATTTTGGGACAGCTGGCACAAGGCACAACAACGATTGGAAATTTGAGTATCAAATTCCTCAGGGCTATCATGTTCCTCACTGTGTAGGCAATCGGCACTGGCGAATTCCTAACTCCTCAGTCAGAACAAATTCCTCAGAGACCAGAAGAACTTCGTCTCTGTCACTGAAGAATATGAATGAACTGTATGAGATTTCCAATGGCTTCACTCGAAGGGATTGGTAGGTGTAGGATTTTGAGTTGAGCATCACATGGAAAATTTTCCTTAGTATTTCCTCGACCCCCTTTAACAGTACGGTGTTTCCTATGACTCAGAAAGAGAAAATGAGACTACGAAAACAAAAGTCTTCACGCTTCATGATCCTTGGATGAATACCAAGTCTTCAGGATTGCACCAATTTCTTCAGTTTCAAAGTCTTCAGAAATCCAAAGTCTTCAGTCGAAGAACTTCATTTTTAGGGGTCGACTTTCTCTGTAAATATCAAACTCCTCATAGACTTATAGACCTGTGTACACTCAAAAACACATTAGTCCCTTAACCTATAAGTCTTCAATACACCAAAATCACTAAGGGGCACTAGATGCACTTACAATGAGTTTAATTTTGCTAAGTTTCATAGACAACCCCATGATAAAGAATTGCCTAGTAAAGATGAAATTATTGGTCTTGCTTCTATTGTCGTGCCTCCTAGTGATCCTTTAGAACAATATTTGCTAGACCATGAAAATGATATGTTTATGAACGAAAGAAGGGAAATCACTAAGGGACCTATTTTGAAACACAACTTGCCTGTTGAAATCCTAGGGGATCCTCCTCCACCTAAGGGTGATCCCGTTTTTGAGCTTAAACCTTTACCCGATACTCTTAAATATGCTTATCTTGATGAGAAAGAGATATATCCTATTATTAGTGCTAACCTCTCAGAGCATGAAGAAAAGAAATTACTGAAAACTCTGAAGAAGCACCGTGTTGCTATTGGATATACTCTTGATGATCTTAAGGGCATTAGTCCCACTCTATGCCAGCACAGAATAAAATTGGAGAAAGACGCTAAACCGGTTGTTGATCACCAACGACGGCTAAATCCTAAGATGAAAGAAGTGGTAAGAAAAGAAATACTAAAGCTTCTGGAGGCAGGTACAATTTATCCCGTTGCTGATAGTTAGTGGGTAAACCCTGTCCATTGTGTCCCTAAGGAGGGATGTATTATTGTTCTTCCTAATGATAAAGATGAATTGATCCCACAAAGAATCGTTACAGGTTATAGAATGGTAACCGATTTCCGCAAATTAAATAAAGCTACTAAAAAGGATCGTTACCCTTTACCTTTTCTTGATCAAATGCTAGAAAGATTATCCAAACATACACATTTTTTCATTCTAGATGGTTATTCTGGTTTCTCTTAAATACCTGTGTCGAAAGAGGATCAAGAAAAGACAACTTGTACCTGCCCTTTTGGTACCTTTGCTTATAGACGTATGCCTTTTGGTTTATGAAATGCACCTGCTACTTTTCAAAGATGTATGATTGCTATATTCTCTGAATTTTGTGAAAAGATTGTTGAGGTTTTCATGGATGATTTCTCCATTTACGGAACTTATTTTCATGATTGCTTAAGCAACCTTGATCGAGTTTTGTAGAGATGTGAAGAAACTAATCTTGTCTTTAATTGGGAGAAGTGCCACTTTATGGTTAATTAAGGTATTGTCTTGGGGCATAAAATTTCTAAAAGAGGTATCGAAGTTGATAAAGCTAAAGTTGATGCTATTGAAAAGATGCCGTGTCCTAAGGACATTAAAGGTATAAGAAGTTTCCTTGGTCACGCCAGTTTTTATAGGAGGTTCATTAAGGACTTCTCTAAAATTTCTCGGCCTCTGACTAATCTCTTACAAAAAGATGTTCCTTTTGTCTTTGATGATGATTGTGTAGAAGCATTTGAAATACTTAAGAAAGCCTTGATTTTTGCACCTATTGTTCAGCCTCCTGATTGGAATTTTCCATTTGAAATCATGTGTGATGCTAGTGATTATGCTGTAGGGGCTGTTCTAGGACAGAGAGTTGATAAGAAATTAAGTGTTATTCAATATGCTAGTAAAACTCTAGACAGTGCTCAAAGAAATTATGCTACTACTGAAAAAGAATTTTTAGCAGTTGTGTTTGCTTGTGATAAGTTCAGACCTTATATTGTTGATTCTAAAGTAACTGTTCACACTGATCATGCTGCTATTAAATATCTTATGGAAAAGAAAGATGCTAAACCTAGGCTTATTAGATGGGTTCTCTTGCTACAAGAATTTTATTTGCATATTATTGATAGAAAGGGAGCTGAGAACCCCATTGAAGATAACTTGTCTAGGTTAGAGAATGTTCTTGATGACCCACTACCTATTAATGATAGCTTTTCTGATGAACAATTAGCTGTGATAAATGCTTCTCGTACTGCTCCATGGTATGCTGATTATGCTAATTATACTGTTGCTAAGTTTATACCACCCAGTTTCACATACCAGCAAAAGAAAAGGTTCTTCTATGATTTAAGGCATTACTTCTGGGATGACCCACATCTTTATAAAGAAGGAGTAGATGGTGTTATTAGACGTTGTTTACCTGAGCATGAACAGGAACAGATCCTACGCAAGTGTCACTTCGAGGCTTATGGAGGACACCATGCTGGAGATAGAACTGCACATAAGGTATTGCAATCCGGTTTTTATTGGCCTACTCTCTTCAAGGATGCCCGTAAGTTTGTTTTGTCTTGTGATGAATGTTAGAGAATTGGTAATATTAGTAGATGTCAAGAAATGCCTATGAATTATTCACTTGTTATTGAACCATTTGATGTTTGGGGCTTCGATTATATGGGACCATTTCCTTCCTCTAATGGGTATACACGTATTTTAGTTGTTATTGATTACGTTACTAAGTGGATAGAAGCTATTCCAACTAGTAGTGCTGATCATAACACCTCTATTAAGATGCTTAAAGAAGTTATTTTTCCGAGGTTTGGAGTCCCTAGTTACTTAATGACTGATGGTGGTTCACATTTTATTCATGGTGCCTTTCGTAAAATGCTTGCTAAGTATGATGTTAATCATAGAATTGCATCTCCTTATCACCCACAGTCTAGTGGTCAAGTAGAAGTGAGCAATAGAGAGCTTAAATTAATTTTGCAAAAGACTGTTAATAGATCTAGAAAGAATTGGTCCAAGAAACTTGATGATGCATTATGGGCCTATAGAATTGCATATAAGAATCCTATGGGTATGTCTCCATATAAGATGGTTTCTGGAAAATCATGTCACTTACCTCTTGAACTAGAACATAAGGCATATTGGGCCATTAAAGAGCTCAATTATGATTTCAAACTTGTCGGTGAGAAGAGGTTATTTGACATTAGCTCACTTGATGAATGGAGAACCCAGGCCTATGAGAATGCCAAACTGTTTAAAGAAAAGGTTAAAAGATGGCATGACAAAAGGATACAATGTGAGTTTAATGTAGGTGATTATGTATTGTTATACAACTCTCGTTTAAGATTTTTTGCAGGCAAACTCCTCTCCAAATGGGAAGGTCCTTACATTATCGAGGAGGTCTACCGTTTTGGTGCCATAAAAATCAACAACTTCGAAGGCACAAATCTGAGGGTGGTGAACGGTCAAAGAATCAAACATTATATCTCAGGTACTCCTATAAATGTTGAAACTAATGTTATTGAAACCGTAACCCCGGAGGAATACATAAGGGACACTGTCCAGAGCGTTTCAGACTCCGAAAAGGAATAGGCACGTGGTACAGTAAGTAAACCGACTCCAAAACAGTTCTAATGTCAATTTTTCTCCGTTTTGGAATATTTAAGAAAATAGAAAAATAAGAAGTACTCCGGGAAGGACACGAGGCTTCCACGAGGGTGGAGGGCGTGCCCTACCCACTAGGCACGCCCCTTGCCTCGTGGGCACCTGGTGTGCTCTCCGGACTCCGTTTTGATGCACGATACTTCTTTTGGTCGGTAAAAATTCATTATATAATCTCCCGAAGGTTTTGACCACCGTATCACGCAAATACCTTCTGTCTTTGTTTCGAGTTGTTTCTGCTGACGATTTAGAGCAAGATGTCTTCTCAAGAGTCAATCGGGGAGAGTCGGGTGTCTCATCCGACATAGGGGCCAAGAGCAAACAACAATGCTGACCACTTCGGGCCATCAACTGAGGAAGAGATGGAGGCTGACTTTAAAAGGATAGATGCCATGGAGGAGGATGAAGAAGTTACTTCTCGTTTCTAAGCTGGATTCACGATGGGGGAACTACAGAGCTCAGCTATTCCAAACTCGGTCATCCCTTACAATGTTAGATTTCTTTCTTATGAAAATACGAAAAAGATTGTTACTTGTTTGTAACATCCCAAATTTTCAATTTGGAATGTTATACATAGGACATTCTTGCATATCATATTTTTGCATTTCTCGTTTCGCAATCCTCGAAATCCTAAGCAACTCAAGGACCCTCGGAGAGAGTTGGAGATTTCCCGGTTCTCATATTTGATTTTTTATCAAATAATGAAACGAGGATTTTGGTTTTAATTATTTTTCCCTCCGAAAATATTTCATATTAAAATATATGAGAGGAGATAATATGACTTCTCCAAAATAATTGAAATATTGGAGGAAAAAAATTAAAATCATTTATTTGATTTTATTTGCATTAGAAAAATTGCACGTTTTTCAAAATTGCATTTTAGGGCCAAGAAAATGTTCATCCTGTTCTAAATATTTTATTTAGATGGAGAAATTTTGTTTTGGCTTTTCTAGAATTTTATTCTATTTTCTAGGATTTTTCGGAGTTTGGCGGAATTGTTTTTTTAAGTTCCAGCCGACTAGGCCGAAACCTAGCCGGGCTGCCGGCCCAACCGGCTGCGCCGACGCCTTCCTCGCGCGTGCACCGCCGCCGCCAACTCGGATGAGGAGTCCGAGCCAGACTCCACCACCGCCGCCTTGGCCCCTCCCCCAAGCCACCCCACCCCGCCGCTTTATATACTCCGCCGCCCGAGCCCCCACCACCGCCAACCGCCGCCGCCGCCGCTTGCC
>NC_041392.1:495619229-495627252 GCF_002162155.2 Triticum dicoccoides
CCCGTCCCGCCTCGCCGGAGCCACCTCGCCGAGGTACCGCGACGATCCGAGCCGCCGTTTTTTTATAAAAACCGTTTGGTTTTTTTAGAAACCTAGTTCGTTTTTTGATCGGTTCGCCGGTTTTTTCCGGTTCTTCTAGTTTGCGGATGTTCGTCGATACGTTCATTTTAACGAACGGTTTTCGCTCATTATTTACAGATAATGAATGCTCGTTCGTTAGTCTGTTCGTCCGTTTTCTTTTTATCGGATTAATCCGCGATTATTTTCGAATGCGATCTCTGATCCGATTTTCATTTCTGTTTTTCTTTTCGCTCATTAGTCGGAATCAGGCGATTCAAGCGCCTAGATCTTCGTCTCGAGACCCTCTTTCCTCTTAATCAACTTAAAAAAGATTTTGATACCGTAAAATTTGACCTTAGTTCAGATTAGTAAATGGATCTTGTTTCTTTCGCCATTTGAGTTTCGTTGCTCCGTTTGATTTGATTCTGTTTGCAAACCAGAGTTCTTAAGTTGAACTTTCTGGTCAACCTCTCTTCTTGAGTTTGCTTGTGCATCTTTGCTTGTTGATTATGTATGCTATTGTTTGTTTGCGATAAAATTCTCGGAGTACGAAGCGTGTTACTACGAGTCCCTAGGATTCGCGGATGGTCAGCAAGGCAAGTAACACATTGATCATACTCTTTTCATACCCAGTTTTTATGCATTAGTTTCACACCCAAAACATTGCATGATTAGGATGTCATTAACTTGTGGGTTGGGAAGTAGATATTAAGGTATAACCTATTGCCCTGTTACTAACAAACCCTTGGGAGTTACTTCTACGCGTTGCTTATATTGCTATGCTATGCTTGTAGACGTGGTTTGGGTTTGAGTGAAATCCATGACAGATGTGAGATAGTTATTTAGTGGTTCAACTTAAGGTGGCAACTTAAATTAACATCTGGGTGGATTGAGGCACCTGGGGAACCTAGTGTTGTCTGTATTTTTTTGGAAATCCCGGGGTACCCGTGTGATCTTCCTATGGACCGCCACCCAGGCTCAAATGGAACTGAGATAATTCATGCTAGAAACTTCTGTGTGCAGCCACAAGCTATTATGGGCTCTAGCATAGTTGAGTAAGTTACGTGAAGCTCTTGAAGAGGTGGATCAGCAGGCAGTGGGTTTTGTAGGTTTGGTATGGTCTACCCGGAGTAGAGAGTTAATGTTTCTGAAAGACTGTGTCTCGGTCATCCGTTTCTCAAACACCGTATAGTGTGAGAAATCCAACGGAGGCGATCGAGTCTTGTGGGGAAACTGCGCAAACCTTTGCAGAGTGTACAATCTAATCATGGTTAGCCATGTCCCGGTTATGGACAATCTTGAGTATCTAGTACCTGGGTTATCACATGTATCTCATCACTCTTAATTAATAGTGTTGGGTTGTTAACCACTTTAATTGGGATTGAGTTGGGGTTACCTTCTCAATGTTTCAACCACCATGATAGTTAAATTAAAATCCATTCCTTTGTTGTAGGGGAAAATTGGCTTTTCGCAAAAACCATAACCATAGAGCTTTCCACCAGCCAAATATGCATGTAGTGATAGCATTATTCTGTTCTTGCTCTACCGTGTTACTTTGCCAGCATATTCCATGTGCTGACCCGTTTTCGGGCTGCAACGTATTATGTTGCAGACTTTTCAGACGAGGAGTAAGGTTCGTTAGGTCGTTGCCGTGCAGCTCGGCTATGCCGTTGGAGTTGATGGACTCACTTTGTCTTCCAAGCCTTCCGCTGTTATCGTATTAGATGGCCTTAAGCCATATTATTGTAATAAGTTCTCTTTTGAGACATTCGATGTAATAAGTGTGTGATTGCTACTCTGTTATAAATCCTTCGAGTACTGTGTTTGTCAGCATTACTGATCCAGGGATGACACTGAAGCACAGAGACTTGACCGTTTGAGGTCGGGTCACTACAAAGATGGTATCAGAGCACACGCTGAGTGTAGGACACGACCACTAAGATAAACCCTAGGTCACTCTTCTCTACTCATTTCTGACTCCTCTCCATTTTCTACTCTTTAGGATGACGGAGATGAAGAACAAGTTTGCACAACCGGATGAAGACGCACCTTTTGGACTCCACTTGAAGGAAGTCACTAGGTACTTGAACATTGGAATACCAAGCTTCACCGGGACATACAACACCACCTTACCAGGAGAGGAGCGCTGGATGATTCAAGTACAAGTTCTAGGAAGGACGTTCTCGCCAACTTCTAAACCCATAGAATTTTCTTTCGAAGCACCCACCTGGAGTCTAGGCAAGAGCATGGCAGCCCACATTACCATGGGACGCATTGGAGAAGTCTACAACGGGGAACTCAAGGACACTATCTACCAGATATGTGGGTTCCGAGACGAGCAATGGGAAGTAATCAGCACCAAGAAGGATAGATCCATTGCAGCTTTCATCCAGGAGTTAAACCAGCACATTCGACGTCAGGAGAACCAGATGTGCGCGGACATGATGGACTTGAAGAAGGCGAAGACTAGGATCATCGAGCTGGAGGAAGAACTCAAGTTTACACGCGATGGATATGAGGAGGAAATTGCGACACTACTGGAGAAGAATGACGACCTAGTTAAGAAGATTGGAATATTCATGGGAGACCCCACTCTAGTAGAAGAAGACGAATAACCCAAGGAAATTCGTCCGGAGGACTACATCATCATCGACGACACCGACTCTGACCCTAGTGATGATGACTTTGAAGACGAAGCTGGAGCAGATATCATGGAGTCCTCCACCGATCAAAATTTCTAGATGACCACCATATATTAGTAGAATTCCCCCATGTATTTAGTAGTAGTAGAGCACTTTTGCGATAGTTCTAAACCGCTTGTATGCCCTTGCTTGATTGATTGAGTGAAATGATTGTGTTTGTCTCATGTGCATATGGGTAGTGCTTTCTCATTAGATCCCTTTTCTATTCTGATCTCTTCCATCTAAACCCATCAGATGCCTCCGAGACGTGACACCGGTTTTGCTTTCCCACCGGAGCTCACCCAGTTGATCCAGCAGCAGAATGCCTAGATGCAATTGCTAGTTCAGAACTAGGGCAACAACAACAACCCGCCACCAGTTGACAACCTAGCCCATTTTCTAAGGTTACAGCCGCCGGTGTTTTCCAGTAGCACCAAGCCTATAGTTGCTGATGATTGGCTACGCCGTATTGGAAGGGAGTTGACCACCGCATGATGCACAGATGCTGAGAAGGTGTGCTTTGCCGCACATCAATTGGATGGACCAATAGCCTCATGGTGGGAGAATTACACGACCACTTTCCCCATAGCCAATGTCACTTGGGACCAGTTTCAGCAAGCTTTCTGCACAACCCATGTCTCAACTGGAGCTATGCAGATGAAGAAGCAGGAGTTCCGCAACCTACGCCAGGGGAACCGTACTGTGGCTCAGTACGTGGATGAGTTTAGCAAGTTATCTCGCTATGCCCCTGATGATGTAGCCACGGATGCCGCGAAGCAGGAGAAGTTTATGGAAGGGCTGAATGATGAGATGAGCATGTAGTTGATGGTAGCAACCTTCAACAACTACTAGGAGTTGGTAGATAAGGCTCGTATGATTGAAGGGAAGCAGCAGCAAATTGAGAGCCGTAAGAGGAAGTACGGACAAGGGAAGTATAACTCAGGAGCTCAGCAGAAGCCTCGCCTAACCCTGAACTCGGGAGGACTTGTTCATAACCATGGAGGTCATAACCACACCGAAGGAGGATTGCATAACCACAATGGTACTAAGAATGGAAATGGGAACGGAGCTAACAACAATCAGAACCGCTCCAACCCAGCCACACCCGCCAAAAGAGACCTAAGTCAAGTTACTTGCTTTAAGTGCGGGAAGACATGGCACTATGCCAATGATTTCCCTAAAGGAAGGAATGGAAACAGAAATGGGAGCGCTAGGAAGAAGCCTAATCCATTCAACAAAGGACAAGTGAACCACGTTAACGTGGAGGAGGTTGAAGAACAGCCGGACGTGGTAATAGGTAAGTTTTTGGTTAAGTCATTTACCGCTCTTGTTCTTTTTGATACTGGTGCATCACATTCATACATATCAAGGGGATTCGTGGATAAGTTTAAACTACCAACCCAAACCCTTAGGACCCCTCTCTTAGTAAGTTCACCTGGAGCAGAGTACATGGCTAGCCGATGGTGCGACCAGATACCCCTACCATTGGTACACATGTTTTTCTGCCCGACCTAATTATCTTGGAGTCACAAGGATTGGATGTGATATTAGGTATGGACTGGATGTCAAAGTATGGAGGAAGTATTGACTGTGCTAGTAAGTCGATTTATCTCACCACCCCGGAAGGAAAAAGGATTAAGTATGTATCTAGGCAAGTGCCTAGGAGGAGCCATGTGAATGCCCTGATGGGAGTTGTTCAGGAGGAAGTGCCTGTAGTGAAGGATTACCCAGATGTTTTTCTAGAGGAGTTACCAGGCATGCCACCGGATCGAGACATCGAGTTTCTGATAGAGCTATTGCCAGGTACAGGGCCAATATCCAAGAGACCCTATCGGATGCCCGCAAATGATCTGGAGGAAATTAATAAGCAGATCAAGGAGTTATTGGAGAAAGGTTACATTTGAAGAAGTTCATCACCATGGGGAGCCCCAGTGCTTTTGGTTGAGAAGAAGGATAAATCCCTAAGGATGGTTGTTGATTATCGAGCTTTGAATGAAGTAACGATTAAGAACAAGTACCCACTATCGATGATCAATGACCTATTCAATCAGTTGCAAGGAGCTAAAGTGTTTTCGAAGATTGATCTACGATCGGGATACCATCAGTTGAAAATTCGAGAGAAGGATATACCAAAGACAGCATTCACCACTCGTTATGGATTATACGAGTATACGGTCATGTCGTTTGGACTGACTAACGCCCCTGCATATTTCATGAGCATGATGAACAAAGTGTTCTGGAGTATTTGGACAAGTTTGTTGTGGTGTTTATTGATGATATTATGGTATACTCAGAGAATGAGGAGGTTCTCAAAAAACTCAGGGAACACCAGTTGTATGCCAAGTTCAGCAAATGCGAGTTTTGTTTGAAGGAAGTCGGATTTCTTGGACATGTCATATCAGGAGAAGGTATAGCAGTAGACCCCAGCAAGGTTCAGTCAGTCACTGAATGGTTGGCACCCACTTCAGTTAGCGAGATCCGCAGTTTCCTTGGACTCGCAGGATACTACCGGAGATTCATTGAGAATTTTTCCAAGATTGCGAAGCCAATGACTGAACTATTGAAGAAGGATACTAAGTTTAAATGGACAGAAGATTGCAAGGCAAGTTTCCAGGAGTTGAAGAAACGTTTGACTACAGCCCCAGTGCTAACACTGCCAGATATACATAAGGATTTCCAAGTGTATTGTGACGCCTCTCGCTTAGGACTTGGATGTGTGCTTATGCAAGACGGAAGAGTTGTTTCGTATGCCTCACGACAACTAAAACCTCATGAGTTGAACTATGCCACACATGATTTGGAGTTAGCAGCCGTAGTGCATGCATTGAAGACTTAGGAGGCATTACCTTATTGGAAACCGTTGTGATGTGTACACGGATCATAAGAGTTTGAAGTACATCTTCACACAGAAGGAGCTGAACCTTAGGTAGAGGAGATGGTTGGAGCTTATAAAGGATTACGACATGAAGCTAAACTATCATCCAGGAAAGGCCAATGTCGTAGCAGACGCTTTGAGCCGGAAGGGTTATGCCAATATCCTTGAAAGTAAGGGATTGCCGAAGGAGTTAGCAGAGGATATCATGGAACTTCGATTAGAGATTGTTCCTAGAGGTTTTGTTGCGACAATGGAGGTTCAGTCGACATTGTTGGGTAAGATTCGGGAGACTCAGAAGGATGACAAAGAGATTGCCGAGATAAAGGAGAAGATGAGCAAAGGAAAGGCCAAAGGTTTTCGTGAGGATGAACACAATACCTTATGGTTTGAGGACCGAGTTTATGTGCCCAATAACCCAGAGATCAGGAAGTTAATACTTTAGGAGGCTCATAACTCACCATACTCGATACACCCCGGAAACACCAAGATGTATTTGGATTTGAAGGAACGTTTCTGGTGGACTAGTATGAAGAAGGATATTGCCGAGTATATAGCCGTATGTGATGTATGTCAGAGAGTAAAGGCAGAACATCAAAAGCCAGCAGGACTGTTACAGCCTATGCCGATACCCGAATGGAAGTGGGATAAACTTGGCATGGACTTTATCACCGGATTGCCCAGGACCAAATCAGGATATGATTCGATATGGGTAGTAGTTGATCACTTGACCAAAATGGCTCACTTTATCCCAGTGAAAACCACTTATACAAGTGCGAAGTTGGCCTAGATATATATGTCCAGGATCATATGTCTACATGGAGTTCCAAGGACCATCGTTTCAGATAGAGGAACACAGTTTACTTCAAAGTTTTGGCAACAGTTACACTAGACTTTGGGAACGAGATTGGAGTTCAGTACAGCGTTTCACCGGCAGACAGATGGACAGACTAAGAGAGTCAATCAGATTTTGGAGGACATGTTGAGAGCCTGTGCGCTAGATTATGGATCTAGCTAGGATGGCAATTTGACTTACGCAGAGTTCTCATACAACAATAGCTACCAAGCTAGTTTGAAGATGGCACCGTTTGAAGCCCTGTATGGACGCAGGTGCAGAACGCCATTGATGTGGGATGAAGTAGGAGACCGACAGTTGTTTGGACCAGACTTGATCAAGGAGTCTGAGGAGAAGGTTAGACTGATTCGTGATAGACTGAAGATTGCTCAGTCCAGGCAGAAGAGTTACGCAGACTCGAAACGCAAGGAGGTAACCTATGAAATTGGAGACAGAGCATATCTGCGAGTATCACCCTTGCGAGGAGTGAAACGTTTTGGAGTTAAGGGAAAGTTAGCCCCGAGATTTGTAGGACCGTATCGTGTTTTGGAACGGATGGGAGAAGTTGCCTACAAGTTGGAATTACCTGAGGGATTTTCAGGAGTTCATGATGTGTTCCATGTTTCACAGTTGAAGAAGTGTCATGCTGAGATGGCCGAAATACCATTAAGAGATACAGTATCCTTGGAGGCGATTCAGTTGGATAGTGATTTGACTTATGAGGAAAAACCAGTCAAGATTCTTGAGTTTGCCAGCCTAGTCACCCACAACAAAGTTATCAAGTTTTGCAAAGTTCAGTGGAGCCACCATACTAAGGATGAAGCCACCTGGGAACGAGAGGATGATCTCCGCAAAGACCACCCACACCTATTTTCTAGCCAATCCGAATCTCGAGGGCGAGATTCATCTTAAGGGGGGTAGGTTTGTAACATCCCAAATTTTCAATTTGGAATGTTATACATAGGTCATTCTTGCATATCATATTTTATTGCATTTCTCGTTCCGCAATCCTCGAAATCCTAAGAAACTCAAGGACCCTCGGAGAGAGTTGGGGATTTCCCGGTTCTCATATTTGATTTTTTATCAAATAATGAAACGAGGATTTTGGTTTTAATTATTTTTCCCTCCGAAAATATTTCATATTAAAATATATGAGAGGAGATAATATGACTTCTCCAAAATATTTGAAATATTGGAGGAAAAATATTAAAATCATTTATTTGATTTTATTTGGATTTTATTTACATTAGAAAAATTGCACGTTTTTCAAAATTGCATTTTAGGGCCAAGAAAATGTTCATCCTGTTCTAAATATTTATTTAGATGGAGAAATTTTGTTTTGGTATATTTAGAATTTTATTGTATTTTCTAGGATTTTTCGGAGTTCGGCGGAATTGTTTAAAAAAAAGTTCCAGCCGACTGGGCCGAAACCCAGCCGTGCCGCCGGCCAACCGGCCGCGCCGCCGCCACTGACTCGGATGAGGAGTCTGAGCCGGACTCCACCGCCGCCACCTTGGCCCCTCCCCCAAGCCACCCCGCCCCGCCCCTTTATATACTCTGTCGCCCGAGCCTCCA
>NC_041392.1:495627486-495832912 GCF_002162155.2 Triticum dicoccoides
GAGCCCCGCCGCCCCGTAAGCCGCCGCCCCGCCGCCCCGTCCCGCCTCGCCGGAGCCACCTCGCCGAGGTACCGCGCCGATCCGAGCCGCCTTTTTTTTATAAAAACTGTTCGTTTTTTTAGAAACCTAGTTCATTTTTTTAGATCGGTTCGCCGATTTTTCCCGGTTCTTCTAGTTTGCGGACGTTCGTCCGTACATTCGTTTTAACGAATGGTTTTCGCCCGTTAGTTACAGATAACGAACGCTCGTTCGTTAGTCTGTTCGTCTGTTTTCTTTTTATCGGATTAATCCGTGATTATTTTCGAACGCGATCTCTGATCCGATTTTCGTTTCTGTTTTTCTTTTCGCTCGTTAGTCGGAATCAAGCGATTCAAGCGCCTAGATCTTCGTCTCGAGACCCTCTTTCTGCTTAATCAACTTAAACAAGATTTTGATACTGTAAAATTTGACCTTAGTTCAGATTAGTAAACGGATCTTGTTTCTTTCGCCATTTGAGTTTCGTTGCTCCGTTTGATTTGATTCTTTTTGCAAACCAGAGTTCTTAAGTTGAACTTTCTGGTCAACCTCTCTTCTTGAGTTTTGCTTGTGCATCTTTGCTTGTTGCTTATGTATGCTATTGTTTGTTTGCGATAGAATTCCCGGAGTGTGAAGCGTGTTACTACGAGTCCCTAGGATTCGCGGATCGTCAGCAAGGCAAGTAACACATCGATCATACTCTTTTCATACCCAGTTTTTATGCATTAGTTTCACACCCCAAGCATTGCATGATTAGGATGTCATTAACTTGTGGGTTGGGAAGTAGATATTGAAGTAGAACCTATTGCCCTGTTACTATCAAACCCTTGGGAGTTACTTCTACGCGTTGCTTATATTGCTATGTTATGCTTGTAGACGTGGTTTGGGTTTGAGTGAAATCCATGACAGATGTGAGATAGTTATTTAATGGTTCAACTTAAGGTGGCAACTTAAATTAACATCTGGGTGGATTGAGGCACCTGGGGAACCCAGTGTTGTCTGTATTTTTTTGGAAATCCCGGGGTACCCGTGTGATCTTCCTATGGACCGCCACCCAGGCTCAAAGGGAACTGAGATGATTCATGCTAGAAACTTCTGTGTGCAGCCACATGCTATTATGGGCTCTAGCATAGTTGAGTAAGTTACGTGAAGCTCTTGAAGAGGTGGATCAGCAGGTAGTGGGTTTTGTAGGTTTGGTATGGTCTACCCAGAGTAGAGAGTTAATGTTTGTGAAAGACTGTGTCTCGGTCATCCGTTTCTCAAACACCGTGTAGTGCATAAATCCAACGGAGGCGATCGAGTCTTGTGGGGAAAACTGCGGAAACCTCTGCAGAGTGTACAATCTAATCATGGTTAGCCGTGTCCCCGGTTATGGACAATCTTGAGTATCTAGTACTTGGGTTATCACATGTATCTCATCACTCTTAATTAATATTGTTGGGTTGTTAACTACTTTAATTGGGATTGAGTTGGGCTTACCTTCTCAATGTTTCAACCACCATGATAGTTAAATTAAAATATATTCCTTTGTTGTAGGGAAAAATTGGCTTTTCGCAAAAACCATAACCATAGAGCTTTCCACCAGCCAAATATGCATGTAGTGATAGCAATATTCTGTTCTTGCTCTACTGTGTTACTTTGCCAGCATATTCCATGTGCTGACCCGTTTTCGGCTGCAACGTATTATGTTGCAGACTTTTCAGACGAGTAGTAAGGTTCGTTAGGTCATTGCCGTGCAGCTCAGCTATGTCGTTGGAGTTGATAGACTCACTTTGTCTTCCAAGCCTTCCGCTGTTATCGTATTAGATGGCCTTAAGCCATATTATTGTAATAAGTTCTCTTTTGAGGCATTCAATGTAATAAGTGTGTGATTGCTACTCTGTTATAAATCCTTCGAGTACTGTGTGTGTCAGCATTACCGATCCAGGGATGACACTGAAGCACAGAGACTTGACCGTTTGAGGTCGGGTCGCTACATTGTTCTCTCGCAGTGATGCAACATCCTTGGGTGAAAGGAGCCTTAGCCATCACAGGCAAGCTCCGTAAGGAAATAATGGACCTCAAGCAGCAAGTCAATAAGCTTGAGGAAGAGAGTCGTATCCTGAAGGGCATCATCGCCATCACATCACCACCACCGAAGGAGACATAAACACATGGGTATGGGCACTCCCCTTGGCAACTGCCAAGGTTGGGGAAGTGCCCCGGTATCGTATCGCCATCACTTTTATCTTTACCATTTTTCTTAGTTCGATCCTTTTAGTAATATCTTGATCTAGTACAATAAAGTTTTAGTATGATCTAGTTTTGAGTTTTGCTTTATGATCCTTCTATGTAATCGAGTTCGTGAGCTATATATAATAAAGATTAGTGTTGATTCAAGGGCTTGATTATCTTACTATGATCTTGAGGGTATAAAATAAAAGAAAAAGAATAAAAAGAAATAAAGGGATCATGTGGATCTTATGGAGAGTAATGACTTCACATATAAAGAGTATGATGAATAAAAATTGTTGAGAGTTGACAAGCATAGTTTTGGTCATCATTGCAATTAATAGGAAGTAATAAAGAAAGAGAGGTTTTCACATATAAATATACTATCTTGGTCATCTTTTATGATTGTGAGCACTCATTAAAATATGACATGATAAAGAGTTGATGTTGGACAAGGAAGACAACGTAATGGGTTATGATTTCTTACATCTGAGATAAATTATATTGTCATGGATCATCCAACATGTTGAGCTTGCCTTTCCCTCTCATGCTAGCCAATTTCTTTGCACCAAGTAGAGATACTACTTGTGCTTCCAAATATCCTTAAACCCAGTTTTGCTATGAGAGTCCACCATATCTACCTATGGATTGAGTAAGATCCTTCAAGTAAGTTGTCATCGTTGCAAGCAATAAAAATTGCTCTCTAAATATGTATGATTTATTAGTGTGGAGAAAATAAGCTTTATACGATCTTGTGATGTGGAAGAAATAAAAGCGACGTACTGCATAATAAAGGTCCATATCACAAGTGGCAATATAAAGTGACGTTCTTTTGCATTAAGATTTTATGCATCCAATCATAAAAGCACATGACAACCTCTGCTTCCCTCTGCGAAGGGCCTATCTTTTATTCTTGTCTTATAATTCATGCAAAGAGTCACGGTGATCTTCACCTTTCCTTTTTACATTTTATCCTTTGGCAAGCACAATGTGTTGGAAAGATCCAGATATATATAACTAACTGGATGTGAGTTTTCATGAACTATTATTGTTGACATTACCCTTGAGTTAAAAGGTTGGGAGGCAAAACTATAAGCCCCTATCTTTCTCTGTGTCCGACTAAAACTTCATAACCATAAATATTCCATGGGTGTTAGCCATTGTGAAAGACTAAAAAATGGTTGAGTATGTGGACTTGCTGAAAAGCTCTTATTGACTCTTTCCTATGCTATGATAAATTGCAATTACCTCAATGACGGAGATTATAGTTTGTTAGTTTTCAATGAAGTTTATGCTTCATACTTGAAACTGTGAATGAATTGTTACTTTAGCATAAGAGATCATATGACAATATATATATATATATATGTGTGTGTGTGTGTGTGTGTGTGTGTGTGTGTGTGTTACTGTTATAATAATGATCATGATGCCCTCATGTCCGTATTTTATTTTTATCGACACCTCTATCTCTAAACATATGGACATATTTTTCAATATTGGCTTTCGCTTGAGGACAAGCGAGGTCTAAGCTTGGTGGAGTTGATATGTCCATTTTGCATCATGCTTTCATATCAATATTTATTGCATTATGGGATGTTATTACACATTATGTCACAATACTTATGCCTATTCTCCCTTATTTTACAAGGTTTACATGAAGAGGGGGGATGCCGGCAGCTGGAATTCTGGGCTGGAAAAGGAGAAAATATTATAGACCTATTCTACACATCTCCAAAAGTCCTGAAACCTCACGGGAGCACGTTTCAGAATATATAAAAAATATTGGGCAAAAGAAGTACCAGAGGGGGCCGCCCACCATCCAGGAGGGTGGGGGGCGCGCCCCTACCTCGTGGGCCCCCTGGTGGCCCTCTATTTCCCATCTTTGGCTACATGGAATCTTTCATCGAGGAAAAAAATCATAAGCTACCTCACGAGACGAAACTCCGCTGCCACGAGGCGGAACCAATCTAGGGCTCCGGGGAAGCTGTTCTCGCGAGGAAACTTCCCTCCGGGAGGGGGAAATCATCACCATTGTCATCACCAACGATCCTCTCATCGGGAGGGGGTCAATCTCCATCAACATCTTCACCAACACCATCTCATCTCAAACCCTAGTTCATCTCTTGTATCCAATATTTGTATCAAAACCTCAGATTGGTACCTGTGGGTTGCTAGTAGTGTTGATTACTCCTTGTAGTTGATGCTAGTTGGTTTACATGGTGGAAGATCATATGTTCAGATCCATTATGAATATTAATACCCCTCTGATTATGAACATGAATATGATTTGTGAGTAGTTACATTTGTTCCTGAGGACATGGGAGAAGTCTTGCTATAAGTAGTCTTGTGAATTTGGTATTCGTTCGATATTTTGATGAGATGTATGTTGTCTTTCCTCTAGTGCTGTCATGTGAACGTCGACTACATGACACTTCACCATTGTTTGGACCTATAGGGAGGCATTGGGAAGTAATAAGTAGATGATGGGTTGCTAGAGTGACAGAAGCTTAAACCCTAGTTTATGCGTTGCTTCGTAAGGGTCTGATTTGGATCCATATGTTTCATGCTATGGTTAGGTTTACCTTAATACTTCTGTTGTAGTTGCGGATGCTTGCAATAGGGGTTAATCAGAAGTGGGATGCTTGTCCGAGGAAGGACAGTACCCAAGCACCGGTCCACCCACCTATCAAATTATCAAAGTACCAAACGCGAATCATATGAGCGTGATGAAAACTAGCTTGATGATAATTCCCATGTGTCCTTGGGAGCTCCTTCCATTATATAAGAGTTTGTCCAGGCTTGTCCTTTGCTACAAAAATGATTGGGTCATCTTGCCGACCTTATTTACTTGCATTACTTGTTACTTGTTATAAATTACCTTATCACAAAACTATCTGTTATCGATAATACCAGTGCTTGCAGAGAATACCTTGCTGAAAACCGCTTATCATTTCCTTCTACTCCTCATTGGGTTCGACACTCTTACTTATCAAAAAGGCTACGATAGATCCCCTACACTTGTGGGTCATCAGGGGGCGCCCCCCCTCCTTCCTTCTCTTCTCTCCTCTTTCCCTTCTTCTCCTTCTTGGACTAGGAAAGGAGGAAACCTACTCCTACTAGGAGTAGGATTCCTCCCCCTTGGTGTGCCCCATGTGGCCGGCCGGCCTCCTCCTCCCCTCCTTTATATACGGGGGAGGGGCGCACCCCATAGACACACAAGTTGATCTTTAGTTGTGTGTGGTGCCCCCCTCCACAGTTTTCCAAGTCGGTCATATTGTCGTAGTGCTTAGCGAAGCCCTGCATCGGTAACTTCATCATCACCATCAACATGCCATCGTGCTGACGAAACTCACCCTCGGCCTCAACTAGATCAAGAGTATGTGGGACGTCACCGAGCTGAACGTGTGCAGATCGCGAAGGTGCCGTGTGTTCGGTACTTGATCGGTTGGATCGCAAAGATGTTCGACTACATCAACCGCGTTACTAAACGCTTCTGCTTTTGGTCTACGAGGGTACGTAGACAAACTCTCCCCTCTCATTGCTATGCATATCTAGATAGATCTTGCATGATCGTAGGAATTTTTTTGAAATACTACATTCCACAATAGTGGCATCAGAGCCAGGTCTATGCGTAGATGTTATATGCACGAGTAGAACACAAAGAGTTGTGGGCGATAATAGTCACACTGCTTACCAGCATGTCATACTTTGATTCGGCGGTATTGTTGAATGAAGCGGTCCAGATCAACAGTACATGACCGCGTTCATGAGACTGGTTCCACCGATGTGCTTCGCACACAGGTGGCTAGTGGGTGTGTGTTTCTCCAACTTTAGTTGAATCGAGTGTGCCCATGCCCGGTCCTTGTTGAAGGTTAAAACAACACACTTGACGAAAAATCATTGTGGTTTTTGATGCGTAGGTAAGAACTTTAGTTGCAGGTTAAAACAACACACTTGACGAAAAATCAGTGTGGTTAAAACAGCACACTTTGTTAAAACAACACACTTGCTAAGCCTGTAGCAGCCTCCTAAAACTTGCAACAACAAAGTAGAGGTCGTCTAACTTGTTTTTGCAGGGCATGTTGTGATGTGATATGGTCAAGACGTGATTATATAAATTGTTGTATGAGATGATCATGTTTTGTAACAAAGTTATAGGCAACTGGCAGGAGCCATATGGTTGTCGCTTTATTGTATGAAATGGAATCGCCATGTAATTGCTTTACTTTATCACTAAGCGGTAGCGATAGTCATGGAAACAATAGTTGGTGAGATGATATCGATGCTACGATGGAGATCAAGGTGTCAAGACGGTGACGATGGTGATCGTGACGGTGCTTTGGAGATGGAGATCAAAGGCACAAGATGATGATGGCCATATCATATCACTTATATTGATTGCATGTGATGTTTATCCTTTATGCATCTTATTTTGCTTAGTACAGTGGTAGCATTATAAGATGATCTCTCACTAAATTTCAAGGTATAAGTGTTATCCCTGAGTATGCACCGTTGCTACTGTTCGTGGTGCCGAGACACCACGTGATGATCGGGTGTGATATGCTCTACGTTCACATACAACGGGTGCAAGCCAGTTTTGCACACACGGAATACTCGGGTTAAACTTGACGAGCCTAGCATATGCGGATATGGCCTCAGAACACTGAGACCGAAAGGTCGAGCGTGAATCATGTAGTAGATATGATCAACATAGTAATGTTCACCATTGAAAACTTCTCCATCTCACGTGATGATCGGACATGGTTTAGTTGATATGGATCACATGATCATTTAGATGACTAGAGGGATGTCTATCTAAGTGGGAGTTTTTAAGTAATATGATTAATTGAACTTCAATTTATCATGAACTTAGTACCTGATAGTATTTTGCATGTCTATGTTGTTGTAGATAAATGGCCCGTGCTACTGTTCCTTTGAATTTTAATGCGTTCCTAGAGAAAGCTAAGTTGAAAGATGATGGTAGAAACTACACGGACTGGGTCCGTAACTTGAGGATTATCCTCATTGTTGCACAAAAGAATTACGTCCTGGAAGCACCGCTAGGTGCAAAGCCCGCTGCAGGAGCAACACCACATGTTATGAACGTCTGACAGAGCAAAGCTGATGACTACTCGATAGTTCAGTGTGCCATGCTTTACGACTTAGAATCGGGACTTCAACGACGTTTTGAACGTCATGGAGCATATGAGATGTTCCAGGAGTTGAAGTTAATATTTCAAGCAAAAGCCCGGTTTGAGAGATATGGAGTCTCCAATAAGTTCTACAACTGCAAGATGGAGGAGAATAGTTCTGTCAGTGAACATATACTCAGAATGTCTGGGTACCACAACCACTTGATTCAACTAGGATTTAATCTTCCTAATGATAGTGTCATTGATAGAGTTCTTCAATCACTGCCACCAAGCTACAAAAGCTTCGTGATGAACTATAATATGCAAGGGATGGAAAAGACAATTCCCGAGCTCTTCGCGATGCTAAAAGTTGCGTAGGTAGAAATCAAGAAGGAGCATCAAGTGTTGATGGTCAACAAGACCACTAGTTTCACGAAAAAGGGCAAAGGGAAGAAGGGCAACTTCAAGAAGAACAACAAGCAAGTTGTTTCTCAAGTGAAGAAGCCCATGTCTGGACCTAAGCCTGAAACTGAGTGCTTCTACTGCAAAGGGACTAGTCACTGGAAGCGGAACTGCCCCAAGTATTTGGCGAATAAGAAGGATGGAAAAGTGAAAGGTATATTTGATATACATGTTATTGATGTGTACCTTACTAATGCTCGCAGTAGCGCCAGAGTATTTGATACTGGTTCTATTGCTAATATTTGCAACTCGAAACGGGGGCTACGAATTAAGCAAAGATTGGCTAAGGACGAGGTGATGATGCACATGGGAAATTGTTCCAAAGTCGATGTGATTGCGGTCAGCACACTACCTCTACATCTACCTTCAGGATTTGTGTTAGACCTAAATAATTTTTATTTGGTGCCAGCGTTAAGCATGAATATTATATCTGGATCTTGTTTGATGTGAGATGGTTATTCATTTAAATCAGAAAATAATGGTTGTTCTGTTTATATGAGTAATATCCTTTATGGTCATGCACCCTTGATGAGTGGTCTGTTTTTATCAAATCTCGATAGTAGTCATACACATATTCATAGTATTGAAGCCAAAAGAAATAAGTTTAATAATGATAGTGCAACTTATTTGTGGCACTGCCGTTTAGGTCATATTGGTGTAAACCTCATGAAGAAACTTCATGCTGATGGGCTTTTGGAATCACTTGATGCTTGCGAACCATGCCTCATGGGCAAGATGACTAATACTCCGCTCTCCGGAACAATGGACTGAGCAACAGACTTATTGGAAACAATACATACTGATGTATGCGGTCCGATGAGTGTTGATGCTCGTGGCGGGTATCATTACTTTCTGACCTTCACAGATGATTTGAGCAGATATGGGTATATCTACTTGATGAAACATAAGTATGAAACATTTGAAAAGTTCAAAGAATTTCATAGTGAAGTGGAAAATCATCATAACAAGAAAATTAAGTTTTTACAATCTGATCGTGGAGGTGAATATTTGAGTTATGAGTTTGGTCTTCATTTGCAACAATGCCGAATAGTTTCACAACTCACGCCACTGGAACACCACAGCCTAATGGTGTGTCCGAACATCGTAACTGCACTTTATTAGATATGGTGCGATCTATGATGTCTCTTACTGATTTACCGCTATCGTTTTGGGGTTATGCTTTAGAGACGGCTCCACTCACGTTAAATAGGGCACCATCAAAATCCATTGAGACGACACCATATGAACTGTGGTTTGGCAAGAAACCCAAGTTGTCGTTTCTTAAAGTTTGGGGTTGCGATGCTTATGTGAAAAAGCTTCAACCTGATAAGCTTGAACCCGAATCGGAGAAATGTGTCTTCATAGGATACCCCAAGGAGACTATTGGGTACACCTTCTATCATAGATCCGAAGGCAAGATATTTGTTGCTAAGAATGGATCCTTTCTAGAGGAGTTTCTCTCGAAAGAAGTGAGTGGGAGGAAAGTACAACTTGATGAGGTAACTGTACCTTCTCCCTTATTGGAAAGTAGTTCAGCACAGAAATCAGTTTCAGTGATTCCTACACCAATTAGTGAAGCTAATGATGATGATCATGAAACTTCTGATCAAGTTACTACCGAACCTCGTAGGTCAACTAGAGTAAGATCCGCACCAGAGTGGTACGGTAATCCTATTCTGGAAGTCATGTTACCTGACCATGACGAACCTACGAACTATGAGGAAGCGATGATGAGCCCAGATTCCACAAAATGGCTTGAGGCCATGAAATCTGAGATGGGATCTATGTATGAGAACAAAGTGTGGACTTTGGTTGACTTTCCCAATGATCGGCAAGCCATAGAGAGTAAATGGATCTTCAAAAAGAAGACTGACACTGACGGTAATGTTACTGTCTACAAAGCTCGACTTGTTGCAAAAGGTTTTCGACAAGTTCAAGGAGTTGACTACGATGAGACCTTCTCACCCGTAGTGATGCTTAAGTCCATTCGAATCATGTTAGCAATTGCCGCATTTTATGATTATGAAATTTGGCAAATGGATGTCAAAACTACTTTCCTTAATGGATATCTTAAAGAAGAGTTGTATATGATGCAACCGGAAGGTTTTGTCGATCCAAAAGGTGCTAACAAAGTGTGTAAGCTCCAGCGATCCATTTATGGACTGGTGCAAGAATCTTGGAGTTGGAATATACGCTTTGATAGTGTGATCAAAGCATATGCTTTTATACAGACTTTTGGAGAAGCCTGAAACTGAGTGGAAGCTCTGTAGCATCTCTGATATTATATATGGATGACATATTGTTGATCGGAAATGATACTAAATTTCTGGATAGCATAAAAGGATACTTGAATAATAATTTTTCAATGAAAGACCTCGGTAAAGCTTCTTACAAATTGGGCATAAAGATCTATAGAGATAGATCAAGACGCTTGATAAATTTTTCAATGAGTACATACCTTGACAAGTTTTTGAAGTAGTTCAAAATGGAACAGTCAAAGAAGGAGTTGTTGACTGTGTTGCAAGGTGTGAAGTTGAGTAAAGACTCAAAACCCGACCACTGCAGAAAATAGAAAGAGAATGAAAAAGTCATTCCCTATGCCTCAGTCATAGGTTCTATAAAGTATGCTGTCGGCGTCCTGGGAACGGGGGTCCCCAGACTTGCCTGCCTGCGGCCTGCGGCGTGGCTCAAAGGGGGGCCCAGCACGGCCCATCTTCATCAACACAGACCCAAGACCCTCGTGAGGGGCCAAGCCTCGCAGGGCGGACGACACGGAGCTTCCTCAGGCACGGCCTCATCAGGCTGGCTCGCGAGGAGGCGGAGAGATCAAGGCGGGGTACCTCATGAGGTGCCCGTGACGCAAGCCATGACGACCAAGGGCGCCAGGCGGGTGCTAGCCCGCGTAGTGTCCTCCTTTCCCCTTTGGTGCAAGGGGGGCAAGTGCAGCCGTGGAGTACCGAGGCATCAGGCAAAGGTTGCCATTTCGGTGCAACAAGACCAAGACCAGGAGGACTGCAAGACGGAGGTCATTGTGGAGCCCAAAACGGCGTCACCACCAGAGCTTTGTGCATGCGAAGACTACTTTTATCAGGATAGCTGGTACTAGCTGTCCCCCTTCAAATTAGCCTGCCATTGTTGGCTCCCTTCCCGCTCGATATTTGGGAAGAGGACTAGGGTCTCTATAAATAGGACCAGCCACCCGCAGGACCGGGGGGCAGTGCGGAGAGGTGAGGGTGAGAGGTTAGAGATCGAATCGAGAAGAGAGAGAGAGAGAGAAGGGTGACTGAACTCCTCCCAGCAGTTCATCGCCCAGCCAAGAACAGACCCTCACGAGGCTGTTCTTCCTTGTATCACTCATCATCATCAGCCCAAGAGGCAATCCACACACCACACACTGGAGTAGGGTATTACACCACAACGGTGGCCCGAACCAGTATAAACCCTGTGTCTCTTGTTTTGTTCTTTCCATAGCTTAGATCTCAGCGAGGCGGAGGGGTGCAGGTAGGTAGGAGGCAAAATCTCCACGCGCACCCCAGTGTTCAAACCTCAAGGGTCTGCCAGAACCTGAAACCCGGCATTTGGCGCGCCAGGTAGGGGTGCACCGGAATCCACCTTCTACCGCTTCGTGCCCCGTCGCGTCGTTATCACCATGTCCGGCGACCAGGCGGGCAACCCAGATCCATGGGCGGCGTGGCCCGCCCGCGCAGAGCCGCTTGCCTCGGGCGACCCCGTGCCCCAGGCAGCTCGCAGTCCACAGGGCGCTGCCGGCCGCGAGCGACGCGGACAGGCTTCGACAGCTCTCACACCGCGGCAGGCGCGGTCGGCAGCAAGGGCCTCCAATCACGCCGCGACCACGACGCCGTACACCCGCCGGGAGTAGGCGATCTCAACGGCCGCGCTCACGGTGGCCCGAGAGCTGCTGCAGTGCAGGCTACTGGAGGGCGGCCGCGACGTGCTGCTGGAGCGGGTGGCGGAGCTCCTGGGCTTCGCCGCCTCGGGGGCTCACCCCTTCTGCACCCAGCTCCCATCTCAAGCCCAGGGCGGCCCGCGCGGGGGCTCCGCGCGTGCCCGCGGGCTCCAAGGCTACTCCAACGCCAGCGAAGCTGTTAGCGCCGGACCGGCGGCGGCGCTGCCCCCGCTCCCGGTCCGCGAAGAAGAAGGACTCGACGTGACCCGCGGCCCCAGTGGACAGCCGCGCTGCCACCCCACGGTGGGCGCATCAGGCAGGACCGCGTGGCACGCGGAGCACTACGGCGTGGCCTTCGGGATGACGGTGCCAGAGGAATACGTGCCCCTCATGATGAACCAAGGACACCCTCACGAGAGCGAACAAGGCTCGCTCCTCAGCCCAAGCTGGGGGGACGAGGCGCCAGAAGATGAGCCTTTCTAGGAGCCCCGGGACGGTCCCACTGGCCACGCTGGAGGCAACGATTATCGGGTACCGCTAATTCTTCAGGAGCAGGCATACGCTAACCATGGATCGCAGGAGGTGCAGGTCGCCACAGCGAGCAGCTGCCCCGCTCCCACAGTCTCCTACCCCTCGGGAGGAGGGTGCAGGGGGCTGCAGGAGAGTGGCCGAGATCCGACATCACCACCGCGGCGTTCGGAGCAAGGTGTTCTCAGGAGGTAGGCCCTCTGCTGGGGAGGTGCCTCAGGGCCTGCCCCTGGCGGAGGACCCGTGGTCGTCGGGGGAACCGCTGGCGACCGCTCTACCCCATCGGCAGCGTCCTGGTTTCCGGTCGTCGTTGATGGCACTAGAGTGTGGCGCAAGGCGGGGCCCTCGTCTGGCGATATGAAGCAAGGCCGGTACCTGTGAAGAAGGCCCAGTGCCTATGAAGCTCGCCGCCCCGTGACACTCTCACATAATAATGAGTGGGGCTGTACACGCCCCGGAGTCTCAGGGGTGCCGGCCTCAGGCCCTGGGGCTCCCTCCCACGCCCAGTGGCAGCACTTAGCTCCGCGCTGGTGAGAAGACGTCCAAGACTAGATTAGGTGCCGGACGAGGCCTTTTGTCTGCTTTCGTTGCTTTTCCCTTTGGTTGTCGCTTTCCCCCGCTGGATTCAAGTTGGATTCGAATTTGAGATTTGCGTGTGTTCGGGGAAGGGGTGCTTAGTCTCGTTCGAGCAATTTCTCGCGTTTTGGTTACCACTTTGCCTCAGCTGCCTCCCCTCGTGAGCCCCTCGCGAGCCGGGTCAGGCCTAGCTTGCGCGCAGCCCAGACTGCCGCCGTCGCGTCCTCTCAGGAGGGTGTTTTACTACAAGTCCTACAGATCCAATCAGGGAACACTCGGGACACCACAACCTCCCACAGGCTACCTCAGGGCCAGCACGGGACAAAAGGTAAACTAGCCGACCAGCGCGTCGCTTAGGCCAACCACTTGGCGCGGGCGCATGGGCAATGTAGCGTCTACTAATACGATGAACACAAGTTTTACATAAGGGGCTCCCCCTCCAAAATGCTCTCACTGCCATCAGGCCAAAACCTGAGTTCTATTCATGCAGGGTAAGGAAGTAGGAACGATGCACAATCAGTCGGATAAATCCCCCAATGCGTCCTCAGGAGCACCACCCGAGCTGTTGCTGGCGTCGCTGAACTCGCCATCACTGTCCGCGTCGCCGCCAGCGGTGTCAGGGCCGTTCACCACACCGCCCTCGTCGTCAGCCACGATCACGCCATCGTTGTCTGAAGCGAAGGCCCTGGTAAGAGCATCCACATTGTCTTCCACCGAGTGCGCCAGATCGTCTCGGACGGCCTGGGGGACTGGGGCGATGGCGGCGTCGAAATCAAAGTGGGGATCCATGTTTCGGAGATGGATGAAGACGCGAGAAAAGGCACGCCCGAGCAGGGCGCGGCTCCTCTCCTCCACCAACCTGTTAGCCCTGACCGACCGCGCCTCCAGCTGCGTCACCACATCAGTGAAGAACTGAAGATTGCCGGTGTAGTTGACTGCGTGCGGCTCGCCAATAGCCGCCTCGCAGATGTTGCCCAAGGCTGCGTTGGCTCTCTCCCGGAGTGTGGTGAGCATGGGGCCGTGCTCATGCTCCAGGATCCGCCGCTGACATATCTCGTCCGCATTCTGGCGCGCGACGACCTCAGCCTCCTCCACCCGCTGGCGGAGAAGGAGCACCTCGGCCTGGGAGGTGGTTAACTCACCTTGCGCCACCTCAAGGGCGGCCCAGAAAGCATCCGCCCGCCGCGTCGCCTCCTCCAGCTTGGCCCTCAAGGCGGCAGTCCTGCCTTCAACTTCGGCCCGGATCAGCCCCAGCTTCTCTTCGAACTCGTGCTCGAGGTTCAAATGCGCCATCGCCACCCGACGTCCGACCTCCTCCAGGACACGGGCTTCCTGTGCAGCGACATCATCCTCCGCCTGCATCACCAAGCGCTGCCTCGTCTCCAGACGCTCGTACTCGCGGGTATGTTCGGCGGCTTCCAGCGTCAACGCCTCCTCACGCTTCTGGAGCTCTGCTGAGTCGCCAGAGGCCACCTTCATCGACGCGAGGGCTGCCTCGCGCAGCTCCACCTGCTCCTCCAATGAGTGGCACCAGGCCAGGAGCTCCCGAGCCCGCTCCTCCACCGCCTTCCGCCGCCGGTCGGCTTCCCGGGCCTCCTCGGCGGCCCAAGATCGGGCCTCCCGAGAGGCCACCAGCGATGCCTTGGCCTCTGCGTCGTCGAGATTGCGCTGACGGCGCGCAAGGGCGATGGCACCCTCCAGCTCGCGCCTCTCTGCAGCCAGGCGTAGGCCCTCGGCCTCCAGGCGCGCGTCTTCATCAGCAAGCTCCTCACCAAGCAGGCTCACCACGTCGGCCGCCCTTCGAAGGAATCCTTGGCGGAGAGCGCGACGCTCCCGAGCGCGCTCGAGCACGTCTTCCACACCATCATTTGCCCCAAGCAAGCGCCGGGGGCCACGAATCAGCACTCCCCCTCCTGGCGGGGGGCTGGGGGCTGGCACCCTCGCGACGGCCGGGCACGCCGCGCCAGAAGCCCGACCTGGAGCCAGCCCATCCCCAGGTGAAGGGCGTAGGGAGCGCCTCAGCCAATCGCAATCCACGACCAGGCAAGAAGCCCACGGCAGGCTGGCTATGCCGCGAGAAGGCCCGCGAAAGAGGATCACGAGGTGCGCAGGGCCACGATGCGCCTCGGGACTGTTCGCCTCTTCGATCGCCCTCACCACAAGGGCTCCGCTGCCCGGAACGCTTAAGGACGGTGGAGGGGGCGAAGCCAAGGGGGACGGCTCCTCAGTTGTCTCTACAAGCTCGGCTGGAAGGGGCCTGCAGAGCAAGGGTCAGTAAAAGCAACAGAAGGATCGGGAGCTGGGAAAGGAGAAGGCTTACTCGTCAGTGGCGAAGTACTTCCTACGCTTCAGCAGGCGACAAGGGTAATCGTCGCCCAGGGCCTCCCTTCTCTTCCGGAGGGCCTCAAAGTCCACGCGGAAGCGGCCTAAGAGTTGGGCGCAGGGATCAACCTGCGACGAAGACGGAGCGTCAAGGCGATCTGCGTCAGGGGCGCCTGCCTGATGTGCGCTGCCAATCGCCTCGCCAAGAGAAGCAGCCGGAGCATCAGGGGCCTTAGTCACAGGCGCTGAGGGCAGCTGCTTGTCACCTCCCAGCCTCAGCAGCACGGGCCCCAAGAACTGCTCCCTCATGAGCATCGCTCGGTGCTGTCACCCCGCCGGGAGCCCCCTCGGCCTCTGGCGCCTCATGCCTCCCTGCTCCGCCGCTTGAGGAAGAGTCGCCTTGGCTAACTGGAAGGGCAGTCACCATCACTGGATTCTCGCGAGGCCCCTAGAGGCCGGCGGGGCGCGACCCCCACTCATCAAAGATAGGCATCTGCTTCACAAAATTGCCCCTGCTCTAGCAGAGGTACAGCAAGGCCCCTCCCTGCTGGATGCTGCCAGGGTTGGGGTCCCCAGTCAGGGTCAAGAGCGCTGTCCTCAGCACTTCAGGAGTCAGGTCCTCTTCCTGGAGCCTCATATGATCATCGCGCCCGCTGAAGGCCCACATCCGGCGGGAGTGGCGTTGGAGAGGAGCAACGCGGCGTAGCAGGAACTCCTTCACAACCTTGGGCGCTGTCACACCAAGCGACCTCAAGAACGCAAAGCGGTGCTAGACGAAGACGAGCTGGGGGCTCTCAAGCGTCTCCTGGCCCCAGCCCGAATTGGGGACAGCAAGTGAACTGGGCTCCGATAGCAGGGGGCTGGGCACCCCTGCGTCCACATACAGCCACCGCTCGCGGAACCCAGCCGCAGGCAGGGGGAGCTTGAAGTCAATCCCAGAGGCCGCTGTCTCAGACGCGGCAACGAAACTCACGCACGCCCATCATTGGGTAGGGTCGACAAGGCGCAGCGAGAAGAAGTGGCGCAGCAAGGCAACCGAAGGAAGGATGCCCACCATAGCCTCGCAAACAAAGGCGAAGACCGAAAGGAGGGTGATGGATTCAGGACCCAGATGCATCATGTGGATCTGATAGTGGGAGAGCATGGCATTGAAGAAATCAGAAAAGGGAGGAACCAGACCCGCCCATAGGGCGTCGGCAAAATACGGGACCTCGGTGACTATCCTGTCGATGGAGAAGTGGGACGCGGGCCAGGCCGTCATCCTCCCGCATTCATTGAAGATAGTGGCCAGAGCCGAGCTGACCTTGCCCAAGCCCACGGCGGGGGCCGCCAACAGCGGCGGGCAAGGAGGAGACACGAGTTTCTTCCCTCTTCCCTTCTTCGTCAGAGCCATGGCAATGGAAAGGGGGGGGGGAGGTTCGAGATTGGGTTGAAAACAGAAGCCGGAGTTCGAGCGGAGGAAGGACAGAGGGCGCTTGAGCAACAGAAGGGGGAACGGCTGTGTACGACTACGAGTCCGCCTAGCATGGCGCAAAATAAGGAGGGCGTGAGGGAACAGTGCCCCACACGTCCAATTAACCGCGACGCGGCGCCCAAGGCCGTAGGCTGTTAGGGCTCGCGGCACTTCGCTCTTGCCCTTCCGCCTCCCTGCACGACCAAGTCCAGGCGCGCCTTGGGCCCGGGGGCTACTATCGGCGTCCTGGGAATGGGGGTCCCCAGACTTGCCTGCCTGCGGCCTACGGCGTGGCTCAAAGGGGGGCCCAGCACGGCCCATCTTCATAAACACAGACCCAAGACCCTCGTGAGGGGCCAAGCCTCGCGGGGTGGACGACACGGAGCTTCCTCAGGCACGGCCTCATCAGGCTGGCTCGCGAGGAGTCGGAGAGATCAAGGCGGGGTACCTCACGAGGTGCCCGTGACGCAAGCCATGACGACCAAGGGCGCCAGGCGGGTGCCAGCCCGCGCAGTGTCCTCCTTTCCCCTTTGGTGGAAGGGGGCAAGCGCAGCCGCGGAGTACCGAGGCATCAGACAAAGGTTGCCATTTCGGTGCAACAAGACCAAGACTAGGAGGACTGCAAGACGGAGGTCATTGTGGAGCCCAAAACGGCGTCACCACCAGAGCTTTGTGCAGGCGAAGACTACTTTTGTCAGGATAGCTGGTACTAGCTGTCCCCCTTCAAATTAGCCCGCCATTGTTGGCTCCCTTCCCGCTTGATATTTGGGAAGAGGACTAGGGCCTCTATAAATAGGACCATCCACCCGCAGGACGGGGGGGGGGGGCAGTGCGGAGAGGTGAGGGTGAGAGGTTAGAGATCGAATCGAGAAGAGAGAGAGAAGGGTGACTGAACTCCTCCCAGCAGTTCATCGCCTAGCCAAGAACAGACCCTCGCGAGGCTGTTCTTCCTTGTATCGCTCATCATCATCAGCCCAAGAGGCAATCCACACACCACACACAGGAGTAGGGTATTACACCACAACGGTGGCCCGAACCAGTATAAACCCTGTGTCTCTTGTTTTGTTCTTTCCATAGCTTAGATCTTAGCGAGGCGGAGGGGTGCAGGTAGGCAGGAGGCGAAATCTCCGCGCGCACCCTAGTGTTCGAACCTCAAGGGTCTGCCGGAACCGGAAACCCGACATATGCTATGCTGTGTACCAGACCTATTGTATACCTTAGCATGATTTTGGCAAGGGAGTACAATAGTGATCTAGGAGTAGATCACTGGACAGCGGTCAAAATTATCCTTAGAGGACTAAGGAAATATTTCTCGGTTATGGAGGTGATAAAAGAGTTCGTCGTAAAGAGTTACGTCGATGCAAGATTTTGACACCGATCTAGATGACTCTAAGTCTCGATATAGATACATATTGAAAGTGGGAGCAATTAGCTAGAGTAGCTACGTGCAGAGTATTATAGACATAGAAATTTGCAAAATACATACGGATCTGGATGTTGCAGACCCGTAGACTAAACTTCTCAAACAAGCTACACATGATCACTCTTTGGGTGTTAAACACACAGCGATGTGAACTATATTATTGACTCTAGTAAACCCTTGGGGTACTAGTCACACGAAGATGTGAACTAATCACATAAAGATGTGAACTATTGGTGTGAAATCACATGACGATGTGAACTAGATTACTGACTCTAGTGCAAGTGGGAGACTGAAGGAAATATGCCCTAGAGGCAATAATAAAGTTGTTATTTATATTTCCTTATATCATGATAAATGTTCATTATTCATGCTAGAATTGTATTAACCGGAAACTTAGTACATGTGTGAATACATAGACAAACAGAGTGTCACTAGTATGCCTCTACTTGACTAGCTCGTTAATCAAAGATGGTTAAGTTTCCTAGCCATAGGCATGAGTTGTCATTTGATGAACGGGATCACATCATTAGAGAATGATGTGATTGACTTGACCCATCCGTTAGCTTAGCACTATGATAGTTTAGTTTATTGCTATTGCTTTCTCCATAACTTATACATGTTCCTATGACTATGAGATTATGCAACTCCCGAATACCGAGGGAACACTTAGTGCGCTATCAAACGTCACAATGTAACTGGGTGACTATAAAGATGCTCTACAGGTGTCTCCGATGGTGTTTGTTGAGTTGGCATAGATCAAGATTAGGATTTGTCACTCCGAGTATCGGAGAGGTATCTCTGGGCCCTCTCGGAAATGTACATCACTCTAAGCCTTGCAAGCAATGTAACTAATGAGTTAGTTACGGGATGTAGCATTACAGAACAAGTAAAGAGACTTTCTGGTAACGATATTGAACTAGGTATGATGATACCGACGATCGAATCTCGGGCAAGTAACATACCGATGACAAAGGGAACAACGTATGTTGTTGGTGAAGTTCGACCGATGAAGATCTTCATAGAATATGTCGGAACCAATATGAACATCCAGGTTCTGCTATTGGTTATTGACCGAAGATGAGTCTCGGTCATGTATACATAGTTCTCGAACCCGTAGGGTCCGCACGCTTAACATTCGGTGTCGATCGGTATTACGAGTTTATGTGTTTGATGTACCGAAGGTAGTTCGGAGTCCTGGATATGATCACGGACATGACGAGGAGTCTCGAAATGATCGAGACATAAAGATCGATATGTTGTAAGCCTATGTTTGGACATCGAAATGATTCCGGATGAGTTCGGGCATTTTCTGGAGTACCGGGAGGTTACCGGAACCCCCCGGGGAGTCAATGGGCGTTAATGGGCCACAGTGGAAAGGAGGAGGAGGTGGCCAAGGTGGGGGCACCCCCCCACAAGCCCAATCTGAATTAGGAGGGGGCCGGCCCCATTTCCTTCTCTCCTTCTCCCCCTTCCTTCCCTCTCCTACTCCAACTAGGGAAGGGGGAATCCTACTCCCACTAGGCGTAGGACTCCCCCCTTGGGCGCGCCTATGAGACCGGCAATCTCCCCCTCCTCCACTATCGGTGTTCTGGGAACGGGGGTCCCCATACTTGCCTGCCTGCGGCCCGCAGCGTGGCTCCATCGGTTGCCCCGTACGACCCATCTTCACCAGCAAACATTCAAGACCCTCGCGAGGGGCAAAGCCTCGCGATGCGGACGATGCAAGACCTCCTTAGGGGCGGCCTCACCAGGCTGGCTCGCAAGGGGCAGAGAGATCAAGGCGAGGGGCACCTCACAAGGTTCCTGTGATGCAAGCCATGACGACTGGAGCCAGGCGGGCGCCAGCGCGCAGTGTCCTGGTTTCCTCTTTGGTGCTAAAGGGGCAAGCGCAGGCGAGGAGTCCAGAGGCATCAGGCAAAGGTTTCCATATCGATGCAATAAGACCAAGACCAGCAGGACGGCAAGATGGAGGTCATCATGGAGCCTAAGACAGCGTCACCACTAGAGCCTTTGGCAGGCGAAGACCACTTTTGTCAGGATAGCTTGTACTAGCCACCACCATAGGAAGGGAGGGGCTGATTCCGATCCTCAACCACACAAGCACACCAAGCACAAGAACACCTCTCCTCGCGAGTCTGTTCTCCCCTTGTACTGTCATCCTCAGCCCAAAAGGCAATCCACCACACGACACTAGAGTAGGGTATTACACCACAACGGTGGCCCGAACCAGTATAAATCTTGTGTCTTGTGTTCTTTGGGTTCGTTGAGCTAGGCCGTGAGATTGTAGAGTGCGTGAGCTAGAGAGAGGGAGAGATCTTTGTGCGCACCCCAGTGTCTGAACCTCAAGGGTTTTGCCGGAACCCGAATCTGACATTTGGCGCGCCAGGTAGGGGTGCGCTGGAGCCTTCCCCCTTGACGGCCTCTCCTCTTCGGCCGACTCTCATCGACGCTGCCTCTTCTCCAACTTGATCGATAGGCGCCCTTCGCGGCACCGTGGGGCTTCGGACCTTCACCCCCGCCTTGCGGCGAGTGCAGTGGCCGCACAAGTTCAAGCCGCAGATGCCGCCCCTTTACGATGGTGCGACGGATCTGGCAGCCTTCCTGCTGGCGTACGAGGAGGCCATCTTGGAGGCCAGGGGTGACGGTAAGGTCATGTCCAACTGGCTCCCGATGGCCCTGAATGGCATGCCGCGCGCCTGGCTCCTCCATTTGCCGGAGTCTTCCGTGGCCTCCTGGGAAGAGCCGCGTGATATCTTCATGGCGTGCTTCGGAGGACCGACACCCCCTGTTGTCGCGTCCCTCCTCGGTGGCTCGCAGGCGCCACCCTCGGATCGTCACGCCAAACCATTCTTTCGCCAGATCAGCGCCGTCTCCACGTGGCAGGGGGCACCCCCGGGTTGGGCGGCGCCCAAAGCCGACCTGATCTTCAACTCGGGGGATCACCCAGTCAACACCGTCGGCTCGGGCATGCTTCTGATGCTTTGCACGCCCACCATCTGCGGCATAGCCATTACTAAGACCCTCATCGACGGTGGCGCCAGCCTCAACGTGATCTCCATGGAGGCTTTCAGCCTCCTTCACGTACCACTCGAGCGGCTCCGCCCCAGCAAGCCTTTTTTTGCGGTCGGTGGCAGCTCCTCCGACCCCTTGGGGTAGATCCGCCTCCCCATGACTTTCGGCACACGCAACAACTACCGCACCGAGCTAGTCGACTTCGACATCGCCCGCACCGGCTTGCCGTACAACGCCATCCTCGGGTACTCGGCACTGGCCCAGTTCATGACAACCACTCATCCAGCCTACAACCTCATGAAGATGCCAGGAAGCAAGGACGTCCTCACCATGGTTGGAGACACCAAGGAAGCCATGGCGACCTTCAAGATCGCCTTCACGGCTATGGCGGCAGCTTGCCCGACCGACAAGGCAGTGTCCAGAACCAAGGGGGCTGCGCCGACCAAGAAGAAGCAGTTGTTCACTTAGGGTCAAGCCAGGACGAAGCAGATACCAGTCGACAAATATGGGGCCTCTAGCACCACCTTTAGCATATGCGCCGACCTCGCCCCAGATCAAGAAAAAGAGTTGGTGGACTTCTTGCGGGCGAACAGGGAAGTATTCGCATGGGAACCCAAGCAGCTGGCTGGGGTCCCGAGGAAAGTGATCGAGCATCATCTGAGGGTATGCCCCAACGTGCGCCCTATGAAGCAGAGGGCAAGGTGGCAATCCACAGAGAAGCAGTCTTTCATTGTTTAGGAGACCCGCAAGCTAGAGGCAGCAGGTGTCATTCGCGAAGTCCGATACCCAGAGTGGCTGGCGAATCCGGTCATCGTGCCAAAGAAAGGAGGGAAGGAGCGCATGTGTGTCGACTTCACCAACCTCAATAAGGCTTTCCCTCAAGACCCGTTCCCGCTGCCATGCATCAACCAAATCGTCGACTCCACCGCCGAGTGCAACCTGCTATGTTTCCTGGATGCGTTCTCAGGCTACCACCAGATCAAGATGGCGGTGGAAGATGAGGAGAAGACAACTTTCCTGACCCCATGCGGGGAGTACTGCTACACCTGCATGTCATTCGTACTATGCAACGCAGGAGCGACCTTCCAGCGATTGATGCATATCGCCTTGGGGCAGCAGCTCGGAAGAAATGTTGAGGCCTACGTTAACAACATTGTGGTGAAGTCTCGGGAAGCAAGAACTTTGATTCAGGACCTGGAGGAGACCTTCGCGAGCCTACGCCAGGTGGACCTGCGGCTCAACCCGGAGAAGTGTGTGTTTGGTGTCCCTTCAGGCAAGCTGCTGGGCTTCCTCGTGTCTCACAGGGGGATCGAGGCCAACCTGGAGAAGGTCAAGGCAATTGAAGACATGAGCCCACCACAAAACCTCAAGGAGATGCAGAAGCTTGGAGGCTGCGTGACTTCGTTGGGACGCTTCATCTCTAAGTTAAGGGAGCGCGCATTACCGTTCTTCAAGCTGATGAAGAAGAAGGGTCCGTTTGAATGGACCCCCGAGGCCGACCTGGCGTTTCAAGACCTCCAGAAGTACTTGACCAGCCCATCGATGATGGTGGCGCCTCATCCTCGCAAGCCCTTGGTACTCTACCTGTCTGCCACACCCCACTCTGCCAGCGTGGTGCTAGTGGCCCTCAGGGAAGGGCCTGAGGTCGAGAACCCGCCAAGTGGATCCACCGAGCCGAATGAGGTAGCTCAACACCAAGATGATGCTCCTGAGACGGCGGCTGCCATGATAGGTCATCAAGCCCAAGGAGCTGGAAACCCGCAGGGAACACCTCAGTTCTCGGGAGCCAAAAACTTCGTCAGCTCTCCCACCCTTGTCGGGTATCCAATGTACTTCGTCAGCACGGTCCTGCGAGATGCGAGGGCGCGATACCCCATGCCTCAGAAGCTCTTGCTCACGCGCTTGGTGGCCTCGCGCAAGCTGCGCAATTACTTCCAAGGTCACCCCATCAAGGTCGTTTCAGCTTACCCATTGGAGAGAGTGCTCAGAAGCCCCAATGCCGCGGCAAGGGTCACCGAATGGAACATCAAGCTACAAGCGTTTAACCTGGAGTTCAGCACAACCAGAGTCATCAAGGGGGCTGCACTTGCCAGGAAGTGAGGCGACAGATGGTTGGGTCATGTACTTCGACGACGCGTTTGCACGTCAGGGCGCGGGGGCTGGAGCCGTGCTTATCTCACCCACTCAAGACAAGCTTTACTATGCCGTGCAACCCTACTTCTAGCGGGGCGAGAAGGTCTCCAACAACATCACATAGTACGAGGGTCTCATCGCCGGCCTCAAAGCGGCAATGGCTTTGGGAGTGAAGTGCCTCACCGTCAAAGGAGACTCGCAACTCCTCATCAACTTCTCCAACAAGGTGTACGAGCCAAAGGATGAGCACATGGAGGCATACCTCGCGGAGGTGCGCAAACTGGAGAAGTAGTTCCTGGGTCTGGAACTATAGCATGTAACTCGTGGCACCAACAAAGAGTCCGATGACATCGCCAAAAGAGCATCCAAGCGGCAGTCCCAAGAGCATGGCGTCTTCGAGGAGCGGCTCTTCAAGCCTTCGACAACACCTCCACCTGCGGAGCCGGTGCCATCGAGGAGGAACTCCCCCGGCCTCCAGCCTTGGGAGCCCCCGCCCGCGGCCCAACCTCGGGAGCGCGCCTCCTCTTAGGGCTCGAGCCTCAGGAGGGGTGCTGGATCGAAGAGTTCAAGGCGTACCTGACGCAAGGCATGTTGCCAGAAAAGGAGGAAGACGCGGAACGTGTGGCCCGACAGGCTATGGCGTACCACATTCAGGACGATGAGTTATACGGGAAGCAGCCAAATGATGTTTCTCTGTGATGCGTTTCCAGGGATAGGGAAGGAGTTTCTAGCTGACATACATGGCAGAGACTGCGGGCACCACTCGTCGTCGCGCACCCAGGTCGGCAAGGCTTTCCGCAGTGGGTTCTACTGGCCCACGACACTCAACGACGCGGCTGAGCTAGTGAAATCTTGTGAGGCCTGCCAGTTCCATGCCAAGCAGATCCACCAGCCTGCTCAGGACCTCCAGACTATCTCGCTCTCATGGCCGTTCGCGGTCTGGGGGCTGGATATCCTGGGTCCATTCCCACGAGCGCCAGGAGGCTACCGCTACCTCTACGTCGCCATTGAAAAATTCACCAAGTGGCGAAAGTGGAAGCTGTCCGCACCATCCCGGCCGGGTCAGCAGTCAAATTCATCAAGGGCCTCGTAAGCCGATTTGGGGTCCGTAGCCGCATCATCACCGACAACGGCTCGCAGTTCACTAGCAATCTCTTCAAAACGTATTGTGCTATCCTTGGAACGCAGATCTGCTACGCCTCCATGGCGCACCCCAGGAGCAACGGCCAGGCCGAACGCGCCAACGTGGAGGAACTGAGGGGTCTTAAGACAAGGACCTTCAAGAAGAAGCTTGAGGCATGTGGGAGGGGCTGGTACGACGAGCTCCAGTCCGTGCTATGGTCCATCCGCACCACCGCCACCAGACCGACAGGCGAGACCCCGTTCTTCCTTGTCTACAGAGCAGAAGCGGTTCTCCCACACGAGGTCAGGCATCCCTCCGCGTGGGTCATGGCGTTTGATGAAACGCGGGAGGATGCCATGCGGGGATGGTTCTCGTGCTGGGGGAGGAACGCCATCGAGAAGCCTCTCTCCGAGATGCAAGGTACCAGCAGGCGCTACGGCGGTACCACTGCCGTAGCGTCCGCTCCAGGATGCTCGAGGTGGGTAATCTTGTCCTGAGGTGGGTGCCCTCCAGGGAAGGGCTGCACAAGCTCTCACCCATGTGGGAGGGCCCGTTTTGGGTCGCCCATGTCTCTAGGCCTGGCACCGCACGCCTGGAGACGCAGGACAGGATCCCCATCCAGAATGCCTGGAACATCCAGCATCTCCGGAGGTTCTACCCATGAAGCAAGGCCCGGTGCCTGTGAAGCAAGGCCCAGTGCCTGTGAAGAATCTCCGCTCGTGACACTCTCACGTAATAATGAGTAGGGTTGTACTCGCCCCAGAGTCTCAGGAGTGCCGCCCTCGGGCCTCGGGGGCTCCCTCCCACGCCTAGTGGCAGCACCTAGCTCCGCGTTGGTGAGAGAACAAGAATACTAGACTAGGTGCCGTACCCGGCTTTTCATTTGCTTTCTGCAGTTGGTTTGCCCCCTCTTTTAAAGTGAGAATTTGCTTTCTGGTGTTCCTTGCTGACCTGGTTTCATTGTCCTTGTTGCCTCCCTTTCTGCCCTCGGTTCCTCGTTTTTGACTTGTTCTCTCCCTCGCGTGCCTCGTGAGCGTTTTTGTTTTCTTGTCTTTCACAAGGCACCCTCGCTCGAGCTCGCAAGCTAGCACGCCCTTCTCAGTCCGTGCCCCCTGGGTACCGCGACGCGAGGCACAGGGTTATGGCCGGCAGTGCCTACGATCAGGACCCGGAAGAATAAGGATTTCATAGCAAATTTTCGCAGTTCTTAGGCGCCTCCCGAGCACATAGGAGACCTCGTCAGGCATTGGGGAACACGCGTCTCATGAGGCGAAGTCTACTTCAGGCGCATCAAGCTAAGTTGTTCCTACGCACATACATAAAACATGATGCTGCAACACAATACATGAACAATAAACATAGCACAGCCACTTAGAGATCATAATTGTTGCATGCCCCGGCGGGGCCCCATACTTGTCTCTCTCTTAAACACAGGAAGGAAAGGAGGAACGAAACAAAAGCAGAACACGCTCCCACAATAGGCCGCGAGGACGGGCTCGTGGCGCTCTCCCGAGCTCAGCCAGACCCCTCCTCATGCTTCACCAGAGTGCGGCGGCGAGTCGACCCGGTGCCACCTTCAAAGCGGGCGCGGCGGCTGGTCCTAGCCGCCACTGCTGGAGCTGCTGTCGAACGAGGAGCTGCTGTAGATGGACGAGCCGTGGCCGGCACCTAGCACGAAGTCGCCTTCCTCCTCGTCATGACCATCACCAAGGCCGAGCACCTCGTCATCGTCATTGTCCTCGGGGCAGCACCCGACGCGGGGACTGTCTTCCCCAAATACCCTCACAAAGAGGGTTGCGTCTCCATCATACTTGAAGTGGAGGGCGCACCGCCTGCCCAGTCTGTGTGCGCGGGAGAACATCTGCCAGCCATGAGCCAGGACCGTGTTGCCCGCGGCGGAGACCTCAACCGCAACCCAGGAAGCCTTGCTGCTGCAGCCGTCAGCCTATAGCCAAAGACCACCTACACCAGTGGCTGGCAGCTCGCCGACAAAGAAGCGTGGGAGCTGAACCCAAGTGTTGGCCAGGTTCTCCGACCACACGATGAATTCCGGTAGCACTTCTGCCGAGTGGAAGCGCGGCCTGGGCGGCCGCGCGACCATGGTGCGCCTCCCTTCATCGACAGGGCTACCGCGACTTGGGCGGCCAGCACCACGCGAAGAGGCGCCACCGCGGCCGCAAGGGGCCGCGACGGGGGTCGTAGGGAGTTTACGGGGACGGCTGCGCCCCCTCTTGGGCGGTGGAGAGTCGGGCCCCTCTTGGCGAGCCTTCCCCTTCTCCACCGCTAAGATCCTCTTCACAGGCGCCATGGGTGTCGCTGCTGGCAGTGAAGCAAGGAAGCAGAAGGAGCGGGAGAAGCACAAGAAGAGAGGGGTGATGGGGGCTCCGCCCCTCTACCCATTTATAACCAAGGGGAGGCCAACCGCTGGCCTCCACGATCTAAGGTAATAATGACATTTTTCTACATGCAACAGGGACTCGTCAAGTCGGGCGGTTGCCGAGGCGGTGTGGGGAAGCAGAGACGCCCACGTCCAACCAATTGCCACGCGTCAAGCAGGGCCGCAGGCTTTTGGGGCCCGCGGTGCTCTGCGCTTGCCCTTCGGCTTCGCCTCGAAGCCAAGCCCAAGCGCGCCTTCGGCCCGGGGTCTATTGTCGATGTTCTAGGAACGGGGGTCCCCAGACTTGCCTGCATGTGGCCCGCAGCGTGGCTCCACCGGTGGCCCCGTAGGTCCCATCTTCACCAGCAAACATTCAAGACCCTCGCGAGGCAGACGACACAAGACCTCCTCAAGGGCGGCCTCATTAGGGTGGCTCACGAGGGGCGGAGAGACTAAGGCGAGGGGCACCTCACGAGGTTCCTGTGATGCAAGCCATGACGACTAGAGCCAGGCGGGCGCCAACACGTGCAGTGTCCTCGTTTCCTCTTTGGTGCTAAAGGGGCAAGCACTGGCGAGGAGTCCCGAGGCATCAGGCAAAGGTTTCCATATCGATGCAACAAGACCAAGACCAGCAGGACGGCAAGATGGAGGTCATCGTGGAGCCCAAGACGGCGTCACCACCAGAGCCTTTGGCGGGCGAATACCACTTTTGTCAGGATAGCTTGTACTAGTTGTCTCCCTTCGAATTTGGCCGTTGTGGGATCCCTTCCCGCTCAATATTTGGGAAGAGGATCGGGGCCTCTATAAATAGGACTAGCCACCACCATAGGAAGGGAGGGGCTGATTTCGATCCTCAACCACACAAGCACACCAAGCACAAGAACACCTCTCCTCGCAAGGCTGTTCTCCCCTTGTACTGTTCATCCTCAGCCCAAGACGCAATCCACCACACCAAACTAGAGTAGGGTATTACACCACCACGGTGGCCCGAACCAGTATAAATCTTGTGTCTCATGTTCTTTGGGTTCGTCGAGCTAGGCCATGACATCGTAGAGTGGGTGAGCTAGAGAGGGGGAGAGATCTTTGTGCGCACCCCAGTGTTCGAACCTCAAGGGTTTTACCGGAACCCGAAATCCGACATCCACTCCTTTATATACGGGGGAGGGGGCACCCATAGACACACAAGTTGATATTGATCCCTTAGCCGTGTGCGGTGCCCCCCTCCACCATAATCCACTTCGGTCATATCATAGCGGTGCTTAGGCGAAGCCCTATTCCGGTAGCATCATCATCACCGTCATCATGTCGTCGTGCTGACGAAGCTCTCCCTCAACACTCAGCTGGACCTAGAGTTCGTGGGACGTCATCAAGCTGAACATGTGCAGATCACGGAGGTGTCGTACCTTCGGTGCTAGGATCGGTTGGATCGTGAAGACATTCAACTACATCAACCGTGTTGTCATAACGCTTCCGCTTACAGTCTACAAGGGTACATGGACAATACTCTTCCCCTCTCATTGATATGCATCACAATGATAGATCTTGCGTGTGCGTAGGATTTTTTTTTGAAATTACTGCGTTCCCCAACAGATTTGAACGTCATGGACCATTTGAGATGTTCTAGGAATTGAAGTTAATATTTCAAGCAAATGCCCGAGTTGAGAGATATGAAATCTCCAACAAGTTCTATAGCTGCAAGATGGAGGAGAATAGTTCTGTCGTGAACACATACTCAGAATGTCTGGGTACCATAACCACTTGACGCAGCTGGGATTTAATCTTCCGGATGATAGTGTTATTGCCAGAGTTCTTCAATCACTGCCACCAAGCTACAACGGCTTCATGATGAACTATAATATGCAAGCGATGGATAAGACAATTCCCGAGCTCTTCGCTATGTTTAAAGCTGCAGAGGTAGAAATTAAGAAGGAGCATCAAATTTTGATGGTTAACAAGACCACTAGTTTCAAGAAAAAGGGCAAGGTAAAGAAGGGGAATTTCAAGAAGAATGGCAAGCAAGTTGTCACTCCCGGGAAGAAGCCCAAGTCTGGACCCAAGCCTAAAACTAAGTGCTTCTACTGCAAAGGGACTAGTCACTAGAAGCGGAACTGCCCCAAGTATTTGGCGAATAAGAAGGATAACAAAGTGAACAAAGGTATATTTGATATACATGTTATTGATGTGTACCTTACTAATCCTCGTAGTAGGGCCTGGGTGCTTGATACTAGTTCTGTTGCTCATATTTGCAACTCACAACAGGGGCTATGGATTAAACGAAGATTGGCTAAGGACGAGGTGAGGATGCACGTCGGGAATGGTTCCAAGGACGATGTGATCGCCGTCAGCACTCTACATCTACATCTAACTTCGGGATTGGTTTTAGACCTGAATAATTGTTATTTGGTGCCAGCGTTGTGCATGAACATTATGTCTGGATCTTGTTTGATGTGAAATGGTTATTCATTTAAATCGGAGAATAATGGTTGTTCTATTTATATGAGTAATATCTTTTATGGTCATGCACCCTTGAAGAGTGGTCTATTTTTGTTGAATCTCGATCGTGGTGATACACATATTCATAATATTGATGGCAAAAGATGCAAAGTTGATAATGATAGTGCAACATATTTGTGGCACTGTCGTTTAGGTCATATTGGTGTAAAGCGGATGAAGAAACTCCATGCGGCTGGACTTTTGGAATCACTTGATTATGAATCATTTGATGCTTGCGAACCATGCCTCATGGGCAAGATGACTAAAACTCCGTTCTCCAGAACAATGGAGTGAGCCAATGACTTATTGGAAATAATAAATACCGATGTATGCGGTCCGATGAGTGTTGAGGCTCGCGGCGAATATCGTTATTTTCTGACCTTCACAGATGATTTGAGCAGATATGGGTATATCTACTTAATGAAACACAAGTCTGAAACATTTGAAAAGTTCAAAGAATTTCAGAGTGAAGTGGAGAATCATCATAACAAGAAAATAAAGTTTCTACGATCTGACCGCGGAGGAGAATATTTGAGTTACGATTTTGGCCTTCATTTAAAACAATGTGGAATAGTTTCACAACTCACGCCACCTGGAACACCATAGAGTAATGGTGTGTCCGAACATCGTAACCGTACTTTATTAGATATCACTTCTGCAGGATGCTGCTAACGCGACACTACGATCAGAGACCCTTTGACGAAATTGTGTGCGATGCCATAATCGCAAACGGTGGTGTAAAAACCATAAAAAAGTGCAAAATGTTTGCGATGAATGATGCATCAAACGCGGTTCAGATTTTAGTTGTGTGTGCGATGCAGGGCATACGATTCATCTCAATTAACTATTTGCAATGAGGAGGAACAAAAGAAACGGGCAGCCAGATGAAGGTGTGTGCGATGTACAACATATGGTTCACTCAGATGCACTATTTGTGATTAGGCAACACAATGGAAACGGTCAGCCAGATCAAAGGTGTGTGCGATATACGGCATGCGGTTCACTCGGATGAACTGTTTGCGTTGAGACAAGAGAACGAAAATGGTTCAAATGAGCAAGATATGTGTGATATGCGGCAAACAGGTCTATAATCAGAAATGTGTGTGAATACCGATAATAACACAGACAATTACTGCTAATAAGACATGTGTGTTGTGCGATGGGATTGCATACAGAACAACAACATATAAGGACATGCTTGCATAACCAAATTAAAAATCCACTTACATAGGTGGCTACTACAACCATGGCATTTGCACACACCAAAGTAAACTATTACATGCATAATTACATAGGTGGCTACTACACACATGACATTTCCACACACCAATAAAGTAAACTATATATTACATGCATGGTTAACTAGCATAAACGATCATCTGATCATTATCTACTTCTTGTGACGCTTGCTCTGCTTGTGGCTCGATTCGGGCTCGTCGATTTTGGTAACGAGGCACTTCCTCATGTTAATGATCTGCCTGTGCATCTCGTAGCATGTGTACACGCTCTTGGCTGCAAACCTAAGGTAAGGTTCATCCAGTTGCCGCATCCAGGCCTCATGCTAGGATATGGGACTTATTCTCTGGGCATCCTGCTTCATCTTTTCGTAGTAGGGGTCGATGGTGGCCAAGGCGAGTTCGACCAGGGAGTCCTTCTTCATGCTGCCCCAGACCATGTAGTGGTCACGGATTTCGACAAGGTTCTTGCAGGCCAAGCATGTAACACTGAGCGCTTTTACATCGTTGGTGGTTTCCACCGTGGCAAACTTATAGTTAGTGTTGTTGACAAACCTGTTGAAACGGTCGCAAGGCTCTGTGGCCATGCAGTAGTGGTAGATGAGGACATGATGGCGCACGCACAACTGGGTGACGGCAACCTTCTGATCTATGCTGGGACGACCGACGGTGTACTGGAGGTCGATGCCGACCACCTTGTACTTGTCTCCAGCAAGCAACTGCTCAACGCTATTGATGTAGTCGTCCACCACGGCCGGGTCGATTGTGTACACCACTGAGAGATCCATCTCCCTCGTGTGGGTCTCCATTCTATGCTCGCTGAACTCCATTGGAGCGCCGCTGGACATCGCCTCTCTATGTGTCATCGTGGGTGTCCTTGTTGTGTTGCGGGGCGCGATCAAAAGGTTCAAGAGACTAAGGTTATAATGGCCACAGGAATTAAAGGGGTAGCCGGACGGCTAGGAATATCGGCAGGCCCTGATGGCAGTTCTAATTTGCAACGCATAACTCCATCGTGTCGCACGTAACTGCAACGAGTGGCAACGCGCGCGGCGCAACCGCATGCATATGGGGCCCCCGACATGATTGTGCGTGCGCCCAACCATTGGCAGAGCACGCGCGGAGGGATGCGAGTAGAGCACTCCGTGGTCGCCTCAATGGCGAGCAACAACAGTTGAACGCGCAAGGAAAAGCTATCCACAAGCCGAGCGCGCCGACGGACGCGAGCAGAGCGCGCCAACGGACGTGAGCATAGAGTGCCAACGGATGCGAGCAGAGCGTGCCGCGACGCCTAACGGCAGGATAGATCTTCATTCAAGCCAATCAAAATAAGACTGGAACGGACATGTCTTCATTGAGCAAAGGGATCGCACATGTCTATATTGACTGGAACGAGAATGCAATAGCAAAATAAGAATTAAGGCCATGATGATGCAATCATAGTGGTGGTTACAGGAGGCAAGAAGAAAGATGCATGCATCAACGTACAACCTCCTCCTCCTCAACTTAGTGCGCCAGCCGGGCCACCGACCGGGGACTAAGGAGCGACGGCTTTTTTCGCGAGGTCAAGGTTCTTCTCAACAAAGGCATCCAAGACTTCTAGCCAGCTGAAGAAGGCCAACGTCATAGCATCCTCACTGGCCTTGTAGATACCTATGTACACGATTCGCTCGTACACATGGATGTGTAGGACAACGGCTTCTTGCAGGGCGAGGCGCCTCGCGGCAAGCGCGACCTCCAGGTGGACATTCTTCGTGGCGTCGGCGGGCAGTCGCAGGGCCACCAATGCTTGAAAGAGGTTCCGACCATGGAGGCCGATTAGGGTGGTAGGCAATGAGGAACCCGGGCGCACGGGCTGGAGGAGTACGGCGATGTCGTTCGGGAGCTTCTTGACGACGACGAACCTGTTGGTGGTGCGAATGATCGTCTGGTCCAACTAAGAGCCGTAGCTGGCGTCGACGGCGGGCATCCACCAGCCGGTCGCCAACACCATCTGGAGACGATCCACGGTGCCATGTCGCTGGCCGGCGTCGTGGACCATCGGGCACAACTGCTGGCTGCTCGCGCGCATCGCCGCCATGGGTCTGGATTGGGCACTTTTGTGCTTATTAGTGTAGGTGGGCAAATGCTTAGGTGCGTACGATGTGGTAGATGCATTGGAATGGAGGGGCACCTTTATATGAGTGCAAACTGCGTTGCATTCACATCGTGCTGCCTCTTTTCCCGGTCCTCCCATTACTTCCCTCAAGCATTCACACGATGCTAATTGAAGGAGGATGCATCATTGGCCGTTCAACATTTCGGGAACAGCTACCCTCTCCCTCGTCTGCATTAAAGCCATATCGGGAACTGCGCCACCTGCTATCAAATCGAATAGTACTACGCTGCCCACTGCACGCCTGGCTGAACACGCCTTCTCGCCTCCATCTATGCTAAATTACTGAATTTTAGTTGCAAAAATTAGATACTGCTAGTGATTTTTAGCTTCATATTTTGACAAATCGGAGTGTTACAAGGTTGGCAAATGGCAACGTTACTAGATCAACAAATGTCAATCTTTCTAGTTTGACAAATGGCAACTTACCCAATATGACAGATGCAAATCGCACAAAATTGCTTGTAAGTGGTTCACACGGGTCATCCAAACGAACCATTTGTGTTCAAGAGATGCACAAATCCTGCTCTCACTTTGCATACAGGTGTTCTCTATGAAACCTTCATGCTTGTTGTGAGAAGCTCTGGATTGTGAGAAGCATATACCCAAACCTGCCCCAAATGGGACAAAAAATTTACCACGGCATGTTGATGCCCCTCCATGATAACATGCCAAGTTTCATGAATTTCAGACGAGTTTTGGATTTACTAGAATTTAGAAACCAGGCATCTCAATGTTTGCGGCCGAGTGACGGTGGAAGGGTGTTTGACATTCATTCCCATTTCTTGCATGGGACCTAAGCATGCACCCAAGGACAAAAGATTTGATTTTTCAACCAAATTATATGCACCGGAGCATGTGCATGTAGTTCAAACTTGAATTATGCACATAAATGCATTGAAAACTCACTTAATGCATAAAAATGTCCAAACGAACCCTGAAAAATCACAAAAAATAACACAACACTCCTGTTGTTCTATGTTGACATGAGAAAAAATTTGAAATCAATAAGAGGAAATGGATATCATTTTGCCCCCAAAGTTGGGGCATTCCCTACCGAAACCATCATGCTTGTTGTGAGAAGCTCTGTTTTGTGGGAAGCATATATCCAAACCTGCCCCAAATGGGACAAAAAATGTACCACGACATGTTGATGCCGCTCCATGATAGCATGCCAAGTTTCATGAATTTCAGACGAGTTTTGGATTTACTAGAATTTAAAAACTAGGCATCTCAATGTTTTGCCGGCAATCAACGGTGCCCTGGTGTTTGAAATTCATTCCCATTTCTTGCATGGGACCTATGCATGCACCCAAGGACAAATATTTGATTTTTCAACCAATTTATATGCACTGGATCATTGCATGTAGTTCAAATTTGAATTATGCACATAAATGCATTGAAAACTCACTTAATGCATAAAAATGTCCAAACAAACCCCGAAAAATCACAAAAAATAACACAACACTCCTGTTGTTCTATGTTGACACGAGAAAAAATTGAAAGCAATAAGAGGCAATGGATATCGTTTCGTCCCCAAAGGTGGGGCATTCCCTACCGAAACCATCATGCTTGTTCTGAGAAGCTGTGGTTTGTGAGAAGCATATACCCAAACCTGCCCCAAATGGAACAAAAAATTTAGCATGGCATGTTGATGCCGCTCCATGATAGCATGCCAAGTTTCATGAATTTCAGACGAATTTTGGATTTACTAGAATTTAAAAACCAGGCATCTCAATGTTTTCTCGGCAATCAACGGTGGCAGGGTGTTTGAAATTCATTCCCATTTCTTGCATGGGACCTAAGCATGCACCCAAGGACAAATATTTGATTTTTCAACCAATTTATATGCACTAGAGCATGTGCATGTAGTTCAAATTTGAATTATGCACATAAATGAATTGAAAACTCACTTAATGCACAAAAATGTCCAAACGAACCCCGAAAAATCACAAAAAATAACACAACAGTCCTGTTGTTCTATGTTCACACGAGAAATTTTTTGAAAGCAATAAGAGACAATGGATATCATTTCATCCCCAAAGGTGGGGCGTTCCCTACCGAAACCATCATGCTTGTTGTAAGAAGCTCTGGTTTGTGAGAAGCATATACCCAAACCTGACCCAAATAGGACAAAAAATTTACCACGGCATGTTGATGCCGCTCCATGATAGCATGCCAAGTTTCATGAATTTCAGACGAGTTTTGGATTTACTAGAATTTAAAAACCAGGCATCTCAATGTTTTTCCGGCAACCAACGGTGCCCTGGTGTTTGAAATTCAATCCCATTTCTTACATGGGACCTAAGCATGCACCCAAGGACACAGATTTGATTTTTCAATCGATTTATATGCACTGGAGCATGTGCATGTAGTTCAAATTTGAATTATGCACATAAATGCATTGAAATCTCACTTAATGCATAAAAACGTCCAAACGAACCACGAAAAATCACAAAAAAAAACACACGACTCATGTTGTTCTATGTTCACACGAGAAAAAATTTGAAAGCAATAAGAGGCAATGGATATCGTTTTGTCCCCAAAGATGGGCGTTCCTTACCGAAACCATCATGCTTGTTGGGAGAAGCTCTGGTTTGTGAGAGGCATATACCCAAACCTGCCCCAAATGGGACAAGAAATTTACGATGGCATTTGATGCCGCTCCATGATAGCATGCCAAGTTTCATGAATTTCACACGAGTTTTGGATTTACTAGATTTTAAAAAACAGGCATCTCAATGTTTTGTCGGTAATCAACGGTACCCTGGTGTTTGAAATTCATTCCCATTTCTTGCATGGGACCTAATCATGCACCCAAGGACACATATTTGATTTTTCAACCAATTTATATGCGCTGGAGCATGTGCATGTAGTTCAAATTTGAATTATGCACATAAATGCATTGAAAACTCACTTAATGCGTAAAAATGTCCGAACGAACCCTGAAAAATCACAAAAAATAACAGAACACTCATGTTGTTCTATGTTGACATGAGAAAAAAATTTGAAAGCAATAAGAGGCAATGGATATCGTTTCGTCCCCAAAGGTGGGGCGTTCCCTACCGAAACCATCATGCTTGTTGTGAGAAGCTCTGGTTTATGAGAAGCATATACCCAAACCTGCCCCAAATGGGACAAAAATGTACCACGGCATGTTGATGCCACTCCATGGTAGCATGCCAAGTTTCATGAATTTCACACGAGTTTTGGGTTTACTAGAATTTAAAAATCAGGCACCTCAATGTTTTGCCGGTAATCAACAGTGCCCTAGTGTTTGAAATTCATCCCCATTTCTTGCATGGGACCTAAGCATGCACCCAAGGACACATATTTGATTTTTTTTAACCAATTTATATGCACTAGAGCATGTGCATGTAGTTCAAATTTGAATTTTGCACATAAATGCATTGAAAACTCACTTAATGCATAAAAATGTCCAAATGAACTCTGAATAATTCCAATTCTTTTATGATCACTGTAGATAAAAGGTCTAGCAATTCAAACACCGTCCATGGCCGCTGTGACCCCATTATGTAATTCAAATCAAGACGAAAAATCAAGTAGATCCCACATAGTTTATTATAACCAACTATGTGAGATGCAGCACAAAATATCTTTGGACCGTGTCTGAATAAGGGACCGTGTCTGATGACACTTTGCGCGCCAGTTTTTTGGCTGAAGCGATTCCAAATTTTCAGCTTCCGCGGAAATATCTACCTCCCCGCCCCCTCCCCCTTACCAAAAGCCACATTTCCCTTGTTTCCGCCTTCCTTTCCAAGTTGAAACCTTCACTCCTTGCTTGTAGCGCCGCCACCTCCTCGCCGGCGATGCTCCTTCACGCTGCTCAGCCTCGCCTATCCAGGCAGGTAATCCACACCCAACCCCCATCCTCCTCCTCCTTCCACATCCCACATGCCCCGACCGTCGCGCGCGAGCACGACACCTTCCACCCGAATCACCGACTCCTCCACCAAATAAGCACCATCCTAAGCCATGGTGCATGTAGTATAGCCAGGAGCTCAAGGAGCATTTGGCAGCGGAGAAGAAAATCACGGCCGCACACGCGGATGAGGTCGCGATGGCTGCCATTCGTGCCGACCCCCAGATCTTGGAGGAGCACCCCACCATCAAGGCCACCGTTGACGCCTCGCGCGCCGATGCCACAATGCGGTTGACTTCTTTAAATGATAGTTCATGGCATTTTCTCAAGGCCACAGTCGGTGCCTTTGATGAAGACTACATGGTGTTTTCTCAGCGTGCACGTGTTTACCTCATCTCGAGAGCCAGCAGGTTGGTGCCCGAAGCGGCTCAGGAAACTCACCGCTACAACGAGGGCACCCACGATGTGGAGGCCTCGCCCTCTTCCATGTCCAAGGAGCCAATCGTCATCGATATCTCTGATAATGAGTAGCTTGTCTTATTAGCTCACTATTAGGAACCAGGTTCAGTTTGCTAGATACTGCCTTTCCATAACAAATTCTAGTGAATTGTGCTATCTACCTTTACCATGCAATCTTCTGCTATAGTGTATATGTTCTATATGTCGTGCAATGTGGTGTTCAGTTAACTGCTTCATTCAATTCTGCAAATGTGATGTTCAATTCTTCAGGGTGCAATATTTCCAAGTTGTCAAGCATGCTTGGTTTGGTTAACTGTGTGATCTTCTATTAGGAGTATGTTATATTGTGCAATGTTGTGCTCAGTTAAGTTTGGTTCATTTGTTGTGGTGTTTAGTTAATTGCTTGGTTCAATTCTGCAATGCGATGTTCAATTGTTGTGGCTGCATTCTGTTATTGTATACCATGTGAGGAATAAATCGAATTCGGCTATACTAAATACATGAGAAACAAATACAATTGCTATATTTCCAAGTTGTTAAGCATGTTTGGTTTGATTAACTGTCTGATCTTCTATTAGGAGTATGTTATATTGTGCAATGTGGTGCTCAGTTAATGTTTGGTTCATTTGTTGTGGTGTTTAGTTAATTGCTTGGTTCAATTCTGCAATGCGATGTTCAATTGTTGTGGCTGAATTCTGTTATTGTATTCCATGTCAGGAATAAATCGAATTTGGCTGCACTTAATACATGAGAAACATATACAAAGTGCTATATTTGCTAGTTCTTAATCATGCTTGGTTTGGATAAATGGGTTTTCCATGTGGCTTGAATTAATCTGATGAATCTGCAATGTGCTTATTTTTCATCATAATATTTTACTAATAGCATGCGAACCCTTACTTAACCCGATGACTAACTACCTTATATGGGTTGCAGGGAAACAACGTGAAGCACTGAGGTTTACAAGATGGTACTAACTATTATACCTTGCCTTTTTTTATTCCTTTCCCCCGTTTCCAATATAGAGAAGATATTTATGCACATCCTTGTTTTTAGTGTTCACTGATGATTACCTCTCAAACCACCTCTGTGGTCAGGAGGCGAGGAAAGTTTACATACAACACCCACAGTTCAATATTGAAGTGTTCCTGAAGAGGTCGAAGGATGGACGGTCAATCATCCACAGGCACTAGCCTAAAGTTGCAAAGACCTTCAACATGAATGAAGGCTCAATATTCGCCTTTCGCTTCAGCAGTTTTCAAGATGAGATGCATCTCCCTATGTATCGTCTATGATGCTAATTTTGAAAGGTTCTAGATGTTGCATGTGAAACTTGCTACTGGTGCAGTAGTGTAATGGGGTAGCTAAGTGCTGAAGCTATATCATGTTGTACTCTGATGTATTTCAATTATGAAATCATGCTTCCTTAATATGGAAATGGAATATATTATGTGCTTAATATGAATGGCAATTAGATTAGTAAATGGATTATTAATAATAGGGAAATTAGCTTGCTAATTCGCGAATTAGCTTGCTAATTGGGTTTTACTATTGCAAATGGTTAATGAGAAAACACCGTGGGCGATGACCTCAGGCAACACACACAGTTTCTAGGAATAAACCATGTTGGATCAATGAACAATCACACACGACATTCTCTTGAAAACTGTTTGCGTTACGCCACCTTGCGCAAACGTTTTCCTTGTACTGACTGTGCGGGATGTATATACGAACGGAAATGTTTATTGGTGACTGATTGTGTGGGATGTACTTACGACCGGAAATGATTTCGCCTGTATAATTGTATTTTTTAGCACTACTGTACGTATTTCTGTATTTGAGTGCTCGCCGGTCGCACACGACCTCATTTTGCCGTGCGTGTGTGCCAGCAGGGCATATCCCCAACGGTTTCTGGGTCGTGTGGGAAGGACCCACCTATCACCCACACTCAATTGGCGACAGTTCCGAATGCCGTCGCGGAAAGGGGTTAAAAACCATTTGTTTAGGACCGACGCGTACCAGTGTATGGTGCGATCTATGATGTCTCTTACCGATTTACCACTATCATTTTGGGGTTATGCATTAGAGACATCTGCATTCATGTTAAATATGGCACCATCTAAATCTGTTGAGACGACACCATATGAGTTGTGGTTTGGCAAGAAACCTAAGTTGTCGTTTCTTAAAGGTTGGGGTTGCGATGCTTATGTGAAAAAGCTTCAGCCTAATAAGCTCGAACTCAAAACGGAAAAGTGCATCTTCATAGGATACCGAAAAGAAACAGTTGGGTACACCTTCTATCATATATCCGAAGGCAAGATCTTTGTGGCCAAGAACGGATCCTTTCTAGAAAGAAGTTTCTCTCGAAAGAAGTGAGTGGGGGAAGTAGAACTTGATGAGGTAATTGTACCTTCTCTCAAATTAGAAAGTAGCTCATCATAGAAAACCGTTCCCGTGATGCCTACACCAACTAGTGAGGAAGCTAATGATAATGATCATGAAACTTCAGATCAAGTTACTACAGAACCTCATAGGTCAGCCAGAGCATGTTCCACACTAGAGTGGTACGGTAATCCTATTCTAGAAGTCATGTTACTAGACCATGACGAATCTATGAACTATGAGGAAGCGATGATGAGCCCAGATTCCGCAAAATGGCTTGAGGCCTTGAAATATGAGATGGGATCCATGTATGATAACAAAGTATGGACTTTGGTTGACTTGCCCAATGATCGGCAAGTGATAGAGAATAAATATATCTTCAAGAAGAAGACTGACGCTGATGGTAATGTTACTGTCTACAAAGCTCGACTTGTTGCGAAAGGTTTTCGACAAGTTCAAGGAGTTGACTATGATGAGACCTTCTCACCCATAGCGATGCTTAAGTCTGTCTAAATCATGTTAGCAATTGCCACATTTTATGATTATGAAATCTGGCAAATGGACGTCAAAACTGCATTCCTTAATGGGTTTCTTAAAGAAGAGTTGTACATGATGCAACCAAAAGGTTTTGTCGATCCTAAAGGTGCTAACAAAGTGTGCAAGCTCCAGCAATCCATCAATGTACTGGTGCAAGCATCTCGGAGTTGGAATATATGCTTTGATGAGGTGATCAAAGCATATGGTTTTATACAGACTTTTGGAGAAGCCTATGTTTACAAGAAAGTGAGTGGGAGCTCTATAGTATTTCTAATATTATATGTGGATGACATATTGTTGATTGGAAATGATATAGAATTTCTGGATATCGTAAAAGGATACTTGAATAAGAGTTTTTCAATGAAAGACCTCGATGAAGCTGCTTATATATTGGGCATCAAGATATATAGAGATAGATCAAGATGCTTAATTAGACTTTCACAAAGCACATACCTTGATAAAGTTTGAAGAAGTTCAAAATGGACCAGTGAAAGAAAGGGTTCTTGCCTGTGTTACAAGGTGTGAAGTTGAGTAAGACTCAAAACCCGACCACGGCATAAGATAGAGAAAGAATGAAAGTCATTCCCTATGCCTCAGCCATAGGTTCTATAAAGTATGCCATGCTGTGTACCATACCTATTGTGTACCTTGCCATGAGTTTGGCAAGGGGGTACAATAGTGATCTAGGAGTAGATCACTAACATCGGTCAAAATTATCCTTAGAGAACTAAGGAAATATTTCTCGGTTATGGAGGTGATAAAGAGTTCGTTGTAAAGAGTTACGTCGATGCAAGCTTTGACACCGATCTGGATGACTCTAAGTCTCGATCTGGATACATATTGAAAGTGGGAGCAATAAGCTAGAGTAGCTCTATGCAGGGCATTCGAGACATAGATATTTGCAAAATACATATGGATCTGAATGTGGCAGACCCGTTGACTAAGCCTCTTCCACGAGCAAAACATGATTAGCACCAAGACTCCATGGGTGTGAGAATCATTACAATGTAATCTAGATGATTGACTCTAGTCCAAGTGGGAGACTGAAGGAATTATGGCCTAGAGGCAATAATAAAGTTGTTATTTATATTTCCTTATATCATGATAAATGTTTATTATTCATGCTAGAATTGTATTAACCATAAACTTGATACATGTGTGAATACATAGACAAAACATAGTGTCCCTAGTATGCCTCTACTAGACTAGCTCGTTAATCAAAGATGTTCAACTTTCCTAACCATAGACATGTGTTGTCATTAGATGAACGGGATCACATCTTTAGGAGAATGATGTGATGGACAAGACCCATCCATTAGCTTAGTTAAGTTTTATTGCTATTGCTTTCTTCATAACTTATACATATTCCTTTGACTATGAGATTATTTAACTCCCAAATGCCGGAGGAATACCTTGTGTGCTATCAAACGTCACAATGTAACTGGGTGATTATAAAGACGCTCTACATGTATCTCTGAAGGTGTTTGTTGGGTTGGCATAGATCAAGATTAGGATTTGTCACTCCAAGTATAGGAGAGGTATCTCAGGGCCCACTTGGTAATGCACATCATGATAAGCCTTGAAAGCAATGTGACTAATGAGTTAGTTATGGGATGACGCATTAAGGAACGAGTAAAGAGACTTGCCAGTAATGAGATTGTACTAGGTATGAAGATACCGACGATCGAATCTCGGGCAAGTAACATACCAATGACAAAGGGAAGGACGTATGTTGTCATTACGGTTTGACCGATAAAGATCTTCATAGAATATGTAGGAACCAATATGAGCATCTAGGTTACGCTATTGGTTATTGACCGGAGAGGTGGCTCGGTCATGTCTACATAGTTCTCGAACCCGTAGGGTCCGCACGCTTAAAGTTCGATGACGATTTGTATTATGAGTTATGTGTTTTGGTGATAAAAGATTGTTCGGAGTCCCGGATGAGATCACAGACATGACAAGAACTCACAAAATGGTCAAGAGGTAAAGATTGATATATTGGACGATAGTATTCGGACAGCGGAAGTGTTTCGAAATGTATCGTGTATGTATCGGAGTACCGGGGGGGTTACCGAAACCCCCCGGGGGAAGATATGGGCCACATGGGCCATAGGAAGGAGGCAGGCCAACCCACAAGGGTGGTGCCCCCCCAAGAGAGGAGTCCGAATTGGACTAGGGGAGGGGGCGTGGCCCCCTTTCCTTGTCCTCCTCAGTCTCCTTCCCCCTTTCCCCTTCTGGTAAAAGGAAAGCGGGGGGCCGAATTGGACTAGGAGTCCAAGTGGGAGTCCCCCCACTTGGCGCGCCCCTAGGCCGACCTCCTCCCCTCTCCCTCCTTTATATACGGGGGCGGGGGGGGACCTCTATGACACATCAATTGTTCTTAGCCATGTGCGGTGCCCTCTCCACTGTTTACTCCTCCGGTCATATTGTCATAGTGCTTAGGCGAAGCCCTATGCGGATCACTTCACCATCACCATCACCACGCAATCATTCTGACGACACTCTCCCTTGACACTTTGCTGGATCAAGAGTTTGAGGGACGTCATCGAGCTGAACGTGTGGAGGTGTCGTACGTTCGGTACTTGATCGGTTGAATCGCGAAGACGTTCGACTACATCAACCGCATTAAACTAACGCTTTCGCTTTCGGTCTACGAGGGTACGTGGACACACTTTCCCTTCTCATTGCTATGCATCTCCAAGATAGATATTGCATGATCGTAGGAATGTTTTGAAATTGCATGCTACGTTCCCCAACAAAAAAATATCCAATACTTATTTTGAAAAACTGAAGAAACATGTTAATTATGACATATCTTCTCAAAAAGATCAATGTGCAAATGAAATAATTGGTACTGAGAAAACAACCTAATTCTAGAACATCAGAAGCTATAATTTACTACAACGACGCCGCAAGTTCTTACTCATGTACAATAAATAACAAATTGAACATTTTATGAGGAAGGTAAATATAACTGCAACAGCATAGCAACAGTGTTTGGATGACAGCAAATTGATACTAACAGGTGTGTACATGCACAAATTTAGTAACATAGAACTAATAGCACTAAGGCCATCCACTATGTATGCCAAAACTGGGGTAAAGACAACTATTGCTACATATCGCATCGGTGCCCTGCACTGGCGAGCCGATGCAGCGGAAAAAAAATCAGGGACCCGGACTACGGAGCACGTAGTTGCTCCGATGCCCAGTTCCTTTGTGCCATAAGGATTTGGTATTTTACTACTTGGCCGCTCGGTTGTGTGGACCAAAGTTGGCTGCACAAACTGCTGAAGCGGTGCCAAAATAATTTTCTAATGGCATTGCTGATGAGATGGCAACAATTTAAGATACTAGGTACAAACTGAGACACTGTCTTAGGATGCGTTTGGTTGAAGGTGTGGTATGAATGGCTTGGGACCATGACAATGTCTGAATCACATCTAACAAATGATTTGTAACAACGAAATAGGGTCTAACCTTCTCTGCACATGCCAGAAACTTCCTCCCACTGTCCATAGATTTAAACGCAACTAGCTTCACGCATGGAGATTGATGGTGACAACGAGCAGACAGATCTTCAGCCACCCCACTCCATTCGTTGCAATTGATGGTCCTAGGGAGCTATAAGAGGAAGAAATGACTCAAATTGACCGCCGGGTTAAAATCCTTCATTCCAAGTCATAGCCCAAGAGAGAGAAGAGAGGTATACCCGGGTGGTGAAGGAGTCGACGTCGGAGGAGGAACCGTTGGTGGAGGGGTCATTGAAGAAGACCATGGCGACCTGATACTTCTCTGTCGTATCTATAATTTTTCACTGTTTCATGCCAATATCATACAAGTTTTACATACTTTTGGCAACTTTTTATATGATTTATTGGACAAACCTATTGATCTAGTGCCCAGTGCCAGTTCCTGTTTGTTGCATGTTTTTGCATCATAGAAAATCCATATCAAACGAAGTCCAAATGCGATAAAAATTTACGGAGAATTATTTTGGAGTATATGTGATTTTTGGGAGTTGGAATCACCGCAAACAGAGTCCCATGGTGTGCACAACTCACCAGGATCCGACCCCTAAGCCAAGTGCATGGTGGTGGGTTGTGCCCAGCTCGTACGTCGGTTGGAGCTCTACTTTGGTCGCAAGGAAGCTTATATCCGTAAAAAATCATGTTAAAATCTCAGCGCAATTGGAGTTACGGATCTCCGGGAATATAAGAAACAGTTTTCAGCCAGATCTAGGAAAGCGAAACAAAAGAGAAAAGAGAGGGAGATCCAATCTCGGAGGGGCTCTCACCCCTCCGCCTCCATGGAGACCAAGGACTAAAGGGGAACTCTCCTCCCTTCTTGGGGGAAGGCCAAGGAAGAAGAAGAAGGAGGGGGGCTCTCTCCTCCTCGCTTCCGGTGGTGCCGGAGTGCCGCTGAGGCAACGATCGGGACGGTGATCTACATCAACAATCTTGCTACCGTCAACACCAACTCTCTCTCCCCCCTTGATGCAGTGGTGTAACACCTCTTATCCCTGCTGTAATCTCTACTTAAACATAGTGCTAAACTCCATATATTATTTCCTAATGATCTATGGTTATCCTATGAGGTTTGAGTAGATCCGTTTTGTCCTGTGGGTTAATCGTGATCTTGGTTGGTATGATTGTATATTTTATTTATGGTGTTGTCCTACGATGCCCTCTGTTCTCGCGCAAACGTGAGGGGCCCCGCTGTAGGGTGTTGTAATATGGTCATGGTTCGCTTATGGTGGGTTGCGGGAGTGACAGAATCTTAAACCCGAGTAAGTGGGGTATGACGTATGGGAGTAAAGAGGACTTGATACTTAATGCTATGGTTGGGTTTCATGGCCTTAATGATCTTTAGTAGTTGCGGATTCTCGCTAGGGGGCCAATCATAAGTTCATATGATCCAAGTAGAGAAAGTATGTTAGCTCATGCCTCTCCCTCATATAAAATTGCAAGAAAGATTACCGGTACTTGTTATCGATTGCCTAGGGACAAATAACTTTCTTGTTGACACAAACCCTTTTACTAAACACCTAACTTTTATTATCTTGCAAAGTGCTTCTAGTTTTATTCATGCAAAGTAGTTCTAGCATCACACCTACAAAAGATTTTCCTACTTGTTCCCCGTAGAGCAAACATCAAGTGTGCGTAGAGTTGTATTGGTGGTCGATAGAACTTGAGAGAATATATGTTCTGCCTTTAGATCCTCGTTGGGTACGACACTCTTATTTATTGAAAAAGGCTACAAATGATCCCCTATACTGGTGGGTTATCAAGACCTTTTTCTGGCGCCATTGCTGGGGAGCAATAGTGTGTGGTGAATATTCTCGTGTGTGCTTGTTTGCTTTATCACTAAGTAGTTTTTATTTCCTGTTCTAAGTTGTTCTCTATCTTTGGTTATGGATATGGAACACAAAACACCAAAAAAGTAGTGGTACTTGCTACTCATGGAGGTGGGGGACCTCATAAAACCCGCGATGCTCGTTATGTGAAAAATATTATGCACTACTTTGATAATCTTAAGAAAACCCCATTCAACATGATAATGGGAGTAACTTTGGATCAACGTGAATACTTTACGGACTATCGGTTGACACAAAAAGGGAAAATTTTATGGGATCAAATTTATATGTTGCATTGGTATGCTCGGGATTTATGCTTGAGATATGATTTTACTTGTTGCTCTAGGATGAATGCTCCACATCTTCCCTTTTCATGCAAATTTAATGACAATGAAACTTTGGCTTCTTATGCTAATGGTATATATGATTACTATGATGTAGAACGAATAGAAGAATTTGTTGCTTTTAAGGGTGCTTATGAAATTGAATCTTTGTTTGAAAAGTTTGAAGCTTTTGATGATGATGTTTATAGACCAGAAATTTTTTGCCATCCTTAAATATTGCTATGATAATTATAAATATAATTTCGATATTGATGAATTTATTGAGAAAGTCTCCATTGTCCAAGAAGAGACTAATATTTTGCAGGAGTCTATGGAAGAAGGAATTGATAAAATTCTGAGCTCATTGGATGAAAAAGATGATGAGGAGAGCGAAGCACAAACGGAGGAAGAACGGATTAGCTACCAGTGCCCACCTTCTAGTGAGAGTAACTCTTCAACTCATACACTGTTTAGTTTCCCTTCGTTCTTACCGAAGGATGAATGCTATGATAATTGCTCTGATCCCGTTGATTCGTTTTAAATATCTATTTTTGATGATGCTTGCTATGATTGTGGCCATGATGCCAATTTAAATTATGCTTATGTATATGAACTTGCTATAGTTCCTTATGTTAAGAATTACATTGTTTCTATTGCACCCACACATGATAGTCCTACTATCTTTCTGAATTCTCCAAACTACACTATATCGGAGAAGTTTGCTCTTATTAAGAATTATATTGATGGGTTGCGTTCTACCACTACACATGATGATTTTGATGAATGTAATATGCATGTGTTTGTTGCTCCTACTTGCAATTATTATGAGAGAGGAACTACATCTCCGCCTCTTTATGTTACAAACACGATAAAATTGCAAGAAACTACTTATGATATGTATTGGCCTTTACTTGATGTTCATGAATTGTTCTTGTATGACATGCTGATGCATAGGAAGAGAGCTAGACTTTGTCATTGCATAATATATTTTGCTTTGTGCTCATTACTAAATTCCAAATCATTGCTAATTAAAATTGGCTTTGATATACCTTAGGATCCGGGTGGATCCATTACTTGAGCACTTTATGCCTAGCTTAATGGCTTTAAAGAAAGCGCTGCCAGGGGGACAACTCGAAAGTTTTAGAGATTCATTTATTTATGTTGAGTTCTTTTATAAAGTTTAAAAGCAAAAAAAATATAGAGGGGGACCCAAAACTTTTCAAAAAGGAAAGTGAAAGTGAGAGAGACAAGCATTGTTGAAGTGGGGGAGCTCCTTGAACTTCGTTCATGCTCCCGGAAACTTTGTGAATCTTAATTATAGAAACTTCTCAACAAAAATAATTATCCCCTTGTGAAAATCCATTGTATTATAAAAATAATGTGCCAAGATTTGCCTTTAGGATGTTTAAATTGCTTGTTGGTTTGTGCGGTGCAAAACAGAAACTTTGGCTATAGTGCACGATTTTACATTTTTTACTGGAACGTCAAATGGTTCTGAAACCTTTTCTATTGTATTTCTATACAAAATATTTGTTTTGCCTAATTGTTTCAGAATTTTTAGAGTTAAAGAAGTATGGTGGATGTTCAAATCTTTACAGACTGACCTATTTTCACAGATTGATGTTATAGGTTCATTATTTGTGTATGTTTGAATTCTTGTTGAAGCCTCCTTGACTTGGGGCCATAGAATTTTGATAGAATAAAGTGGATAATGTTTGTTTATAATTAAAAAATAATGTTTCATCAGTACATGATGGGATTTCATTGCCATGTTCACTAACCCCGCCACTAAAAGTTAGGTTAAGTTTTGCGTGGATGAAGTGTTTGAATATCGAGGAGGTCTCGATGCGAGGAGAAGGAGGAGAGGCAAGAGCTCGAGATTGGGGATGCCCAAGGCACCCCAAGTAAATATTAAGTTGACTCAAGCGTCTAATCTTGGGGATGCCCCGGAAGGCATCCCATCTTTCTTCAACAAGTATCGGTATGTTTTCGGATTCGTTTCGTTCACATGATATGTGCAAATATTGGAGCGTCTTTTGCTTTTACTTTTCATTTTTCTTTTATGCACTATGCTGGTATGACATAGTCCATGGATGATTTATAGAATGCTCATTGCACTTCACTTATATCTTTTGAGTATGGCTTTATAGAATGCTTCATGTGCTTCACTTATATCATTTGAAGTTTGGATTGCCTGTTTCTCTTCATATAGAAAACCGTTCTTTAAAGAATGCTCTTTTGCTTCACTTATATTTGTGAGAGCATGGTCTTTTGTAGAACGAATTAAACTCTCATTCTTCACTTATATCTATTTAGAGAGTCAAAAGGAATTGGTCAATTGCATGGTTAGTCATAAAATCCTACGTAAAACTTATGGATCACTGAATACGATATGTTTGATTCCTTGCAATAGTTTTGCGATATAGAGGTGGAATATGTGGGAGGTACTAGTAAACGGTTGTGGTTAGTAAGAATATTTGTGTTAAGGTTTGTGATTCCCCAAGCATGCATGTATAGTCTCTCTTTATGCTATGATGTTGGAGCATGATTTATTATTGATTGTGTTCCTTATGAGTGGCGGTCGGGGACGAGCGATGGTCTTTTCCTACCAATCTATCCCCCTAGCAGCATGCGTAGTAGTACTTTGCTTCGAGGGCTAATGAACTTTTGCAATAAGTATAAGAGTTCTTTATGACTAATGTGAGTCCATGGATTATACACACTCTTACTTTCCGCAATTTGCTAGCCTCTATGGTACCGTGCATTACCCTTTCTCACATCGAGACGTGGTGCAAAGTTCACTGGTGCATCCAAACCCCATGATATGATACGCTCTATCACACATAAGCCTTATTATATATTCCTCAAAACAGCCACCATACCTACCTATTATGGCTTTTCCATGGCCATTCAAGATATATTGCCATGCAACTTCCACCGCTTCCGTTTGATGACTTGAGCATTAATTGTCATATTGCTTTGCATGATCATGTAGCTAACATAGTATTTGTGGCTTAGCCACCGTTCATCATTTTTATGCATGTTACGCTAGATCATTGCACATCCTAGTACTGCCTGAGGCATTCATATAGAGTCATACCTTGTAATAGGTATCGAGTTGTAGTTTTTATTTCTTTTGAGTTATAAGTAAATAGAAGTGTGATGATCATCATTAATCATTTTTAGAGAAGTGCCCCAGTGAGGAAAGGATGATGGAGACTATGATTCCCCCACAAGTCGGGATGAGACTCCGGACAATGAGAGAAAAAAATAATAAAAAAGAAAAAGAAGAAAAAGAAAGAAAAAAAGAGAGAAGGGGCATTGTTAGTATCCTTTACCACACTTGTGCTTCAAAGGAGCACCATGTTTTTCATTTGGAGAGTCTCCTATGTAGTCACTTTCATATACTAGTGGGAATATTTCATTATAGGATTGGATACACACACACTTAGTTTTCATATTGAGCTTTCATACACTTATAGCTCTTAGTGCATTCGTTGCATGGCAATCCCTACTCCTCACGTTGATATCGATTGATGGGCATCTCCACAGCCCGTTGGTTAGCCGCATCGATGTGAGACTTTCTTACTTTTTTGTATTCTCTATATTTACCCCTATCATCATACTCTATTCCACCAGTAGTGCTATATCCATGGCTTGCTCTCATGTATTGCGTGAGAGTTAAAAAAGCTAAAGCGCGTTAAAAATTATGAACCAATTGCTCGGCTTGTCATCGTGGTTGTGCATGATAAATACTTTGTGTTAAGAAGACAGAACATGACAATACTATATGATTTTGTAGGGATAGCTTTCTTTAGCATTGATATTTTGAAAGACATGATTGTTTGTTGGGATGCCTGAGTATTGATGTCTTTATGTCAAATTATAGACTATTGCTTTGAATCACTTATGTCTTAATTTTCATACCATGATTAGATATATGATCAAGTATGCTAGGTAGCATTCCACATCAAAAATTATCTTTTTTTATATTTACCTGCTCGAGGATGAACAGGGATTAAGCTTGGGGATGCTGATACTTCTTTGTCATATCTATAATTTTTGATTGTTTCATGCCAATATTATACAAGTTTTACATACTTTTGGCAACTTTTTATATGGTTTATTGGACTAACCTATTGATCCAGTGCCTAGTGCCAGTTCTTGTTTGTTGCATGTTTTTGTATCGCAAAAAATCCATATCAAACGAAGTCCAAACGCGATAAAAATTTACAGAGAATTATTTTGGAATATACGTGATTTTTGGGAGTTGGAATCACCGAAACGGAGTCCCGTGGTGGGCACAACCCACCAAGATCCGACCCCTGAGCCAGGCGCATGGTGGTCAGTTGTGCCCACCTCGTATGTCGGTTCGAGCTTTACTTCGGGTGTGAGCAAGCTTATATCCAGAAAAAAAATCATGTTAAAATCTCAGCGCAATCGGAGTTACGGATCTCCGAAACATAAGAAATGGTTTTCGGCCAGATCTGGGACTGCGAAACAGAAGAGAACAGAGAGGGAGATCCAATCTTAGAGGTGCTCCCGCCCCTCCGCCGCCATGGAGACCAAGGACCAGAGGGGGGACTCTCCTCCCATCAAGGGGGGAGGCCAAGGAAGAAGAAGGAGGGGGGCTCTCTCCCCCTCGCTTCTGGTGGCGCCCGAGTGTCGCCTTGGCAATGATTGGGACGACGATCTACATCAACAATCTTGCTACCATCAACACCAACTCTCTCCCCCTCTATGCAGCGGTGTAACACTTCTTCTCCCCGCTGTAATCTCTACTTAAACATGGTGATAACCTCCATATATTATTTCCCAATGATCTATGGTTATCCTATGATGTTTGAGTAGATCTGTTTTGTCTTGTGGGTTAATCGTGATCTTGGTTGGTATGATTGTATATTTTAATTATGGTGCTGCCCTACGGTGCCCTCCATTCTCGCACAAACGTGAGGGGCCCCGTTGTAGGGTGTTGCAATATGTTCGTGGTTCGCTTATGGTGGGTTGCGAGAGTGACAGAAGCTTAAACTCGAGTAAGTGGGGTATGATGTATGGGAGTAAAGAGGACTTGATACTTAATGCTATGGTTGGGTTTCACGACCTTAATGATCTTTAGTAGTTGCATATGCTTGCTAGGGGTCCAATCGTAAGTGCATATGATCCAAGTAGAGAAAGTATGTTAGCTCATGCCTGTCCCTCATATAAAATTGCAAGAATGATTACCGGTACTTGTTATCGATTGCCTAGGGACAAATAACTTTCTTGTTTACACAAACCCTTTTACTAAAGACCTAATTTTTATTATCTTGCAAAGTACTTCTAGTTTTATTCATGCAAAGTAGTTCTAGCATCACACCTACAAAATAGTTTCCTACTTGTTTCCGGTAGAGCAAACGTCAAGTGTGCGTAGAGTTGTATCAGTGGTTGATAGAACTTGAGGGAATATTTGTTCTGCCTTTAGCTCCTCGTTGGGTTCGACACTCTTATTTATCGAAAAAGGCTACAAATGATCTCCTATACTTGTGGGTTATCATGACCCCAGTGGTAGGATGCGGGACGGTGAGAGCGAGGAAGCAAGCGAGGAAGCGGTTATAGCTTAGGAAGGAAGGAAGGAAAGAGGAAACATTGGAAATGTGACTTGTGGTCAGGGAGAAAAGGGGTGGGGAAGGGGGAGGGCAGACTGGGGTTGATATTTTGGCGGTAGGACAAAAATTTGAAAATATGGAGGGAAACTTTGCGCGCAGTGCCACCGGACACCATTCACTTTCAATGTTTCTGTGCATCGCAAACGATTCTTCTGCTTTACGCGCATGGGATGAGTTTGATAATTCAAATTTTGGTGGAAATTTTCCCAGGTACTTCATTGCATAATTTAGCATCGCTTGCTAATTTGGGCACACAAAAGAGCGTACAGCACATAGAACACACTTACTGAATCGAGCAATTTTAGTAATTAAACAGAGCCACTTGACCTAAACATTGCTCTAACAAAAGACCAACATTAAAAACAAAGCCTAAGTATGCATAATTTTAACAAATCCGCCGCTGTGCTGGCCTATGCATCGCAAGTGTGAGATGAGACGTTGATGACTTGTCCTGGCGAAATGTCACCGTTGGTGGATGCTACCTCTTGAGCACTGCATTGGTTTTCCCCGAAGAGGAAGGGATGATGCAGCAAAGTAGCGTAAGTATTTCCCTCAGTTTTTGAGAACCAAGGTATCAATCCAGTAGGAGGCTATGCGCGATTCCCTCATTCCTACACAAAACAAATAAATCCTCGCAAGCAACACAAAAATGGGTTGTCAATCCCTATAAGGCCACTTACGAGAGTGAGATCTGATAGATATGATAAGATAATATTTTTGGTGTTTTTATGATAAAGATGCAAAGTAAAATAAAGGCAAAGGAAATAGCAAAGGAAATAACTAAGTAGTAGGAGATCAATATATAAAGATAGACCCGGGGGCCATAGGTTTCACTAGTGGCTTCTCTCGAGAGCCTAAGTATTCTATGGTGGGTGAACAAATTACTGTTGAGCAATTGACAAAATTGAGCATAGTTATGAGAATATCTAGGTATGATCATGTATATAGGCATCACGTCCGAGACAAGTAGACCGACTCCTGCCTACATCTACTACTATTACTCCACTCACCGCTATCCAGCATGCATCTAGAGTATTAAGTTAAAAACAGAGTAAGGCCTTAAGCAAGATGACATGATGTAGACGGATAGACTCATGCAATATGAAGAAAACCCCATCTTGTTATCCTCGATGGCAACAATACAATACGTGCCTTGCTGCCCTTACTGTCACTGAGAAAGGACACTGCAAGATTGAACCCAAAGCTAAACACTTCTCCCATTGCAAGAAAGATCAATCTAGTAGGCCAAACCAAACTGATAATTCGAAGAGACTTGCAAAGATAACCAATCATACATAAAAGAATTCAGAGAAGATTCAAATATTATTCATAGATAGACTTGATCATAAACCCACAATTCATCGATCTCAACAAACACACCGCAAAAAGAAGATTACATCGAATAGATCTCCACAAGAGAGGGGGAGAACATTGTATTGAGATCCAAAAAGAGAGAAGAAGCCATCTAGCTACTAACTATGGACCCGTAGGTCTGAGGTAAACTACTCACACTTCATCAGAGGGGCTATGGTGTTGATGTAGAAGCCCTCCGTGATCGATGCCCCCTCCGGCGGAGCTCCGGAACAGGCCCCAAGATGGGATCTCGTGGATACAGAAAGTTGTGGCGGTGGAATTAGGTTTTTGGCTCCGTATCTGATAGTTTGGGGGTACGTGGTTATATATAGGAGGAAGGAGTACGTTAGTGGAGCAACAGGGGGCCCACGAGGGTGGAGGGCGCGCCTAGGGTAGGCAGGCGCGCCCCCCTACCTCGTGGCCTCCTGTTTCTTTTCTTGACATACGGTCCAAGTCTCTCTGGTCTTGTTCGTTGAGAGAATCATGTTCCCGAAGGTTTCATTCCGTTTGGACTCCGTTTGATATTCCTTTTCTTCGAAACCCTAAAATAGGCAAAAAAAACAGCAATTCTGGGCTCGGCCTCCGGTTAATAGGTTAGTCCCAAAAATAATATAAAAGTGGATAATAAAGCCCAATAATGTCCAAAACAGTAGATAATATAACACGGAGCAATCAAAAATTATAGATACGTTGGAGACGTATCAAGCATCCCCAAGCTTACTTCCTGCTCGTCCTTGAGTATGTAAATGATAAAAACAGAATTTTTGATGCGGAGTGCTACTTGGCATAATTTTAATGTAATTCTTCTTAATTGTGGTATGAATATTCAGATCCGAAAGATTCAAGACAAAAGTTCATATTGACATAAAAATAATAATACTTCAAGCGTACTAACAAAGCAATTATGTCTTCTCAAAATAACATGGCTAAAGAAAGTTATCCCTACAAAATCATATAGTCTGGCTATGCTCTATCTTCACCACAAAAAATATTTAAATCATGCACAACCCCGATGACAAGCCAAGCAATTGTTTCATACTTTTGACATTGTCAAAACTTTTTCAATCTTCACGCAACACATGAGCGTGAGCCATGGATATAGCACTATAGGTGGAATAGAATGGTGGTTGTGGAAAAGACAAAAAGGGAGAAGATAGTCTCACATCAACTAGGCGTATCAATGGGCTATGGAGATGCCCATCAATAGATATCAATGTGAGTGAGTAGGTATTGCCATGCAACGGATGCACTAGAGCTATAAGTATATGAAAGCTCAGAAAGAAACTAAGTGGGTGTGCATCCAACTTGCTTTCTCATGAAGACCTAGGGTATTTTGAGGAAGCCCATCATTGGAATATACAAGCCAAGTTCTATAATGAAAGATTCCCACTAGTATATGAAAGTGATAACATGAGAAACTCTCTACTATGAAGATCATGGTGCTACTTTGAAGCACAAGTGTGGTAAAAGGATAGTAGCATTGTCCCATCTCTCTTTTTCTCTCATTTTTATTTGGGCCTTTTCTCTTTTTTATGGCATCTTTTCTTTCTTCTATTTTTTAATTTGGGCTTCTTTGGCCTCTTTTATTTATTTTTCGTCCGGAGTCTCATGCCGACTTGTGGGGGAATCATAGTCTCCATCATCCTTTCCTCACTGGGACAATGCTCTAATAATGATGATCATGACACTTCTATTTTTCTTACAACTCAACATTTACAACTCGATACTTAGAACAAAATATGACTCTATATGAATGCCTCCGGCGGTGTATCGGGATATGCAATGATGCACGAGTGACATGTATGAAAGAATTATGAATGGTGGCTTTGCCACAAATACGGTGTCAACTACATGATCATGCTAAGCAATATGACAATGATGGAGTGTGTCATAATAAACGGAACGGTGGAAAGTTGCATGGCAATATATCTCGGAATGGCTATGGAAATGCCATAATAGGTAGCTATGGTGGCTGTTTTGAGGAAGGTATATGGTGGGTGTATGATACCAGCGAAAGGTGCGCGGTATTAGAGAGGCTAGCAAAGGTGGAAGGATGAGAAAAGTGCGTATAATCCATGGACTCAACATTAGTCATAAAGAACTCATATACTTATTGCAAAAATCTACAAGTTATCAAAGCAAAGTATTACGTGCATGCTCCTAGGGGGGATAGATTGGTAGGAAAAGACCATCGCTCGTCCCCGACCGCCACTCATAAGGAAGGCAATCAAAAAATAAATCATGCTCCGCCTTCATCACATAACGGTTCACCATATGTGCATGCTATGGGAATCACAAACTTCAACACAAGTATTTCTCAAATTCACAACTACTCAACTAGCACAACTTTAATATCACCATCTTTATATCCCAAAACAATTATCAAGTATCAAACTTATCATAGTATTCAACACACTCATAAGAAAGTTTTATTATTATTAATCTTGTAACCAAGCAAATTAAGACTTTAAGGAAATTACCATGCTATTAAGACTCTCAAAATAATCTAAGTGAAGCATGAGATATCAATAGTTTCTATAAAACAAATCCTCCACCGTGCTCTAAAAGATATAAGTGAAGTACTAGAGCAAAATTATATAACTCAAAAGATATAAGCGAAGCACATAGAGTATTCTAACAAATTCCAAATCATATATGGCTCTCTAAAAAGGTGTGTACAAAAAGAATGATTGTGGTAAACTAACAAGCAAAGGCTCAAATAATACAAGACGCTCCAAGCAAAACACATATCATGTGGCGAATAAAAATATAGCTCCAAGTAAAGTTACCGATAGAAGTAGACGAAAGAGGGGATGCCTTCCGGGGAATCCCCAAGCTTTGGCTTTTAGGTGTCCTTATATTATCTTGGGGGTGCCATGGGCATCCCCAAGTTTAGGCTCTTGCCACTCCTTGTTCCATAATCCATCAAATCTTTACCCAAAACTTGAAAACTTCACAACACAAAACTTAAAGTAGAAAATCTCATGAGCTCCATTAGCGAAAGAAAATAAAAGACCACTTCAAGGTACTGTAATGAACTCATTCTTTATTTATACTGGTGTTATACCTACTGTATTACAACTTCTCTATGGTTTATAAACTATTTTACTAGCCATAGATTCATCAAAGTAAGCAAACAACACACGAAAAACAGAATCTGTCAAAAACAGAACTGTCTGTAGTAATCTGTATCTAGCGCAAGATATGGAACCCCAAAATTTCTAAAATAAATTAGGGACGTGAGGAATTTATCTATTAATCATCTTCAAAAATAACTAACTAAATATCACTTTCTAAATAAAAATTGCAGCAGTTCTCGTGAGCGCTAAAGTTTATGTTTTTACAGCAAGTTCAACAAGACTTTCCCCAAGTCTTCCCAACGGTTCTACTTGGAACAAACACTAATTAAACACAAAAAACACAACAAAAACAGAGGCTAGATAAATTATTTATTACTAAACAGGGAAAAAAAGCAAGGAATAAAAATAAAATTGGGTTGCCTCCCAACAAGCGCTATCGTTTAACGCCCCTAGCTAGGCATAACAAGCAAGAATAGATCTAGGTATTGCCATCTTTGGTAGGCAATCCATAAGTGGCTCTCATAATATATTCATAAGGTAATTTAATTTTATTTCTAGGAAAGTGTTCCATGCCTTTCCTTAATGGAAATTGGAATCTAATATTTACTTCCTTCATATCAATAATTGCACCAATCGTTCTAAGGAAAGGTCTACCAAGAATAATAGGACATGAAGGATTGCAATCTATGTCAAGAACAATAAAATCTACGGGCACATAATTCCTATTTGCAACAATAATAACATCATTAATTCTTCCCATAGGTTTCTTAATAGTGGAATCCGCAAGGTGCAAGTTTAGAGAGCAATCATCAAAATCACGGAAACCTAACAAATCACACAAAGTCTTTGGAATCGTGGAAATACTACCACCCAAATCACATAAATCATAGCATTCATGATCTTTAATTTTAATTTTAATAGTTGGTTCCCACTCATCATAAAGTTTTCTAGGGATAGAAACTTCCAATTCAAGTTTTTCTTCATAAGATTGCATCAAGCATCAATGATATGTTTAGTAAACGATTTATTTTGACTATAAGCATGAGGAGAATTTAGCATGGATTGCAATAAGGAAATACAAATCAATCAAAGAGCAATTTTCATAGTTAAATTCCTTGAAATCCATAATAGTGGGTTTAGCAACATCTAGGGTTTTAATTTCTTCAATCCCACTTTTATCAAATTTAGCATCAAGATCAACAAATTCCGAATTCTTGGAACGCCTTCTAGGTAAAGGTGGATCATATTCAGTCCCATCATTATCAAGATTCATATTGCAAAACAAAGATTTAATAGGGGACACATCAATAACTTTTAGACCTTCATCTTTATCTTCATAGGAACTAGAAGGACACGCTCTTATAAATGCATCTTTCTTAGCACGCATCCTAGCGGTTCTTTCTTTGCACTCACCAATGGAAATTCTCATGGATTTGAGAGACTCATTGATATCATTCTTAGGTGGAATAGATCTAAGTTTCAAAGAATCAACATCAAGAGCAATTCTATCAATGTTCCTAGCCAAATCATCAATCTTAAGCAATTTTTCTTCAATCATAGCATTAAAATTCTTTTGTGAAGTAATAAATTCTTTAATATTATATTCAAAATCAGAGGGCGTCTTATTATAATTTCCATAAGAATTGTTGTAGGAATTACCATAATTATTAGAGGAATTACTAGGATAAGGCCTAGGATTAAAATTTCCTCTATACTCGTTGTTACCAAAATTGTTCCTACCAACAAAATTCACATCCATAGATTCGTTATTATTCTAAATCAAAGTAGACAAGGGCATATCATTAGGATCAGAAGAAATACTCTTATTAGCAAATAATTTCATAAGTTCATCCATCTTTCCACTCAAAACATTAATTTCTTCTATCGCATGCACCTTTTTATTAGTAGATCTTTCAGTGTGCCATTGAGAATAATTAACCATAATAGTATCTAGGAGTTTAGTAGCTTCTCCTAAAGTGATTTCCATAAAAGTGCCTCCCGCGGCCGAATCTAAAAGATTTCTAGAAGCAAAATTCAATCCGGCATAAAAATTCTGAACAATCATCCACAAATTTAAACCATGAGTAGGGCAATTACGTATCGTTAATTTCATTCTCTCCCAAGCTTGTGCAACATGTTCATGATCAAGTTGCTTAAAATTCATAATATCGTTTCTAAGAGAGATGATCTTAGTGGGAGGAAAATACTTAGAGATAAAAACATCTTTGCACTTGTTCCATGAATCAATACTATTTTTAGGCAAAGACGAAAACCAAGCTTTAGCACGATCTCTAAGATAAAAAGGAAATAGCTTCAATTTAACAATATCATTATCCACATCTTTATTCTTTTGCATGTCACACAAATCAACGAAGCTATTTAGATGGGTAGCGGCATCTTCACTAGGAAGGTTGGAGAATGGATCTTTCATGACAAGATTCAGCAAAGCAACATTAATTTCACAAGATTTAGCATCGGTAACAGGAGCAATCAGAGTGCTAATAAAATCATTGTTGTTGGTATTGGTGAAGTCACACAATTTAGTATTATCTTGAGCCATCGTGACAAGCAAGCAAACTAACACACAAGCAAACAAAAAGCAAGCAGGCAAAAAGAGGCAAATAGAGAGGGAGGATAGAGAGAGAGAGGGCGAATAAAACGTCAAGGGTGAAGTGGGGGAGAGTAAAATGAGAGGCAAATGGCAAATAATGTAATGCGGGAGATAAGGGTATGTGATGGGTACTTGGTATGTTGACTTTTGCGTAGACCTCCCCGGCAACGGCGCCAGAAATCCTTCTTGCTACCTCTTGAGCACTGCGTTGGTTTTCCCGAAGAGAAAGGGATGATGCAGCAAAGTAGCATAAGTATTTCCCTCGGTTTTTGAGAACCAAGGTATCAATCCAGTAGGAGGCTACGCGTGAGTCCCTCGTACCTGCACAAAACAAATAAATCCTCGCAACCAACGCAAATAGGGGTTGTCAATCCCTATAAGGCCACTTCCGAGAGTGAGATCTGATAGATATGATAAGATAATATTTTTGGTGTTTTTATCATAAAGATGCAAAGTAAAATAAAGGCAAAGTAAATAGCAAAGAAATAACTAAGTACTAGGAGATCAATATGATAAAGATAGACCCGAGGGGCATAGGTTTCACTAGTGGCTTATCTCGAGAGCATAAGTATTCTACGGTGGGTGAACAAATTACTGTTGAGCAATTGACAGAATTGAGCATAGTTATGAGAATATCTAGTATGATCATGTATATAGGCATCACGTCCGAGACAAGTAGACCGACTCCTGCCTGCATCTACTACTATTACTCCACTCATCGACCGCTATCCAGCATGCATCTAGAGTATTAAGTTAAAAAACATAGTAACGCCTTAAGCAAGGTGACATGATGTAGAGGGATAGACTCATGCAATATGAAGAAAACCCCATCTTGTTATCCTCGGCGGGAACAATACAATACGTGCCTTGCTGCCCTTACTGTCACCGGGAAAGGACACCGCAAGATTGAACCCAAAGCTAAGCACTTCTCCCATTGCAAGACAGATCAGTCTAGTAGGCCAAACCAAACTGATAATTCAAAGAGACTTGCAAAGATAACCAACCATACATAAAAGAATTCAGAGAAGATTCAAATATTATTCATAGATAGACTTGATCACAAACCCACAATTCATCGGTCTCAACAAACACACCGCAAAAAGAAGATTACATCGAATAGATCTCCACAAGAGAGGGGGAGAACATTGTATTGAGATCCAAAAAGAGAGAAGAAGCCATCTAGCTACTAACTATGGACCCGTAGGTCTGAGGTAAACTACTCACACTTCATCGGAGGGGCTATGGTATTGATGTAGAAGCCCTTCGTGATCGGCGGAGCTCCGAAACAGGCCCCAAGATGGGATCTCGTGGATACACAAAGTTGCGGCGGTGGAATTAGGTTTTTGGCTCCGTATCTGATCGTTTGGGTGTACGTTGATATATATAGGAGGAAGGAGTACGTCGGTGGAGCAACAAGGATCCCACGAGGGTGGAGGGCGCGCCTAGGGTAGGCAGGTGCCCCCTACCTCGTGGCCTCCTGTTTCTTTTCTTGACGTAGGGTCCAAGTCTCTCTGGTCTTGTTCGTTGAGAAAATCACGTTCCCGAAGGTTTCATTCCGTTTGGACTCCGTTTGATATTCCTTTTCTTCAAAACCCTGAAACAGGCAAAAAACATCAATTTTGGGCTGGGCCTCCGATTAATAGGTTAGTCCCAAAAATAATATAAAAGTGGATAATAAAGCCCAATAATGTCCAAAACAGTAGATAATATAGCATGGAGCAATCAAAAATTATAGATACGTTGGAGACATATCGGAGGACTCTGCGTCCCCCTGCTGAAGTCGACCACGTCCTCGTCCTCGGCGCCATCCTCAAGGTTGCAGTACTTGTACTAGTGGCTGCGCCAGAGCTCGCATTCGTACTCCATCGCCGATTCCTCGATGGACAGAATCTTCTTTACCTCGACCTCAGGAATGCGCAACTCCTCCTGCAGGCGCACCTCGATCTCCGCCGCCTCCTGCATCTCGAGCTCCTGCTCGGCGATCTCATGAGGAAGCAGGTGCTCCATGGTTGCCGCCGCCTTTTCGTATGTGGGTTGCATGCTGGATTCCGAGGTGGCATGGAATATCTTGGCGTGTGCGTCCTCAATCTTGGCATGGATGTCCTCGACCAGGGCCAGGGCAACATCGGCGGCACGGACGATAGCTCAAGTGCTCTTGGTGTTTCAAGCAGCCGTCGCAGCAGCAGCTATAGCCGTCTCGGCTGCTGTAGCTGTCCTCTCGACTGCCGCAGATGCCCTCTCGGCGGATGCGGTCGCGCTCAATGCGGATGCGGCGGCACTCTCGGCGTAGGCAGCTGTGGTCTCGGCGCAGGCGGCGGCGCTCGAGGAGGACGCGGCCATCGTACGGGCCTTCATGAAGCATTTCCACGACGTCATCTTTACAAGAAGAGGGTGTGGGAATGGGGATCGAGATTCGTGGATTCAGGGCTTGCCGGCACTGGAGCAGACGAGCCGGGAAAGCTTAAGGAGGAAGACTTTAATAGACCTAGAAATTTTCATCATAAACGGTTCCTACAAAAAAATTGTGTGTGATGTTGTGGATATTTTTTATTAGCTATGAAAGACGAATTTGGAGTAAAGTGGCAACAGATGGTGTTTTAAATGTACGAGAAAATTTGTAGTACTAATATAGCTTTCATGTCAAATTTTGGAAAATTTCAGGGGTCATTTGACCTTTTAAGACATTTAAGTGATTTTCTAGCCATTTAATGACCGTAATTCAAATTTGAACTGCATGTACATCCAACAGCTAACCATAATGGTTTGAAAGTCATATTTTGTGTACTTGTGTGAGATTTAATTCCATGTGTAGTAAATTGGAAGGAATTTTCAAACATATTGGTCTAACGGCTATGGCACAATTAAGCATGGAGTGCCATGGCATTTAAATTCCAAAAAATAAAAAAATATCAGAAACGCATGAAACCTTGCTTGATTTAATGGCATGCCACCAAGATGATGTGGTAAAAGAATTGGCATGTTTGACGAAAGTTTGGACGCACAACCCTCACAAACAGAAGCAACTCACTAGAAGGTTCGTGTTTCCAAGAGGGAACATGTTTGATGACAAACGGGAGATAGCTTCCCCTTATGGCCTTCAAATTTTTTCTACATTTAACGTGCACTAATACAACTGTCATGTGGAAAATTGGAAAATTTCAAGGGTCATTTGACCTTTTAAAGACATTTAAGTGATTTTTTAGCCATTTAATGACCGTAATTCAAATTTGAACTACATGTACATGCAATAGCTAACCATAACAGTTTGAAAAATCATATTTGTGTACTTGTGTGTGAGTTAATTACATGTGCAGAAAATTAGAAGGAACTTTCAAACATATTGGTCTCACAGCATGGACACATGCATGGAGTGCCATGGCATTTTAATTCAGAAAATTAAATAATGATCAGAAAAATATGAAACCTTGCTTGATGTAATGTCATGCCACCAAGATGATGTGCTAAAAAATTGGCCTGTTTAAAGAAAGTTTGGACTCACACCCCTCACAAACTGGAGCAACTCACTAGAAGGCTCGTTGTTCTGAGAGGGAATAATGCATGTTTGATGAAGAACGGGAAATAGCTTCCTCTTACGGCCTTCAATTTTTTTCTATGTTTCTTAGCATGCACTAATACAACTATCATGTGAAAATTTGGAAAATTTCAGGGGTCATTTGACCTTTTAAAGACATTTACACTACTGCAGGATGCTGCTAACCATAATCGCAAATGGCGGTGTAAAAAACCGTCAAAAAAGGTGCAAAACATTTGCGATGGAGGATGCATCAAACACAGTTCAGATTTTAGTTACGTGTGCAATGCAGGGCATACGGTTCACCTTAATTAATTGTTTGCAATGAGGAGGAACAAAAGAAACGGGCAGCCAGATGAAGGTGTGTGTGATATACAGCATACAGTTCACTCGGATGAACTGTTTGTGACTAGTTAACACAAAAGAAACGGGCAGCCAGATGAAGGTGTGCGCGATATACGGCATGCGGTTCACTCGGAGGAACTGTTTGCGTTGAGTCAAGAGAACAGAAGCGGTTCAATATAACAAGATGTTTGTGATATGCGACAAATAGGTCTGTAATCAGAAATGTGTTCGAATACCGATAATAACATAAACGGTTCCCTAGTGTGGTCCGTGTTCATCTGATCATCATATCCTTCTTATGCTAGATCGATGTTCCTTCTATGCTAAGTTTCCATTAATTGATGGTGTTTTATGAACACACCACTGTTTCCCACCATTTCCTCACCTGTTTCCCGCCACCCAGCGATATTGCGCATAGGCGGCGCGTGACGCACGGAGGCGACCAGCGCAGCCTGTAGCACATCCACCTTTTCCAAGCATGCCAACCCAGCAAAGTGTCGCCTCTGCCATCAACCTCATCGACAAGGAAAACGAGCAGGCGCCATGGCCCGTCGACGCTGAGGCGCTCCCCGGTAATGCGATGGATGACATCGTGATGCGCGTCATCGCCAGGGTTGAGCAGACCTTTGGCGCATGGCGCTTGAGTGCCGCTGATCAAGATAGGTATGTCAGCGCCAACAGGCTGCAGCTTGCCGCACAACATGATCGATGGCGCGCCATAGAGCAAGCTAGGCACGTCCGTGTCAATAGGCTGCGGCTCGCCGCACGACAACCGTTGGAGTGCCGTAGAGCAAGAGGCGCGGCGCGCCGCACGACAACAGCGGATCCATCGGCGCTTTCCTGCTGTCGACACGGCGTTGTAGCTAGGTACATGTCTGGTCAGTACCCCCATTCCTTGCTAGGAGTGGGCAGAGGCCCTCAGCACCGTACTTGCACCAGAGGCCGGTCGCGTCGTACTTGCACTGGAGGCCCGCCGCGTCGTTCGCATGGGTGCCACCGTTCGCCTTGTCCGCGGTCTGCTGGATGCCAACGCGCTGGTCCGTAGGCTCAACCGTCTCCTTGGCCCTGGTGTCCACCTGGGCACAGTAGAGGAACATGGATGTCGCATCCTCGAGCTGGTGATCTCCGATGAAATAGCCAACTTGGAGCTCGAGATCACGCTCCATATGTACCGCGAGCGTGTCGACCGCTCGGACGAACGCCTGCACGAGTTCAGGCAGAGCCAAGAGCTACCATAGGCAAGGGCTGCTGGTCATGGTCTCATGGACGCGTTTTATTTTGAAAAGTCATTTCGACGTGGATAGCTATGTATTATAGCAATCATAGTATTGCTTTGTTTATTCCTCTGTTTCAATGTGTGTACTCTATTTTCCATTCTTATATGTTCTGTTTCAATGCGTGTATATACGCTTTCCATTCTGTATATGTAGATGATAACAGCTAGATTCAAATTAGTATACAAAAACAGATAGAAAATGGAATTCATAATATATAAATATATATTAAATATTCATTAGTTCATCATAGAATATATATATATATATAATATCATCACATATACGTGATGATACTTAACTACTAGGTACAATGCATAAAATTGAAGACGAACAATACTAAAACTAATAATCCCTCCTAGGGCCAGTATTCCGGCAGCCCCTCGCCAACAGCTCCCTAGTGCGCGACGTCTTCCCAGTGTCAAGGCAGTACTCCGCCTCCTCCGCCTCACAACGCTTGACGTACCGACCTGCCTCTTGCTGGCGGACGTGCGTGGCCGATCTTTCCATTTCATTGGGCATCCATCGGAGCTCCTCGTTGGTGGCACGCTGGAGCTTGTCGGTCCACCTGCACGCAGCGACGAGATGCCCAGCGCCTATGACCTTCCTCGCGAAGTACCCGTCTTCGTACACCTCCTCGGCACGACGACGCGCACGCCCCCAAAGCTTCGCCGCCTCCTTTTTCCAGGCGGCATCACAGGCTTCACAGGCCGCCTGGTACCTGGCTTCCTCCTCTGCCATCTCCTTCTTGAACGCCACTTGCCTGGCTTTCTCAGTCGGCGGTAGCGACTTCCACAGGCAAAGATTGTACTGGCCCCAAAACCAATCCAAAGTTGGGGGGTGCGGCACAACCTCGTCAGGCGGTGCGTAGGGGTCCTCGTTGCTACTAATCGAGTGAGTGTCCTCGAGGGGCGGCAACTCCTCGTCGGCGCGTGGGCAGACCGGTGGCGCCATGGCAGAGATTTTAGAGAGAGAGAGGGAGAGAGAGGGGGGGGGGCGAGCGAGGGGAGGATGTAGATGACAATGTAGGCGCGACGACATGAGCAAGGTAGTATTTATTGGCAGCCGGAATCTAGATCGACGGGGACAGTACACACGCCAGTCGCCGAAATTTACGAGTACTGTAGTTTGAATTACACACAATTCACACAGCAAAATCCATGTGTGAACATAATAGCCAAAATCCGTGTGTGAACATAATAGCTGACGGTTTCCAATGCAGAACCGTGACTGATTAATGATCCCCGCCACTCACCTACCAAACCTCGAGCTGCGAGATAGAGTGCCAATCGTGTGGGGCCGGTTGTCTTACCAGATCTTTACATTTTCTTTTCTGAACACCATATATATTACTTAAATGTCTTTAAAAGGTCAAATGACCCCTGAAATTTTCCAAATTTTCACATGATAGTTGTATTAGTGCACATTAAACATAGAAAAAATTGAAGGCCCTAAGAGGAAGCTATCTCCCGTTCGTCATCAAACATGCATTGTTCCCTCTCGGAACCACGAACCTTCTAGTGAGTTGCTCTGGTTTGTGAGCAGTGTGTGTCCAAACTTTCATCAAACATGCCAATGTTTTACCACATCATCTTGGTGGCATGACATTAAATCAAGCAAGGTTTCATGTTTTTCTGATCATTTTTTTAATTTTTTGGAATTAAATGCCATGTCACTCCATGCATGTGTGCCCATGCCTTGAGACCAATATGTTTGAAAATTCCTTCTAATTTACTACACATGGAATTAACTCGCACACAAGTACACAAAAATATGATTTTTCAAACCGTTATGGTTAGGCGTTGCATGTAGATGTAGTTCAAATTTGAATTGCAGTCATTAAATGATTAGAAAATCACTTAAATGTCTTTAAAAGGTCAACTGACCCCTGAAATTTTCCAAATTTTCACAAGACAGTTGTATTAGTGCATGTTAAACATAGATAAAAATTTGAAGGCCGTAAGAGGAAGCTATCTCCCGTTCGTCATGAAACATGCATTGTTCCCTCTCAGAAGCATGAACCTTCTAGTGAGTTGCTCCGGTTTGTCAGGGGTGTGTGTCCAAACTTTCGTCAAACATGCCAATTTTTTACCACATCATCTTGGTGGCATGACATTAAATCAAGCAAGGTTTCATGTTTTTCTGATAGTTTTTTGTTTTTTTGGAATTAAAATGCCATGGCAATCCATGCATGTGTACCCATGCCTTGAGTCCAATATGTTTGAAAATTCCTTCTAATTTACTGCACATGGAATTAACTCGCACACAAGTACACAAAAATATTATTTTTCAATCCGTTATGTTTAGGCGTTGCATGCAGATGTAGTTCAAATTTGAATTACGGTCATTAAAAGGTTAGAAAATCTATTAAATGTCTTTAAAACGTCAAATGACCCCTAAAATTTTCCAAATTTTCAGAGACAGTTGTATTAGTGCACATTAAACATAGAAAAAAATTGAAGGCCCTAAAAGGAAGTTATCTCCCGTTCGTCATCAAACATGCATTGTTCCCTCTCGGAACCACGAACCTTCTAGTGAGTTGCTCCGGTTTGTGACGGGTGTATGTCCAAACTTTCGTCAAACGTGCCAATTTCTTTACCACATCATCTTGGTGGCATGACATTAAATAAAGCAAGGTTTCATGTTTTTCTGATCATTTTTTTAATTTTTTGGAATTAAAATGCCATGGCACTCCATGCATGTGTGCCCATGCCTTGAGACAAATATGTTTGAAAATTCCTTCTAATTTACTACACATTGAATTAACTCGCAAACAAGTACAAAAAATATGATTTTTCAAACCATTGTGGTTAGGGGTTGCATGCAGATGTAGTTCAAATTTGAATTATGGTCATTAAACGGCTAGAAAATCACTTAAATGTCTTTAAAAGGTCAAATGACCCCTGAAAATTTCCAAAATCTCACATGACAGTTGTATTAGTGCACGTTAGACGTAGAAAAAAATTGAAGACCGTAAGAGGAAGCTATCTCCTGTTCGTCATCAAACATGCATTTTTCCCTCTCGGAACCACGAACCTTCTAGTGAGTTGCTCCGGTTTGTGAGGGGTGTGTGTTCAAAGTTCCGTCAAACAGGCCAATTTTTTTACCACATCATCTTGGTGGCATGACTTTAAATCAACCACGGATTCATATTTTTCTGATAATTTTTTTAATTTTTTGGAATTAAAATGCCATGTCACTCCATGCATACATATGCATCTATCTATGTCGTGAGACCAATATGTTTGAAAATTCCTTCTAATTTACTGCACATGGAATTAACTTGGAAACAAGTACACAAATATGATTTTTGAACCGTTTGGTTAGGCGTTGCATGTAGATGTAGTTCAAATTTGAAGTACGGTCATTAAATGGCTAGAAAATCACTTAAATTTCTCTAAAAGGTCAAATGACCCCTAGAATTTTCAAAAAATTCACATTATAGTTGTAGTAGTGCATGTTAGACGTAGAAAAAAATTGAAGGCTGTAAGAGGAAGCTATCTCCCGTTCATCATCAAACATGCATTCTTCCCTCTCGGAACCACAAGCCTTCTAGTGAGTTGCTCCGGTTTCTGAGGGGTGTGTCTCCATACTTTCGTCAAACATGCCAATTTTTTACCACATCATCTTGGTGGCATGACATTACATCAACCAAGTTCTCATGTGTTTTTGATTTTTTTTAATTTTTTGGAATTAAAATGACATGTCACTCCATGCATACATATGCATGTGTCCATGTCGTGAGACAAATATGTTTGAAAATTCCATCTAATTTACTGCATGTGGAATTAACTCGCACACAAGTACACAAATATGATTTGTCAAACCGTTATGGTTAGGCATTGCATGTAGATATAGTTCAAATTAGAATTAAATGGCTAGAAAATCACTTAATGTCTTTAAAATGTCAAATGACCACTAGAATTTCCAAAATTTCACATTATAATTGTAGTAGTGCATGTTAAATATAGAAAAAAATTGAAGGCTGTAAGAGGAAGCTATCTCCTGTTCGTCATCAAACATGCATTGTTCCCTCTCGGAACCATGAGCCTTCTAGTGAGTTGCTCCGGTTTGTGAGGGTGTGTGTCCAAACTTTTGTAAACATGCCAAAAAAATTCCACATCATCTTGGTGGCATGACATTACATCAACCAAGGTTTTATGTGTTTGTGATTTTTTTAAATTTTGTGGAATTAAAATGCCATGTCACTCCATCCTTGATTAATTGTGTCATAGCCTTGAGACAAATATGTTTGAAAATTTCCTCTAATTTACTGCACATTGAATTAAATCACACACAAGTACACAAAATATTAGTTTTCAAACCGTTATGGTTAGCTGTTGCATGTACATGTAGTTCAAATTTCAATTACGGTCATTAAATGGCTAGAAAATCACTTAAATGTCTTAAAATGTCAAATGACCGCTGAAATTTTCCAAAATTTGAAATGACATTTGTATTAGTACTACAAAATTTCTCGTACATTTAAAACACCATCTGTTGCCACTGTGTTGGGGAACGTAGCAGAATTTTAAAATTTTCTACGCATCACCAAGATCAATCTATGGAGTCATCTAGCAACGAGGGAGAGAGGAGTGCATCGACATACCCTTGTAGATCGCGCGCGGAAGCGTTCAAGAGAACGGGGTTGATGGAGTCGTACTCGATGTGATTCAAATCACCGATGACCTAGTGCCGAACGGACGGCACCTCCGTGTTCAACACACGTACGGTTAGGAAGACGTCTCCTCCTTCTTGATCCAGCAAGGGGGAAGGAGAGGTTGATGAAGATCCAGCAGCACGACAGCGTGGTGGTGGATGCAGGAGGATCCCGGCAGGGCTTCGCCAAGCGCAAGCGGGGAGGAGAGGTGTTACGGAGGGAGAGGGAGGCGCCAAGAGCAAGGGGTGCGGCTGCCCTCCCTACCCCCTCTTTATATAGGGGCCTTGGGGGGGCGCCGGCCCTAGGGAGATGGATCTCCAAGGGGGCGGCGGCCAAGGGTGGCTTCCCCCCAAGCCAAGTGGGGGGCGCCCCCACCCCTAGGGTTTCCCAACCCTAGGCGCAGGGCATGCCCAAGGGGGTGCACCAGCCCACTAGGGGCTGGTTCCCCACCCAATTCAGCCCATGGGGCCCTCCGGGATAGGTGGCCCCACCTGGTGGACCCCCGGGACCCTTCCGGTGGTCCCGGTACAATACCGGTAACCCCCAAAACCTTCCCGATGGCCAAAACTGGACTTCCCATATATAAATCTTTACCTCCGGACCATTCTGGAACTCCTCGTGACGTCCGGGATCTCATCCGGGACTCCGAACAACTTTCGGGTTACTGCATACTAATATCTCTATAACCCTAGCGTCACCCAACCTTAAGTGTGTAGACCCTACGGGTTTGGGAGACATGCAGACATGACCGAGACGCCTCTCCGGTCAATAACCAACAGAGGGATCTGGATACCCATGTTGGCTCCCACATGCTCCACGATGATCTCATCGGATGAACCACGATGTCGAGGATTCAATCAATCCGTATACAATTCCCTTTGTCAATCGGTACATTACTTGCCCGAGACTCGATCGTCGGTATCCCAATACCTCGTTCAATCTCGTACTGGCAAGTCACTTTACTCGTGCCGTAATGCATGATCCCGTGATCAACCACTTGGTCACATTGAGCTCATTATGATGATGCATTACCGAGTGGGCCTAGAGATACCTCTCCGTCATACAGAGTGACAAATCCCAGTCTCGATTCGTGCCAACCCAACAGATACTTTCGGAGATACCTGTAATGTACCTTTATAGTCACCCAATTACGTTTTGACGTTTGGCACACCCAAGGCACTCCTACGGTATTCGGGAGTTGCACAATCTCATGGTCTAAGGAAATGATACTTGACATTCAGAAAAGCTACAGCAAATGAACTACACGATCTTTGAGCTATGCTTAGGATTGGGTCTTGTCCATCACATCATTCTCCTAATGATGTGATCCCGTTATCAATGACATCCAATGTCCATAGTCAGGAAACCATGACTATCTTTTGATCAACGAGCTAGTCAACTAGAGGCTCACTAGGGACGTGTTGTGGTCTATGTATTCACACATGTATTACGATTTCCGGATAACACAATTATAGCATGAACAATAGACAATTATCATGAACAAAGAAATATAATAATAACCATTTTATTATTGCCTCTAGGGCATATTTCCAACACAATGTACTCCATATTTGTCTTTCGAAGTTAATAAAAAATATCTACAACATCACACAGTTGTTTTCTAGGAACCATTTGTGATGAAAATATCTGGGTCTGTTTAAGTCTCCCTCCTTAAGCTTCGCCAGCTCGTCTGCTCCAGTGCCGACAACCCCCAAATCCACGAATCCCGACCCCCATTCTCGCACCCCCTTCTTGCAAAGATGACACCATGGAAACACTTTGTGAAAGCCCGTACGATGGCCGCGTCCCCCCGAGCGCCATCGCCTGCGCCGAGAGCGCCGCCGCCTACACCGAGAGTGCTGCCGCATCCGCATTGAGCGCTACCGCTTCCGCCGAGAGGGCATCTGTGGCAGCCGACAGGGCAGTTGCAGTAGCCAAGACGGGTGCACCTGCTGCTGCGACGGTGGCTGCAAACACCGAGAGCACTCGAGCTGCCGTCTGTGCCACTGATGTCGCCCTTGCCCGGGACGAGGCCGTCCATGCCAAGATCGAGGATGCACATGCCAAGATATTCCAGGCCACCTTGGACTCCAGCATGCAACCCACGTCTGAAAAGGTGGCAGTGGCCATGGAGCACCTGCTTCCTCATGAGGTCGTCGAGCAGGAGCTGAATATGCAGGAGGCGGCAGAGATGGAGGAGCGTCGGGAGGAGGAGTTGCGCATGGCCGAGGTCGAGGTAGAGAAGAGTATGTCCGTCAAGGAATCGGTGGTGGAGTACCAACGCGAGCTCTTGCGCAGCCACTACTACGAGTACTACAACCTTGAGGGCGGCGCCAAGGACGAGGACGAGGACAAGGACATGGTCGACTTCAGCAGGGGGGACGCGGAGTCCACCAACGGCGGCATGTCACCGGGACAAGTCATCGATGTCTCATCTCACATAGGCGATGCATAGGCCGGCGTGGCGGCGGATTTGTTAAAATTATGCATACTTAAGCTTTTTTTTAATGCTGGTCTTTTGTTAGAGCAATTTTTAGGTCAACTGGCTCTATTTAATTACTAAAATTGCTCGATTCAGTAAGTATGGTCTGTCTGCTGTAAGCTCTTTTGTGTGCCCAAATTAGCAAGCAATGTCAAATTATGCAATGATGTACCCGGGGAAATTTCCACCAAAATTTGAATTATCAAACTCATCCCATGTGCGTAAAGCATAAGAATCATTTGCGATGCACACAATCGTTCAAAGTGAATGGTCCAGCGGCACCGCGCACAAAGTTTCCCTCCACATTTCCAAAATTTTGGCCTACTACCAAAATATCTACCCCCGCCCCCTTCCCCACCCCCTTTTCTCCCCGACCAGAAGTCACATTTCCCATGTTTCCTCCTTCCTTCCTATCTTGCTAAGCTATAGCTACTTCCTCGCTCTCGTTGTTCGCATCCTACCGCCGGGGGCGCCATGGTCTTCTTCAAAGACCTGTCAAGTGGTTCCTCCTCTAGCGACTACTCCTTCACCACCCGAGTATGCCTCTCTTCTCTCTCTCGAGCTATGACTTGGAATGAAGGATTTTTACGCGGAGGTCGATTTGAGTCATTTATTCCTCTTGTAGCTCCCTAAGACCATCAGTGGAAACGAATGGAGCGGGGTGGCTGAAGATCTATCTGCTCGTTGTGACCATCAATCTCAATGCATGAAGCTAGTTGCATTTGATTCTGTGGACAGTGGGAGGAAGTTTCTGGCATGTGCAGAGAAGGTTAGACCCTCTTTTGTTGTTACAAATCATTTGTTAGATGTGATTCAGACACTGTCACGGTCCCAACCCATTCATACAATACCTTCGACCAAACGCTTCCTAAGACAGTGCCTCAGTTTGTACCTAGTATCTTAAATTGTTGCCATCTCATTAGCGGTGCCATTAGAAAATTATTTTGGCACCGCTTCAGCAGTTTGTGCAGCCAACTTTGGTCCACACAACCGAGCAGCCAAGTAGTAAAATACTAAATCTTTATGGCACGAAGGAACTGGGCATCGGAGCAACTACGTGCTCCGTAGTCCGGGTCCCTGATTTTTTTTCTGCTGCATCGGCTCGCCAGTGCAGGGCACCGGTGCGGTATGTAGCAACAGTTGTCTTTACCCCAGTTTTGGCATACATAGTGGATGGCCTTAGTGCTATTAGTTCTATGTTACTAAATTTGTGCATGTACACACCTGTTAGTATCAATTTGCTCTCATCCAAACACTATCGCTATGCTGTTGCAGTTATATTTACCTTCCTCATAAAATGTTCAATTTGTTATTTATTGTACATGTGTAAGAACTTGCGGTGTTGTTGTTGTTGGCGTTCTGGGAACGGGGGTCCCCAGACTTGCCTGCCTGCGGCCTGCGGCGTGGCTCAAAGGGGGGCCCAGCACGGCCCATCTTCACCAGCACAAACCCAAGACCCTCGCGAGGGGCCAAGCCTCGCGGGGCGGACGACACGGAGCTTCCTCAGGCACGGCCTCATCAGGCTGGCTCACGAGAAGGCGGAGAGATCAAGGCAGGGTACCTTGCGAGGTGCCCGTGACGCAAGCCATGACGACTCAGGGCGCCAGGCGGGTGCCAGCCCGCGCAGCGTCCTCCTTTCCTCTTTGGTGCAAAGGGGGCAAGCGCAGCCGCGGAGTACCGAGGCATCAGGCAAAGGTTGCCGTTTCGGTGCAACGAGACCAAGACCAGGAGGACTACGAGATGGATGTCACCGTGGAGCCCAAGACGGCGTCATCACCAGAGCTTTGCGCAGGCGAAGACTACTTTTGTCAGGATTGTTGATACTTGCTGTCCCCCTTCAAATTAGCCCGCCATTGTTGGCTCCCTTCCCGCTCAATATTTGGGGAGAGGACCAGCGCCACCATAAATAGGACCAGCCACCCGCGTAGCAAAGGGTTCGGCTCAGTCTCCTCCAAGGGCTCGACAAGTAGAGAGGTGGTAAAGAGAGAGAGAGAGATAGAGAAAGGTGGCTGAACTCCTCCCAGCAGTTCATCGCCCCAACCAAGAACAGACCCTCGTGAGGCTGTTCTTCCTTGTACTATCCATTATCATCAGCCCAAGAGGCAATCCACCACACCACACACTGGAGTAGGGTATTACACCACAACGGTGGCCCAAACCAGTATAAACCCTGTGTCCCTTGTGTTGTTCTTTTCATAGCTTTGATCCTAGCGTGGCGGAGGGGTGCAGGGAGGTAGGAGGCGAAATCTCCGCGTGCACCCCAGTGTTCGAACCTCAAGGGTCTGCCGGAACCCGAAATCTAACATTTGGCGTGCCAGGTAGGGGTGCGCCGGAGTTCGTCTGCCACCGCTCCGTTCTCCTCCGACCATCACGCCCATGTCTGACGCACGTCGGGCCCGCGCGGAGCGCCGGGCCGCCCTCGCTTCCCGCGTCACCCAGACAGCCCCTGTCGGCGGGCGTCCTCGCCGTTCCCCGTCGCCCGCCGTCAACGCCGCCACCGGCCCCGCGGGGGACGAGCAACAAGCATCGTCTCAGCATCCATCCGTGTGCCAAGACGGCCGCACCGCGACTCCCTCACTCGCCCCGGCTGGATCTTCGTCCCGCGCGCTTCGCGCGCCCATGGAGGCTCGGGCTGCACTCATAGCGGCAAACGAGCTCCTGCGCTACCATCCCGTCGACAACGTCTACGAAGAATGGCTCGACCGCGTTGCCGAACTCGTCCGCGCCGCAGGGGGCTCCCCCGCGCCATCCGCGCCGCTGCACCGCACCCCGCCCCGCGCGGGGGACGAGGCTCCGGCGGCGCCCTGGCCGCCTCCTCCTCAAGAAGACGCCATGGCTCCAAGACGCGTGGCCCCTGGGCGGAACCCGCTCCGTCAGGTGCCAGCGCGGCAAGAGCAGAGCTACCAAGAAGTCCTTCGCCCGCCAGAAGCTGCCCGGGCACTCCCTGCTCCAGCACGTCGCGACCATCCTCCTGCTCCGGCTCGTGGGGACATGCAGGACCAGGCTCTCCATCACCCAAGGCCCCCCCGTGGCCATAGCAGGCTGCCGCGCTTACACCACCGAACTGCGCAGCGTCGCATGGCCGGGCAAGTTCAAGCCGGACCTGCCTCCTTGCTATGATGGCACAGCCGACCCTGCGGAGTTCCTCCAGCTCTACGAGCTGGGCATCGAAGCTGCCAACGGAGATGAGAAGGTCATGGCGAACTGGTTTCCCATGGTGCTCAAGGACGGGGCCCGCACTGGCTCCTGAACCTGGCTCCAGGCACAATCTCCTCCTGGGAAGAGATGCGCACCCGCTTCATCGCCAACTTCCAAGGTACTCGCGACCGGCCACCCACCGTGAGTCACATGCACCGCATCAAGCAACAACCCGGGGAGACCCTGCAGAAGTACATCCAGCGCTTCAACAACGCACGCCTCAAGATTCCCAAGGTGACTGAAGAGGCCATCATCTCAGCCTTCTCCGACGGCGTGCGCGACATCAAGATGAAGGAGGAGCTGGCGATGCGTGAACACCTGTGCACTTCTTTGGAGCTGTTCAACTTGGCGAACAAATGCGCCAGGGCTGGCGTCTCTCCCTCCTTGAGCTGCCTGCCGCAGACCCGGAAGAGAAGAAGCTCAAGGCCAAGGAAGTGAAGCGCAAGGGGGCTGCCGTGCTCGCGGCAGAACCAGACACCAAGCGGGGCAGAGATCAGCCCGAACCTGCCAAGGGCAGCCGGTACTGCGTGTACCACGACCTCCACACCCACAACACCAGCGAATGCCAAGAACTCCGAGCCGTGCGTGAAGGAAGGATCGGCCGTTGCCCTGACCGTGGTGACCGGGGATACGGCCGAGGAGGAGGAAGGAACACAGGGTGCTGGGAAGACCGTCGCCTGCGCCAGGGATGGCGCGACCAACCTCGCGAGGATCGCTGGCAAGACCCACCTCGCGAGGGAGGCTGGAGGGATCAGCCTCGCGAGGATCGCCCGTAAGGCAATGCAGGCCTCCCACCACTGCCGCCGCAGCCAAGGAGAAACGAGGACCGCCGCCAGGACGAGGAGGCTGGGGGCTTCCAGGAGCCGTGCGCGATCGCCTGCATCCTGGGCGGAGCTCAGGCCCCAGCCTCTCAGCGCATCTTCAAGCAGTTCGCCCATGAAGTGAATGCAGCCCTCCCCAGGCTCGAAGCCATGCGCCCTCTTAGGTGGTCGGCGTGTGCCATCACCTTCAGCTCAGCAGATCAACTCAAGTGTGCGGCTACAGCCGGAGTCCTCCCGATGCTTTGTTCCCCAATCATCAGCAACGTGGTGGTCACCAAGACCCTCATCGATGGCGGAGCAGGGCTCAACGTCCTGTCCGTGGAGACGTTCAACAACCTCCAAGTGCCCTACAGCCAGCTTCAGCCAACCAAGCCCTTCTCCGGTATCACCGACGGCTCTACAGTCCCGATCGGGCAGGTCCGCCTCCCCGTCACCTTCGGGGCACGCGACAACTACCGCACCGAGCTCATCGACTTCGACGTCGCTCACATCCGCCTGCCGTACAACGCCATCCTCGGGTACCCGGTGCTGGCCAAGTTCATGGCCGTGACTCACCACGGCTATAACGTCCTCAAGATGCCAGGGAGCGGCGGAGTCATCACGGTGCCCTGTGAAGAGAAGGACGTAGCGTGTTCCCTAGGGCGAGCCTTTCAGGCCCCATCACCGGAGGACCCAGATCGCAGAAGCAGGAGGCTTCCCGAGGCCGCCCCCAAGAAGAAGAAGACATCGTTCGGCCTGGCCCCTCAGGAGGTAGGCCCCTCTGGGCCTGTGCCTGCCCAGGGGGAACCTCCTTCATCGCATAGGAAAGCGCGCCCGGCGCCCTCCTCAGGCAGGGCTCGGGGGCTCTCCCCTGGAGGGCCACCGACCTAGCCAGGGTCACGAGGGAGGCGCTGGGGCACCACATGGAGGCGTGTTTCAGAGCACGTTTCCCTCAAGAAGGAGCAAGGCAAGGAGATCCAGACCCACAGGAGTTCGTCAGCAAGACCATTCAGGAGCTACAGGAGTCCAGAGTCATGAGAGGTGCCCGCCGCCTACCAGCAGTGGCTCCCCATCCAGGCGAGGATGGCGGGCTGCACGTCTGCGTCGACATACCAGGGCTCAACCAAGTCGCCTCCCTGGAGTGCCTCTGGCCCTCGCGAGTGGGGCGCTGCGGAGGTCCACCCCACAGCTACATTCGCATGCCTTACGGCTTGCCGAGCGCGGCTGAAGCGTACCAGCGCCTCATGAGGGACATTGCGGAGGCGCAAGAGGCCAGGTGCTCCGCAGCCCTGGCGGAGATGAAGATGGCCCGCGAGGAACCGCCAGCGCCTCCGGAGCCTCCCGAGGCCCCTGGGCCTGGGGGCTCATGAGGATCGGCTTCCGCAGCCCACCGAGCCGGCTACACCAACACCCCTTCATCTTCAGCGTCATCAGGTGACATCTTTCAAGTTTCACTTCCAGCTGGGAGCGCCCCCAGGGCTGCATTATTCCCAGGCCGCGTGGGTCTGTCCCTGCGGCGTATATCCCTTTTATTTCACGTCGTTAGCTTACCTTGTTGGGGGCGCCCCTCGGGCTGCATGATCCCCAAGCCGCTCGGGCCAGGCTCAGCGGCATGTACCCCATTTGCGCTAATTTCCGGTTATGCATTAGAACTGCCATGCTTGATTATTTGATGCCGATCCGCGGCGCCTCCTTTTCTCCATGCTGACCACTTGCACGTTAAAGGGGGGGGGGTACCTGAGCATCGTGACTCAGGGCTCTTACTGGCTCTCCAGCCCTCACCCTCTGGCCTTGACCACGGCATCACGACCTGGCATACCAGCGACGGCTGAGACCAGCTCGAGGGCCGGGACCCGAGGATGTAGAGTGAAGGCATCTAACCGAACTTGCAGGGACACAACACAAGATAAGGCCCAGTGCCAGGCGCAACCCGCCTATAGGTAGGGCCCTGTGAGTCCCGCGCTGGCTCACGGGTACCCAGATACACCTCACCAGGCCCTACCATGCCAGCCACGTGTTAGGGCGGGGCTGTACACGCCCCGGGGGCTCCTCCCGGAGGGGGTCCCCCTCCCACGCACCAGTGGAAGCACCATGCTCCGTGCTAGCTAACAACACTGCTGAGGAGCAGCTATGCCCGTACTCATACGGAAGCGCTATGCTCCACGCTGGTGATAAACAACTAAGGGTGGCCTCCGGGCGACATCAACCTCAGGGAGCCCAGTGCTCAGTGTCTAGCCTCATCGCAACGCCTCCCCTCAGGAGTGTCGCGCGAGGGGGCTGGGCACGGGGGCTGCGCCAGGGTCACGCCCAGACGCACGCTGCCCAGCCAGGTCCCCACGGGCCTGGTTTGTCACGTGCCTCTCCCCGAGCAGAGCCAAGGTATGAAGGCCGTTTGAGCGTCAAGGGGGACTCCTGAGCATCGCGACTCAGGAGCCTAACTTTTCACGTAGCCCCTCACTCCTTGGTCCCGTCCTGGTTTCCGGTCGGGGCTATTGCTCGGTGAGGTACGCGCGTGGTCGGGCTCTGCAGACGTAGAACGGTGGATCTGCCCACATCACACCTCCCTACTTGTTGTTCATGCGCTAAGGGGGACTCCTGAGCATCGCGACTCAGGAGCCTAACTTGTCACGTAGCCCCTCACTCCTTGGTCCCGTCCTGGTTTCCGGTCGGGGCTATTGCTGGGTGAGGTACGCGCGGGGCCGGGCTCTGCCGGCGTAGAATGTAAGAAAGTAGGAAGGAAAAGCACAAATTGCAAAGGAATTCAAAAGAAAATATTACAGTCCACACTGTTATCCCAGTATCAGGCGCAAGTTTAAATGCCTCCCCGAGGCATGATACATGTGCAGGAATCAAAAGCAGGATATGAGCCACGATGGAGTCACTTGACGGTGGGGGAGCGGCGCGGCGTGGGTTCGCCTCATGGAGCAGCGGGGGAGCGGCGCGGCGTGGGTTCGCCTCACGGAGCAGCTGGGTCGACCACGCCTTGCTCCGGCTTGGTGCTCAAGGCCTGGAACTTCCCCAGCAGAGCCTCTGCGCGACCCTTCACAGCCTCGGCAGCAGCCGCCGCGCGCTGGCCGCTCACGGGCTCCAGCAGGCTGTCAAGGTCGAACCCGGGATCGCAAAGGTGGATGTGGGTGAGAACCCGCGTCAGTGCTGCAGAAGACAGAACACGCGCCTCGGCCTCGGCTGTGGGGCCGAGGCCAAGGGCGACATCTTCAAGAGCGTGGACCAAGAAGGGAAGCATCTTGGCGGGGCCGTCCTCAGCGCTGGCCAGCGGGCTCTCCAGGCCGCTATCATAAAGCGTCCTCAGCGAGGAGCGAGCCTTCGCCTCCAGCTCCGTGAAGGCCACGCGGTCTTCGGCGAGGACCAGGGCCTTGCCGTCCAGCTCGGCCTTCCTCGCCCCCAATTCCTGCTCCAGCGCGCCTAGGCGGTCGCGGCGTTTCTTGAGCTTGGCCTCCCGGCCCTCGACGACCGCCTCACGAGCCTTCACATCCCCTTCCTGCTCTTGGCGAAGGCGAACCTCTTTCGCGAGCTGATCCCGCAGGCCCTGCAGCTCGTCCTCCAGCACCTTGCAGCGACCACAGGCGTCGACCACCTCTCCCAGGGCTGCATCGCGAGCAGCCTTTGCCTCAAGGACGGCCTGCTTCTCCTCGTCGCATGTCGTCGAGGCCTGGACCAGCGCCGCCCGAATCGAAGCGTCGGAGTGAACCCATCCAGAAACCAGCTCCAAGCGCCCGGCCACCAGGCGGGGGTCGGCGCCGAGAAGATCCTGCCGCAGCCGGTCCAGCTCAGCAACAGCGTGGTCCAGGACGGCGGAAGGAGTCGGGGAGATAGCAGCCGGTGGAGTAGGAGGAAAAGGCGGCATCACGGCCGCAGCATCCTGAGGCGGAGTCCGCCGCGCCCCGACAGCTGTAGCAATGGCGGCAGACGGGAGCACCTGGGAGCAACTTGGGCCGTGGGGGCTGAGCTCGCCCCAGCCGGCTCAGTCAGGCCCCGCGAGGATGACCGGGTGGGAGAAGCTTGTGCGTCGCGGTCACCTTCTTTCAGGGGCGCTGTCACGAACGAAACCTCGGGAGCCCCCTTTGACTTCTTCGCTGCGGGCGCCAACCTATCCAAAGATGCGGACGTCTAGCCTCAGAAGCAGAGCAAGAGATAAAGACAAGAATCGATCGCTTACGGGTCGTCGCCAGTGAGCTCAAGCAGCCTCCGGCCAAATTTGAAGCCTGAAAGCCGGCTGGAAGGGTCAACCTCGGGAAGCTTGGAGGCGGAAGGTGCGTCTGCGGTTCGCCCCGGGGCCGGGGGAGACCCGCGGGAGATCAGCCCGGTCCTGTCCTTCTTCGGGATCAGGGGCGAGCTCCCGCCGTCCTGCTCGTCGTCATCTTCGTCGTCATCGTTCGGAGAGAGGCGGAGAACGCGGGACCCGCGCCGGGGGAGGGGAGCCCTCGACTCTCCGTCGGTCGCCTCGGAGTCAGGCCCTTTTCTGCGCTCCCCTCCTTCCTCTTCTTCGCTGGAGTCGCCGGAGGGCACGTCCACCGGTCCCTCGGGAGCCTCCAGGGGCACGGGCCCTTCCCCGTTGAAGACGGGCATGGACTTCACTACCCGCTGCCAGTCGTCGCGGAGGAACAAGGGCGTAGGAGCGCCCTCCAACCTTGCCACATTGCCCCCGACCAGAGATTGGAGAACCGCGGCCAAGTCTCCGGCGGCCCAGGCCGCGGGGCTCGGACGGGGCCTCCACATTGGAAGCGAGTACTGCCGAAGCGAAGCCAGCTGGTGCTCCCGGAACTCCCTCAGCAACGACGCGCCTGTCAGCTTCGCCTCCGCCATGTCGGCAGGCCTCAGATCCGCGTCCATCTTCTCCAACACCATCTTCGTGCGGGGATCCGTGAGCTCCGCTCGACCCCAGTTGCTGGAGCTCGTAGGCTGCTCGGTGGGCAAGATCAACCGAGGGTGGATGCACTCAGCGTCCACCAAGACCCACTTGCTCCTGAAGCCCTCGATCCTCTTCCCAGAGTTCGAGATGGCAATGGAGCCACCGTACGCGATGAAGATCGCGCACGCGGAAGCAGGACCACAAGAGGTCCGGAGGGAGAAGTAGTGGCGCAGCAAGGCCACTGAGGGCTGCACCCCAACGTGGGCCTCGCAATAATAAGCAAAGATCACGAGGAGAAGGACGGAGTTGGGATGGAGATGCAGAGCCTACAGCTTGTAATGGCGGAGGACAGAGAAGAAGAACTCGGAGAAGGGAGGCACCAGGCCAGCGACAATGGCGCTTACGAAGAGTGGATAGAAGGTGCTCGTCTAACCCTCAGAGGTGGTGGAGCCGGCCTTAAACACCTTCGCCCCGTCGATGCCTCACGCCGTCGCTATCCGGCGCAACCGGGCAAGGCCCGCCTACGACACGTTCGGCGGGTCCAGGGCAGACGAGTACCAAGCTGCGGCCGGGGGCTGGTGAGGCGCCATGGCTTCCTGGGTCGCACGGTCAGAGCAGATCTGGAGATTTTGGAGGAAGGAAGGAGAAGCGCAGGAAAGGGGATCTGAACGGCAACTGGGGGAAGCAAGAAGAAGGGCCTAGGCGGACGCCACTCTCTTATCAACTCGCACGGCTGCTAAGGCGCCCACGTCCTGTCAACCGCCACGCGGCGCCCAAGGCCGCAGGCTGTTAGGGCCCGTGGCGCTTCGCTCTTGCCCTATCGCCTCCCTGCACGGCCAAGTCCGGGCGCGCCTTGGGCCCGGGGGCTACTGTCGGCATTCTGGGAACGGGGGTCCCCGGACTTGCCTGCCTGTGGCCTGCGGCGTGGTTCGAAGGGGGGCCCAGCACGGCCCATCTTCACCAGCACAAACCCAAGACCCTCGCGAGGGGCAAGCCTCGCGGGGCGGACGACACGGAGCTTCCTCAGGCACGGCCTCGTCAGGCTGGTTAACAAGGAGGCGGAGAGATCAAGGCAGGGTACCTCGCGAGGTGCCCGTGACGCAAGCCATGACGACTCAGGGCCCAGGCGGGTGCCAGCCCGCGCAGCGTCCTCCTTTCCTCTTTGGTGCAAAGGGGGCAAGCAGAGCCACGGAGTACCGAGGCATCAGGCAAAGGTTGCCGTTTCGGTGCAACGAGACCAAGACCAGGAGGACTACAAGATGGAGGTCACCGTGGAGCCCAAGACGGCGTCTTCACCAGAGCTTTGCGCAGGCGAAGACTACTTTTGTCAGGATAGTTGATACTTGATGTCCCCCTTCAAATTAGCCCGCCATTGTTGGCTCCCTTCCCGCTCAATATTTGGGGAGAGGACCAGGGCCACTATAAATAGGACCAGCCACCCGTGTAGCAAAGGGTTCGGCTCAGTCTCCTTCAAGGGCTCAACAAGTAGAGAGGTGGTAAAGAGAGAGAGAGAGAGAGAGAGAGAGAGAGAGAGAGAGAGAGAAAGGTGGCTGAACTCCTCCCAGCAGTTCATCGCCCCAGCCAAGAACAGACCCTCGCGAGGCTGTTCTTCCTTGTACTGTCCATTATCATCAGCCCAAGAGGCAATCCACCACACCACACACGGGAGTAGGGTATTACACCACAATGGTGGCCCGAACCAGTATAAACCCTGTGTCCCTTGTGTTGTTCTTTTCGTAGCTTTGATCCTAGCATGGCGGAGGGGTGCAGGGAGGTAGGAGGTGAAATCTCCGCGCGCACCCCAGTGTTCGAACCTCAAGGGTCTGCCGGAACCCGAAATCCGACAGTTGTAGTTAATTATAGCTTCTGATGTTCCAGAATTTGGTTGTTGTCTCAGTACCAATTATTTCATTTGCACATTGATCTTTTTGAGAAGATTTGTCATAATTAACATGTTTCTTCAGTTTTTAAAAATAAGCATTGGTGATTTTCTATGTTGCTATAAACCCATTTCCCCTACAATTGTTACTGATCTAATTTTAAATATTATAGGATGAACGTAAGTGTTCTTACTTGGAGTGGGTTGATCAAGAGCGGCCACGGTCTTTGAAGATGTGCCTAGAGAAGCTCTGGAGCATGTATGAGGAAGAGAACACACATAGGTTTAGAGAAAGTGTTGTCAACGCTGAAGCATATTTCAAGATGCGGGATAAAAAGTTGAAGGTGGAGAATGAGCTCAGATTTTTTAAATCGGACTTTGCTAAGATGGTGTTGGAGAAGGAGGAGGCACTTTCCCGTGCAAAACGGGTTCTTACTGAACTAAAAGCAAAGGTGGATAAGACGAGCCTGGATGATCTCGATTAGGAAAATGAATATATTTTCTTATGAAGTTGAACTGGCTATATGTTGTATTGTGTTGTTTTCATGTAGCTACCGTACTATGATGTTATAATATATTTATGTGCCTGATATGAAATTGGCAAACAACTGTTCGATATGAATGTGAATTTGCGTAATACTGGAATTATACATTGTAAACTAATAAACCTGCTAAATGTGTCATGGACCTTTGCAAACGGTTCTAGCAAAAAAAGCACTTGCGATGGATAGCCCTATGCCACACAATTTTCTTCAGCAAATCGTGTGTGATATAGTTGACAAAAGCAAATAGTTAACCATGGAAAACCATGTGTGATAGTTACACCTTTCACACACAAGCCTACACATAAAACTGTGTGGAATATACATACGAACGGAAACGTTTTCCCTGGATTGACTGTGTGGGATGTACATAAGAATGGAAACGTATTCCTTAGACTGACTGTGTGTGATATACATACCTACGGATATGTTTTTCTGGGATTCACCGTGTGGGATGTACATACCTATGGAAATGATTTTCTCGGATTACCCTGTGGGATGTACATACCTACGAAAATGATTGGGCTTCGATGCCTCGCCCGATCGCACACGGCCCCAGCCTGGGTCCCAGAAGAGCCTATCCCCGGTGATTTTTGGGTCGTGTGCAAAGGACACCCTATCGCACACACTCACTTGGCGACGGTTCCAAATGCCGTCTCGGAAAGGGGTTACAAACCGTTTGTTTAGGACCGACAAGCACCAGTGTTAAGTGATTTTCTAGCCATTTAATGACCGTCATTCAAATTTGAAATACATCTACATGCAACGACTAACCATAACGGCTTTAAAATCATATTTGTGCACTTGTGTGCGAATTAATTCCATGTGCGGTAAACTAGAAGGAATTTTCAAACATATTGGTCTCACGGCATGGACACATGCATGGAGTTCCATGGCATTTTAATTCCAAAAAATTAAAAAATGATCAGAAATACATGAAACCTTGCTTGATGTAATGTCATGCCACCAAGATTATGTGGTAAAAAATTGGCATGTTTGGCGAAAGTTTGGACACATACCCCTCAGAAGCCGGAGCAACTCACTCGAAGGCTCGTGGTTCCAAGAGGGAACAATGCATGTTTGATGACGAATGGGAGATAGCTTCCTCTTACGGCCTTCAAATTTTTTTCTATGTTTAACATGCACTACTACAACTATCATGTGAAAAATTGGAAAAATCTAGGGGTCATTTGACCTTTTAAAGACATTCAAGTGATTTTCTAGCCATTTAATGACCGTAATTCAAATTTTAACTACATATACATGCAACGGCTAACCATAACGGTTTGGTAAATCATATTTTTTTGTACTTGTGTGTGAGTTAAAAAAATATCAGACGATGTAAATATCTGGTGTTCAAAAAAGAAAACCGGCCCCCACACGATTGGCACTCTATTTTGCGGTCGAGGTTTGGTAGGTGAGTGGCGGGGATCATTAATGAGACACGGTTCTGTATTGGAAACCGCCAGCTATTAAGTTCACACACGGATTTTGCTGCGGTAATCGTGTGTAAGTCATACTATGGTACTCGTATATTCTGGCGACCGGCGTGTGTACAGTTCTCGTCGATCTAGATTCCGACCGCCAATAAATACTACCTTGCTCATGTCATCCCGCCTGCATTCTCATCTACATCCCCGCCACGCTTGTCCTCTCTCTCTCTGTCTGTCTCTCAAATCTCTGCCATGGCGCCACCGGTCTGCCCACGTGCCGATGAGGAGTCGCTGCCCTCCAAGGATGCTCACTCGAATAGCAGCGACGAGGACCCCTATGGCCGGACGAGGTTGCGCCGGACCCCCCCAACTTTGGATTGGTTTTGGGCCGGTACAATCTTTATCTGTGGAAGTCGCTGCCGCGGGCTGAGAAAGCCAGGCAAGTGGCGTTCAATAAGGAGATGGTGGAGGAGGAAGCTTGGTACCAGGTGGCATGTGAAGCCCGTGATGCCGCCTGGAAAAAGGAGGCGGTGGAGCTTTGGGGGCGGGAATGTCGTCGTGCGGAGGAGGTGTACGAAGACGGGTACTTCACGAGGAAGGTCAAAGGCACAGGGCACCTCATCGCTGCATGGAGGTGGGCCAATAAGCTCCAGTGTGCCACCAATGAGGAGCTCCGGTGGGCGCCCAACGAAATGGCAAGATCATTCACGCTCGTCCCCCAACAAGAGGCAGATCGGTATGTCAAGCGCTGCAAGGCGGAGGAGGCAGAGTACTGCCTCCGCACTGGGAAAACGCCGCGCACCAAGGAGCTGTTGGCGAGGGGCTGTCGGAATACTGGCCCCAGGAGAGATTATTAGTTTCAGTATTGTCCGTTTTCAATTTTATGCATTGTACCTAGTAGTTAAGTATCATCACGTATATGTGATGATATTATATATATATTATGTGATGAACTAATGAACAATTAATATATATATTATGAATTCCATTTTCTATCTGTTTTTGTATACTAATTTGAATCTAGCTGTTATCATCCACATATACAGAATGGAAAGCGTATATACACACATTGAAACAGAACATATAAGAACGGAAAACAGAGTACACACATTGAAACAGAGCAATACTATGATTGCTGTGAATACATAGCTATCCACGTCGAAACGACTCAACAAAATAAAATGCATCCATGAGACCATGACCAGCAGCCCTTGCCTACGGTAGCCCTTGGCTCTGCCTGAACTCGTGCAGGCGTTTGTCCAAGCGGTTGACACGCTCGCGGTACATCTGGAGCGCGATCTCGAGCTCCAAGTTGTCTATTTGATCGAAGATCACCAGCTCGAGGATGCGATGGCCATGTTCCTCTACTGCACCCAGGTGGACACTTGGGCCAAGGAGGTGGTCGAGCCTACCGACCAGCGCGTTGGCATCGGGCCGCGGACAAGGCGAATGGCGCAACCCATGCGAACGGCACGGCGGGCGTCCAGTGCAAGTATGGCACGGCCGACCTCTGGTGCAAGTACGGCGTAGAGGGCCTCTGCCAACTCCTGGCGAGGAATGGGGGAACTGACGGGACATGTACCCAGCTGCGACGCCCTGTCGACAGCAGGCAAGCGCCGATGGATACGCTCTTGCTATGCGGCGTGCCGCGCCACTCGCTCTATGGCGCTCCAACGGTCTCGTCGTGCGGCGAGCCACGGCCTATCGGTGTGGATGCACCTAGCTTGCTCTACGGCGCGCCATCGGTCATGTTGTGCGGCGAGTTGTAACCTCTCGGCGCTGACATGCCTATCTTGATCTGCGGCGCAAGCGCCATGCGCCAAGGGTCTGCTCAACTGTAGCAATGACGCGCATCACGGCGTCGTCCATCGCGTTACCGGGGAGCGCCTCAGCCTCGACAGGCCGTGGCACTTGCTTGTTTTCCTCATCGACGAGGTTGAAGGCAGAGGCGGCGCTTTGGTAGGTTAGCATGCTTGGAAAAGGTGGATGTGCTACAGGCTACACTTGTTGCCTCCGCGCGTCGCACGCCGCCTAGGTTTATGCGCAATATCACTGGGTGGCGGGAAACCGGTGAGGAAATGGTGGAAACGGTGGCGTGTTCATAAAATGCCATCAATTAATGGAAACTTAGAACAGAAGGAACATTGAGCTAGCACAAGAACTAGATGATGATCAGATGATCGTTTATCCTAGTTAATTATGCATGTAATAGTTTACTTTGGTGTGTGGAAATGTCATGTGTGTACTAGCCACCTATGTAATTGGATGTTTGCCATGTATTACACACATCTTGTTTATGTGAAACGTTTCTATTCTCTTGGCTCAAGACAAACGGTTTATCAGAATGAACTATATGCCCTCCATTGCACACGCCTTGATCTAGTTGAATCATTTCTGTTGCGTTGCCTAATCGAAAATAGTTCATCCGTGTGAACCGTATGCCATATATCGCACACACTTTGACATGGCTGACCGTTTTTTTGTGTTGGCTAATCACAAACCGTTCATCCGAGTGAACCGTAACATGTATATCGCACACACCTTCACCTGGATGCCTGTTTCTTTTGTTCTGCCACATCGCAAACATTTAATTGAACTGAACTGTATGCCCTGCATCGCACACGCAACTAAAATATGAACTATGTTTGATGCATCCATCATCGCAAATCTTTTGCACCTTTTTTGATGGTTTTTACACCACCGTTTGCGATTAATGCATCGCACATAGTTTCGTCAAAGGGTCTCTGATCGTAGTGTCGCATTAGCAGCAACCTGCAATACTGTCACTTATATTATTTTGAGAATCTCTAAACAACATCGTAATTTGCTTTGGTTATGAATTTAGTCCTAATATGATGGGCATCCAAGAGGGATGTAACAAAAACTTTCATATTAAGTGCATTGAATACTATGTGAAGTTTGATTCCTTATGTTTGTTTTGAGATATAAAGATGGTGATATTAGAGTCATGCTAGTGAGTAATTGTGGATTGATAGAAATACTTGTGTTAAAGTTTGTGATTCCCATAGCATGCACGTATGGTGAACCATTATGTGATGAAGTCGAAGCATGATTTATTTATTGATTGTCTTCCTTATGAGTGGCCGTCGGGGACGAGCGATGGTCTTTTCCTACCAATCTATCCCCCTAGGAGCATGCGTGTAGTACTTTGGTTTGATAGCTAATAGACTTTTGAAATAAGTATGTGAGTTCTTTATGACTAATGTTGAGTCCATGGATTATACGCACTCTCGCCCTTCCACCATTGCTAGCCTCTCTAGTACCGTGCAACTTCTGCCGGTGCATTACACCTACCATATACCTTCCTCAAAACAGCCACCTTACCTACTATTATGGCATTTCCATAGCCAATTCTAGGATATATTGCCATGCAACTTCCATTGTTCCGTTTATTATGACACGCTTCATCATTGTCATATTGTATCGCATGGTCATGTAGTTGACATCGTATTTGTGGCAAAGCCACCATTCATATTTTTTTATACATGTCACTCTTGAGTCATTGCACACACCAGTACACCGCCAGAGGCATTCATAGAGAGTCATATATTTGTTCTAGTATCGAGTTGTAATTCTTGAGTTGTAAGTAAATAAAAGTGTAATCGTCATCATTATTAGAGCATTGTCCCATGTGAGGAAAGGATGATGGGGATTATTATTCCCCCACAAATCAGGATGAGACTACGGACGAAAAAAAGAGAAAGGAAAAAAGAAGAAAAAAAAGAAAGAGAAAAGGAGGCCAAAGAGCCCAAAATAAAAAATGAGAGAAAAGAGAGAAGGGGCAATGCTACTATCCTTTTTCCACACTTGTGCTTCAAAGTAGCACCATGATCTTCATGATAGAGAGTCTCCTATGTTATCACTTTCATATACTAGTGGGAAATTTTCATTATAGAACTTGGCTTGCATATTCCAATGATGGGCTTCCTCAAATTTCCCTAGGTCTTCATGATCAAGTGAGTTGGATGCACACCCACTTAGTTTCTTTTTGAGCTTTCGTACACTTATAGCCCTAGTGCATCTGTTGCATGGCAATCCCTACACACTCGCATTGATATCTATTGATGGGCATCTCCATAGCCCATTGATACGCCTAGTTGATGTGAGACTATCTCCTTCTTTTGTCTTCTCCACCACCACCATATTCTATTCCACCTATGGTTCTATATCCATAGCTCACGCTCATGTATTGCGTGAAAGTTGAAAAGGTTTGAGAACATCAAAAGTATGAAACAATTGATTGGCTTCTCATCGGGGTTGTGCATGATGTAATACTTTGTGTGATGAAGATGGAGCATAGCCAGACTATATGATTTTGTAGGGATAACTTTCTTTGGCCATGTTATTTTGAGAAGACATGATTGCTTTATTAATATGCTTGAAGTATTATTGTATTTATGTCAATATTAAACTTTTGTTTTGAAACTTATGGATCTAAATATTCATGCAAAAATAAAGACAATTACATGGATAAATAAGTTAGGTAGCATTCCACATCAAAAATTCTATTTTTGTCACTTCCCTACTTGAGGACGAGCAGGAATTAAGCTTGGGGATGCTTGATACGTCTCCAACGTATCTATATTTTTTTATTGTTCTATGATATTATATTATCTGTTCTGGATGTTTTATATGCATTATTATGCTATTTTCTATTATTTTTGGGTCTAACTTATTAACCCAGAGCCAGAGCCAGTTTCAGTTTTTTCCTTGTTTTTGAGTTTCGCAAAAAAGGAATATCATACGGAGTCCAAACGGAATAAAACATTATGATGATTTTTCTTGGACCAGAAGACACCTATGAGACTTGGAGATGAAGTCAAAATACCCACGAGCCAATGACAAGCTGTAGGGGCATGCCTGATGTCGCTTGAAGCTACGTCGGTATATCCCCGAAGAGGAAGGGATGGCGCAGCACAGCGGCAGTAAGTATTTCCCTCAGATCTGAAACCAAGGTTATCGAACCAGTAGGAGAACCAAGCAACACAACATAAACAACACCTGCACACAAATAGCAACATCTCGCAACCTGACGTGTTAAAGGGGTTGTCAATCTCTTCTGGGGTACGGCGCCTCAAGATAGGCAAACGGACGTGAGGTAAATTTGTAGTAGATTGATAGATCAAACGCCAAATAAAATAAATAAGAATAAATTGCAGCATGGTATTTTTGTATTTTTGGTTTAGTAGATCTGAAAATAAATGCAAAGGAAAAGTATATTGCAAAGGTAAATATATGAGAAAGAGACCTGGGGGCCGTAGGTTTCACAAGTGGCTTCTCTCGAGAAAAATGGCAAATGGTGGGTGAACAAATTACTATTGGGAAATTGATAGAACTTCATATAGTCATGACGATATCCAGGCAATGATCATTACATAGGCATCACGTCCAAGATTAGTAGACCGACTCCTGACTGCATCTACTACTATTACTCCACATATCGACCGCTATCCAGGATGCATCTAGTGTATTAAGTTCATGAAGAAACGGAGTAATGCAATAAGAACGATGACATGATGTAGACAAGATCTATCTATGTAGAGATAGACCCCCGTTGTTTTATCCTTAGTAGCAACGATACATATGTGCCGGTTCCCCTTCTGTCACTGCGATCAAGCACCGTAAGATCGAACCCACTACAAAGCACTTCTTCCCATTGCAAGATAAATAGGTCAAGTTAGCCAAACAAAACCCAAATATCGGAGAAGAAATATGAGGCTATAAGAAATCATGCATAAAAGAGATCAAAGAAACTCAAATACTTTCATGGATATAAAAAGATAGATCTGATCATAAACTCAAAGTTCATCGGATCCTAACAAACACATGACAAAAGAGTTATATCATATGGATCTCCAAGAGACCATTGTATTGAGAATCAAGAGAGAGAGAGAGAGGAAGCCATCTAGCTACACTACAAAAAAAAGACACATCCGTGACATTTTGGGCCGAACGAATTTTTTTCTGTCATACATATGAAACTTCTATGACGATAATTGTGACAAAACCCGGTATCATGTGGGCTCCTACTTCTATGACAAAAAATCATGACAAAAAATGGGCTTTTCATCCTGGGCGGGCCGGAGACACAGCTGCATGACATTCTTTGGGCCGTCCATGATGGAAAAAACCGTGGTAGAAGCGAGGGGGAGGAAAATTTCGGGGAGTTCCCGGTTACGGTGAGAGGTCGGGGGCCGAGTGATGGGCGTTTGTCTCGTACACGTACGCGCGTGTGTGCGAGGCGTTGGCTCTAACTGAACCCGAGCGAGGCGTTGGGCTCTAACTGAACCCGAGCGATTGCACTGCAGGCTACCGTTACTGAACCCGAGCGATCGATCGATGGCTGTTAACTGAACCCGATCGAGCGAGTCCTTCGCTACTGCTGCTAACTGAAGCCGATCGATGGGATGAACAGTGAGCATTGCAGGGGGGTTTGGATGAACAGTGAGTGGTGGTGTTGCCTTTGGATGAATAGGACCCCGTGGTGTGGTGGAGGGCTGGATGAACAGTAGACGATGGAGGGGTGCCCGTGGAGGGGTGGATGAACAGGACCCCGTGGTGTGGAGGGCTGGATGAACAGTAGATGGTGGAGGGTGGTTGAACAGGACCCCGTGGTGTGGAGGGCTGGATGAACAGTAGACGGTGGACGGGTGGTTGAACAGGACCCCGTGGTGTGGAGGGCTGGATGAACAGTAGACGGTGGAGGGGTGGTTGAATAGTAGCCGGTGGAGTAGCGCGCGGTGGACGCTGGATGAACAGGAGCCCGTGGAGGCTGGATGAACAGGAGCCCGTGGAGGCTGGAGGAGGTCGATGGTGGAGATGAACAGTATCCCGTGGAGTCCCGTTTTACGGTACGCCACACCCCTCCCAATAACAGGACCCCCATTTTGACCGTAGCGCTCCAACGCAAGTTCGTTTCGTCCGTTTTGCGGTACGCCACACCCCTCCCGATCAACAGGACCCCCGTTTCGACCGTAGGAGGTCCGTTTCCTCTGTTTTGCGGTACGCCAGACCCCTCCCAATGAACAGGATCCCGTTTTGAACGTGGCCGGTGGAACACAAGGCCGTTTCCTCCGTTTTGCGGTACGCCAGGCCTTGTTTCCATCGCCTGTTCCGTCCAAGCCCACCCGATGAACACGACGCATTCCGTTGCCTCCCCATGAACACGACGCATTCCGTTGCCTCCCATGAACACGATGACGATGCTGTTTCTCCGTTTCGACCCAGCCATGTACACGAGCCCTGGCCGTACGTATGCGCGGGTAGGCGTTCGAGACCCCGCCTGTATTTACACATACTTGGCCGTATTTTCTTTCTTGCACCCTGGCCGATGTACGTACGTGTAAATGCTATGTGCGCGCCTCTACTACGACACATGCGTGCCTCTACTACGACACGTGCGCGCCTCTACATCGACCACTACGTACATACATGTTCGCAACCAGAATGACAACACTATGTACGCTTCGACCAGGTGGGTCCCGACTGTCAGGCACTTCCTTGCCTGCGAAGATGTAGCTGGTCGGTCCCAGCAGTCAGGGGGTGAATCATTTTGTTTGCCTGGACGCACTTCCTTGCGTGCGAAGATGTAGCTGGTGGGTCCGAGCAGTCAGGGGGAAACATTTTTTTTGCGAAATACAGTGGCCCGTCCTGTGGGTCCCAGCTGTCAGCTGGAGGAATCATTATTTTCCGCGTAATAAGGAGGCACTTCCTTGCTACGGCCGTGGACCCAGCTGTCAACCTCTCCATGTATAGTCCACCTCCGATGGAAGTCGTTCCTTGACCACGTTGACCACACCGCGCTGAGAGCACCAGGGCGGTGGACGACGGCGAGGCCTAGGAAGGGGACGACACGGAAGCAGGGAAAACTCTGCAGTTGTTTCCCACGCGGAGGGGAGTACGATTGTACGAGGGTCTACTGGTTCATCTGCTGTCGCCGGAGAATAACAGCATGTGTGGGTGAGTAGAGGGATGGCTAGGGCGGGCGGCGAGGCCTGCTCGGCAGCACAGCCGGCCGCGAGGAGGAGGGAGCAGGCAGTCCCGCCGACGCTTGTTTGAGCGGCTGGAGCAGGAAGAGCAGAGATTGAAGTAGCACGACGGCCATTGGATGGACATCCAACAATCAGTGCTTGTGCGTCAACCTTTTTTAGGAAAGCCTCACATCTGTGGAAAACAGCATACAGCCCATCTGCCATTATTTCTAATAATTTACGGCCCATTTGCTAATTCTTAAGGTTTTTTTGGAGCCATATTCTTTTTGTTAGCATTACAGCCCATATTGTGGCAACGGTTAAAAAATTATACGAAATTTTGCATGTTTCGGTGCGGTCCGAACTATTTTTAATCCCGAAATTTCGACTCACATTCAAACTGATTTTAAAAATAAATGTATATCAATATAAAATCCAACAAATTCTCCACGCAAAAAAATTAATGTAATTTAAAATCTTGAAATGAAAAAAAGATATTTGAAACTAATTGCCGGTTTGATGTGTTTTAAAAATGTACAACCCATTTCTCATTACTGATGGGCCATTTTCTCGGCCAGCCGAAAGAAAGCTCTCCTCATCTTGAAAGATTTGCAGCCCAACAGGCCTGACAAAGCGACTTACTTGGCAAATCACAAAAAACTGGGCTATGGCCGTGGACCCAGCTGTCAGCCTCTCCACGTACAGTACTCTTCCGATGGAAGTCGTTCCTTGACCACGTTGACCATGCCGCGCGGAGAGCACCATGGCGGTGGACGACGGCGAGGCCTAGGAAGGGGACGACGCGGCAGTGGAAGCCCACACGGAGAGGACTACGAGGGTTCACTGGTTGGCTGCGGTGTGAGGCTGCCGTCGTTGCAGGGCCTGGCCAGCGGGGGGAATAGTAGGGGGCGGTGAGGCCTCTACGGTAGCATAGCCGGCCATGGGAGGCAGGAGCATGCGGCACGACCGGCGCTGCTTTGGGCGGCCGGAGCAAGAAGACCAGAGGTTGAAGAAGCACTACGGCCGTTGGATGGACATCGTACGGTCATTGGAGCTAGAATCGTTCATATTGACTAAGTTGACAAAGCCCTTCGTCCCCGTCAACTTAGTAGGCCCACAAGTCAGCCTCCCAGCAAGGTGGGTCCCAGCTAGCCGGGGGAGTATTCATTTTTTTGTGCGTAATAAGGAGGCACTTCCGGTGGGTCTGAGCTGATAGCGAGGGGGACATTTTTTCCCGAAATACGGTGGCCCGTCCGGTGGGTCCCGGCAGTCAGGGGGAAACGATTTTTTTCCAAAATACTGGTGGCCCCTCCGGTGGGTCCCTGCTGTCAGGTGGAGGAATAATTATTTTCCGCGTAATAAGGAGGCACTTCCTTGCGGCTGCCGTGGACCCAACTGTCAGCCTCTCCACATACAGTACTCTTCCGATGGAAGTCGGTCACTGACCATGTTGACCACGCCGCACCAAGAGCACCAGGGCGGTGGACGACGGCGAGGACTAGGTAGGGGACGACTCGCAGCCGGGGAAGACGCGGCAGTGGATGCCCACGCGAAGAGGAGTACGAGGGTTCACTGGTTCGGCTGCAGTGTGAGGCTGCTGTCGCCACAGAATAACAGGGGGTGTGGGTGAGTAGAGGGATGGCCTGGCCAGCGGTGGGAGTAGTAGGGGCGGTGAGGCCTCCGCGGCATCACAACCGGCCATGGGAGGCAGGAGCACGCGGCACGACTGGCGCTGGTTTGGGCGGCTAGAGCAAGAAGACCAGAGGTTGAAGAAGCACTACGGCCGTTGGATGAACATCATACGGTAATAGGAGCTAGAATCGTTCATATTGACTAAGTTGACAAAGCCGTCCGTCCCCGTCAACTTGGTAGGCCCACAAGTCAGCCTCCCACTATGCTGGGTCCCAGCTGGCAGGGGGAATATTCATTTTCTTGTGCGTAATAAGGAGGCACTTCCTTGCGTGCAAAGATAGCTGGTGGGTCCGACATGTCAGCGGGGGGCACTTTATTTCGTGAAATACAGAGGCCCTTTCGGTGGGTCCCAGATGTCAGGTGGAGGAATCATTATTTTGCGTGTAATAAGGAGGAATTTCCTTGTGTGCGGTCGTGGACCCAGCTGTCAGCCTCTCCACGCACAGTCTACTTCTGATGGTGTCGTTCATTGACCACGTTGACCACGCCGCGCCGAGCGAATCCAAGGTGGTGGACGACGGCGAGGCCCCGGACAGCAACGAGCCGGAATTGGGAAGATGCGGGAGTAGAGTCGCAGACAAAGAGATGTACGAGGGTTAACTGGTTCTTGTGCAGTGTGGTTCGCCAGACGGTGGAGAAGAACAGGAGGTGTGGAGGGGTGGAGGGATGGCCTGGCCAACGGTGGAGTAGCACTTCATAGCGAAGCATGCTAAGCAGAGCTGCTAGCAGCAGGAGGCGGGAGTTGGTCCCGGCGGCGCTGGAGGAAGAAGACGAGAGATTGAAGATGGATGCCGGTCGTTGGATGTAAATCCAATGGCTAACATGTTAGAATCATTTGTTGACTAAATTGACAACGACTTGCATTGGCTTCGACCTATTGGCCCACATTTCAGCCTCTAAAAATGTGGCACGTATTCAACCCATTTTTTCAGAATTTACAGTCTTTTTTTGCGCGGTAGAATTTACAGTCAATTTGATCTTTTTTTTGAATTACAGCCATTAGCTGGGCTGGGTGAACAAATAATGTAGCATCCATGTGGCCCGTTTATTTTATTTCCTAATAAATTACAGCCCATTTGCACTTTCTTGAAATTCATGATTTTGCTGGGCTGATTCTAATTATAATGTTGGGTTGGGCCAGCAATGTTATCAAAAAATAAAATGGGGCTGAGCATTTTGTTATAAATATATTTAAATAATAAGTGATATTATTACATTCGTCCTTAAATCTTACCAAGATTTTGTACACAATCACTAGGATTTTCGTGCCAAAACAATCCAGGATTTTATTTGTTAAGAAATTATTTTTATAAGTTAATAAGATGTGGGACATTGTTTTCTTACATATGTAAGTATCTGTTAAATATATGATGACAATAAAAATAATATATAATAACATATAATTTTTTTTAGAAAAACAGGGAGCATCTCCCCGGTTCCATTGCTGAGAACGAAACCACAACATATTCTGATACAGCAGCTCAAAGAGCAGTTCGAAAGCAAAGGTAGAAAATCTACAAACTAGGGGGTGGATTAACAAGTTCTCTGAATAACACAAATCACCCGAGCAGTGCCAAAGGCAGGGCGGATAGAGCACTCAAATGACACAAGGAGGGTCCAGCGAAGCCTTCATGGTCTTCAGCCGAGGGGCCGTGTCAGCCTGCGGCGACCAGTAAGCAAGCGGAGACACCGGGCTGGAAGGCGTAGCATGGTGGATGTCCCTCTTTTTCGGCGCCAGGTGCCCATCATCTTCATCAGAGATCTTGAGACGAGCCCACGGGTCCAGCCCCAGAGCAGGTCGAGCCTTGTTCAGCCACAAGTGATCGCCAATGGTTTCTGGAAGGATCTTGTTAGGGTTTCCATGAAGCTCATCAACTTGTCCTTGTCTGATCCGGAGGATAGAATCGCCCAGTTCCTCACCATGTTCCTGATCAACCTCAAGACCTGCGGAATGGAAATCCAAGAGGTGTTATTGAAAATCATAGCATTTCTATATTTCCACAGGCACCAAAGGACAGCTGAGCTAACAGTGTTTAAAACTGAGCACTTTTTGGTAGCAATCCAGAATCTAGCGACAGATTCGAAGGATGAGCCAATCTGACTAGAGAAATATTCCTCAATGTGGGCCCAGAGATGTTTAGCAACTATACATTCAAAAAATAGGTGAGAACAAGACACTTGTTCCAAGCAGTAAACACAATTAAGGGGTTTGATGATGTGTCTCTTCCTAAGGTTATCCCTACTCATCAATTTGTTTTTGGAGAGAAGCCAGAGAAATACATGAGTTTCAGGGGGAACTCTCAATTTCCAGACAGTAGGGATAAACACGGGTTGAACCCCTCTAAAGTTGATAACATGATAGAGGGATCTGGAGGAATACTTCCCTTTATTGTCCAGCTGCCAAATCAGGGCATCCGGCTCGGCAGTAAAGGTAATGCTTTTGGTAATTTCCTCCAACTCGAACCATTGTTCCATGAGACTATCACTAAAGTTCCTTCTAAAAGAGAGTTTTAGGCATTGACCATCCCAAACTTCATTGACACTTTTGTTAAGCTCATTGTGGAGAGAGTAAATAGGCCAAAATTGGACTGCTAGGGGGATGTGCCAAACCAAGTATATTCCCAGAACCTGGTTCTGCTCCCATCCCCCATGTTCCATCTGTAGCCAAATTTCACAGCATGCATAATAGATTTTAATCCTTTCCAGAATCTAGAGGTCTTAGGGTTGGAGGAAGGGACAAAAATATTAGGTTTATTTCCTAGGTATTTATGGGCAATAAGAAGCTTCCAGGGTTTCAGGTCTTCCTCATAGAATCTTTTAATCCAAGACCCTAGAAGACAGATGTTAATTTCTTGGAGGTTAGGTATGCCTAGGCCTCCAAAATCTTTTTTCGTAGAGACTAGGGCCCAGTTAGCAAGGTGTAGCTTCCTATTTCCCTCAAAATCAATCCACAAGCAATGAGACATCTGAGAATTGATGAGGTTCACTGCCCATTTAGGGAACTTGAAGAAGGAGAGGAGATACACTAGAATGCTAGCCAAACAAGCTTGTATGAGGATCAATCTACCTCTGTAAGAGAGAAGTTTGCCCCTCCACCCAACAATCCTTTTAATGATTTTATCCAGAAGGGGTTGGATATCCTCTCTCCTTAGTTTATCATAGTGGAGAGGGATACCTAGGTACTTAATGGGGAAGTTACCTTTATTACAGACTAGAATAGAGAGGAAGTCAGCTAACTCCTGATCATCCATGTTGATAGGGATGAGTTCACTTTTAGAGTAGTTGATTCTCATGCCTGGGACTTGTTCAAACCAGGTTAGAACAGTTTTCAGATTGCTAGCATGTGTGGAGTCATTGTCTAAGAAAAGGATGGCATCATCTGCATATTGAAGGCAGATGATGCCACCAGGGCAGACCTCAGGACAGAGCCCTGCAATCAGACTATGATCAGTAGCTTTGCTCAGCATTTTAGTAAGAACGTCGACTACTAAATTAAACAAAAGCGGGGAGATGGGGTCACCTTGCCTAAGGCCTTTACCAGCAAGGAAAAAATCACTTTCATAGTTATTTAACTTGACCCCAACAGACTCCCCATGAGTAAGTTGCTGGATCCAACTCTCCTCTATGAAAGGCTTGGAAAAGATCTAAGATATCATTTTTCACCAAGTCCCAAAAATGCTGGTAAAACAAGAAGGGAATCCCATCAGGACTAGGAGCCCCATCAGGATAAGAGCTAAAATGGCTTCCTTCACCTCTGTCTCTGAAAAAGGGGCTTCTAGCAGCTCATTTTCAGCAGGGAGACTTTTTCAGAAGCAGAGAAAAAATTGTTTTGTAGAGAGAAGCTAGAAGGGTTTTTCTTTCTTAAACAGGTCTTTGTAGAAGTCACTAGCCACTTTCAGCATCTCATCTACCTCAGTAACAGGGCCATTAGGGCCATTAAGGGAGTGAATGAGGGTTTTCCTCCTCCTCTGGTTAGCTACTGCATGGAAGTAAGCAGTATTTCTATCACCCTCCTTAATGTTCCTATCTCTAGACCTTTGTTTGGCTTTGATTTCTTCTTGAAGCCAAATTTTCTTGAGCTCTCCATGGACATAGTTTAATCTATTAGTCAGCCTCAGAGAGGTCAGTGGTTTCTACCTTAATATCTAGAGAATCAAACTCAAGGAGGAGAAGCCTTTTGTATCTTCTAAGATTAGCTTCCTCATTGGAGTTCCACCCTTTGGTAGTTCTTCTAAATCTCCTGATTTTGATCTGCCAATTTTCTAGGGGCAGCTGCTCCCAGTAGGCTCATTCCAGATTTTCCTGACTAGCTCAGTAAAATCTTCTCTAAGCAACCACCACTTTTCAAGTTTAAAATTATTGCTCTTTGGAGTTTGGTTAAGATAAGAGTTCTAGAGCAAAGGAGTGTGGTCACTAGCGCATCTGGGCAGAGCTCTAGAACTAGAAAGGGGAAAGAAACTATCTAATTCTGTGTCACAGAAAATTCTGTCAATGGTGGACATAATCCTGGAGCAGCACTTCCAACATATCTAGCAGAACTGTGGGTTTTTCCTTCTGACAGGGCAATTCTTAACTTTATGGGTAACCAATTTGCAGATATGCCATAAGGCCCGAAGCAGGGGCAGGAGCAGTTTTCTAGATATCCTATCTCTACTTTTGCTGATTCTTGCCTTGAGATTTCCCACTGATCTGAGAGTCAGAACCACCAGCAGATTGATCTTGAGCAATTACAGGAGCCTGCCCAGATTGTGCCCCCATTTGGGGCGGAGGTGGGCCGTACCACTGCCCAACCGGCGCTCCCCCCAATTGTGATAGGGGAAATTCATCGGAGTTCCTCGTTCCTTCTCATCCTCCAGCCAGATGTTGTCTCTCAAGAAGCAGAAATAACCACTAGACAGCTCAATTGAAGCAGATTGCAAGCCTAATTTCAATCTTCTGTAGGTTTGGGGAGAGGTAAGGTAGGGGATCCACCTGCTCCGGCTCCGGTGGCGTGCTGGTGGGCAGGAGTCCAGCCAAGCATTCCCATCTCGCAGCACGGCGTGGATCTCCTGAATTCATTTCTCCTTTCGCCCATCGAGCGAACGCAATCGGCAGCTCACTCGGGTGGGGCATCCTGTGCTTCTTCGAGAAATCTCCTTCAAAGTAGATCCGCAGGGCTAGATTCAATAGCTCCCAATCCACATGATCCTTGCACATCCGAGCATACCTGCGCGAGTGAGAGAACAGATTCGGTCCCTCCTCGGCTGTCGGATTTCGGGTTTCGGCAGACCCTTGAGGTTCAAACACTGGGGTGCACGCGGAGATTTCGCCTCCTACCTACCTGCACCCCTCCGCCATGCAAAGATCTAAGCTATGGAAAGAACAACACGAGAGACACAGGGTTTATATTGGTTCGGGCCACCGTTGTGGTGTAATACCCTACTCCAGTGTGTGGTATGGTGGATTGCCTCTTGGGCTGATGATGATGAACAATACAACGAAGAACAACCTCGCGAGGGTCTGTTCTTGGCTAGGGGGATGAACTGCTGGGAGGAGTTTGGTCACCCTTCTCTCTCTCTCTCTCTCTCTCTCTCTCTCTCTCTCTTCTCGATTATCCTCTCTCTTCTCCATTGTCCTCCCTCTTCTCGATTTTCTTCCCTCTTCTCGATTGTCCTCCCTCTTCTCGATTGTCCTCCCTCTTCTTGATTGTCCTCCCTCCTCTTCACCCTGCGGGTGGCTGGTCCTATTTATAGAGGCCCTGGTCCTCTTCCCAAATATCGAGCGGGAAGGGAGCCAACAATGGCGGGCTAATTTGAAAGGGGACAACTAGTACCAATTATCCTGACAAAAGTAGTCTTCGCCTGCACAAAGCTCTGGTGGTGACGCCGTCTTGAGCTCCACAATGACCTCCGTCTTGCAGTCCTCCTGGTCTTGGTCTTGTTGCACCGAAAAGGCAACCTTTGCCTGATGCCTCGGTACTCCGCGGCTGCGCTTGCCCCCTTTGCACCAAAGGGGAAAGGAGGACACTGCGCGGGCTGGCACCCGCCTAGCGCCCTTGGTCGTCATGGCTTGCGTCACGGGCATCTCGTGAGGTACCCCGCCTTGATCTCTCCGCCTCCTCGCGAGCCAGCCTGATGAGGCCGTGCCTGAGGAAGCTCCGCGTCGTCCGCCCCGCGAGGCTTGGCCCCTCGCGAGGGTCTTGAGTCTGTGTTGGTGAAGATGGGCCGTGCTGGGCCCCCCTTTGAGCCACGCTGCAGGCCGCAGGCAGCCAAGTCTGGGGACCCCCGTTCCCAGAACGCCGACAGTAGCCCTCGGGCCCAAGGCGCGCTCGGACTTGGCCGTGCAGGGAGGCGGAAGGGCAAGAGCAAAGCGCCATGGGCCCTAACAGCCTGCGGCCTCGGGCGCCACGTGGCGGTTGATTGGACGTGGGCGCCTTAGCAACCGCGCGAGTTGATAAAGGAGCGGCATCCGCCTAGGCTTTGCTTCTTGCTTTCCCCGGTTGCTGCTCTCATCCCCTTTCTTGTGCCTCTCCTTCCTTCCTCCAAAATTTCCAGATCTACTCCGACCATGTGACCTAGGAAGCCATGGCGCCTCGTCAGCCCCCGGCCGTAGCTTGGTACTCGTCTGCCCTGGACTCGCCAAACGTGTCAGAGGCGAGCCTTGCCCGGTTGCGCCGGATGGTGACGGCGCGGGGCATCAACGGGGCGAAGGTGTTCAAGGCCGGCTCCGCCACCCCTGAGGGTCAAGGGAGCACCTTCTATCCGTTCTTCGTAAGTGCCATTGCTGCTGGCCTGGTGCCTCCCTTCTCCGAGTTCTTCTTCTCTGTCCTCCGCCATTATAGGCTACAAGCTCTGCATCTCCACCCCAACTCCATCCTTCTCCTGGCAATCTTCGCCTATTACTGCGAGGCTCACGTAGGGGTGCAGCCCTCAGTGGCCTTGCTGTGCCACTACTTCTACCTCCAGACCTCTCGCGGTCCTGCTTCCGCGTGCGCGAGCTTCACCGCGTACGGTGGCGCCATTGCCATTTCGAACCCCGGGAAAAGGATTGAGGGCTTCAGGAGCAAGTGGGTCTTGGTGGATGCTGGGCACATCCACCCTCGGCTGATCTTGCCCACGGAGCAGCCCACGAGCTCCAGCGATTGGGGTCGGGTGGAGCTCGCGGACCCCGCGCGAAGCTGGTGTTGGAGAAGATGGACGCGGATCTGAGGCCGACCAACATGGCGGCGGCGAAGCTGACCGGCGCGTTGCTGCTGAGGGAATTCCTGGAGCACCAGCTGGCTCCGCTTCGGCAGTACTCACTTCCGAGGTGGAGGCCCCGTCCGAGCCCCGCGGCCTTGGCCGACGGAGATCTCGCTGCGGTCCTCCAATCTCTGGTCAGGGGCGATGTGGCGAGGTTGGTGGGCGCTCCTACGCGCTTGTTCCTCCGCGACGACTGGGAGTGGGTAGTGGAGTCCATGCCCGTCTTCAACGGGGATGGGACCGTGCCCATGGAAACTCCCGAGGAACCGGTGGACGTGCCCTCTGACGACTCCAGCGAAGAGGAGGAAGGAGGGGAGTGGGAAAAAGGGCCTGACTCCGAGGCGACTGACGGAGAGTCGAGGGCTCCCCTCCCCCGGTGCAGGTCCCGCGTTCTCCGCCTCTCTCCGAGCGATGGCGACGAGGATGACGACGAGGACGACAACGAGCAGGACGGCGGGAGCTTGCCCCCGATCCCGAAGAAGGACAGGACCAGGCTAATCTCCCGCGGGTCTGCCCCAGCCCCGAGGCGGACCGCAGACGCACCTTCCGCTTCCAAGCTTCCCGAGGTTGACCCTTCCAGCTGGCTTTCAGGCTTCAAATTTGGCCGGAGGCCGCTTGAGCTCACTGGCGATGACCTGTAAGCATTTGATTCTTGTCTTTATTTCCTGCTCTGCTTCTGAGGCTTGACGTCCGCATCTCTTGGATAGGCTGGCGCCCGCAGCAAAGAAGTCGAAGGGAGCTCCTGAGGTTCCATCCGTGGTAGCGCCTCTCCCCGTGAAGGAGGGTGACCGCGATGCACAGGCTTCCCCTGCCTGGTCGTCCTCGCAAGGCCTGGCTGAGCTGGCTGGGGCGAGCTCAGCCCCCACGGCCCAAGTGACTCCCGAGGTGTCCCTGCCTGCCACCGCCACTACAGCCGTTGGGGCGCGGCACACTCCGCCTCAGGATGTTGTGGCCGCGCTACCGCCTTCTCCTCCTACTCCACCGGCTGATGTCTCTCCGACTCCTTCTGCCGTTCTGGATCGTGCTGTTGCTGAGCTAGACCGATTGCGGCAGGATCTTCTTGGCGCTGAGCCTTGCTTGGTGGCCGCGCGCTTGGAGCTGGCTTCAGGATGGGTTCGCTCCGACGCTTCGATTCGGGCAGCGCTGGTCCAGGCCTCGACGGCTTGCGATGAGGAGAAGCAGGCCGTCCTTGAGGCGAAGGCTGCTCGTGACGCAGCCCGGGGGAGGTGGTCGACGTCCGTGGTCGTTGCAAGGCACTGGAGGACGAGCTGCAAGGCATGCGGGACCAGTTCGCAAAAGAGGTCCGCCTTCGACAAGAGCAGGAAGAAGGCGTGAAGGCTCGCGAGGCGGCCGTCAAGGAGAGGGAGGTCAAGCTCAGGAAACGCCGTGACCGCCTAGGCGCGCTGGAGCAGGAGTTGGGGGCGAGAAAGGCCGAGCTAGACGACAAGGCCCTGGTTCTTGCCGAGGACCGCGTGGACTTCACGGAGATGGAGGCGAAGGCTCGCTCCTCGCCGAGGACGCTTTATGACAGCGGCCTGGAGAGCCCGCTAGCTGGCGCCGAGGACGGCCCCGCCAAGCTGCTTCCCTTCCTGGTTCGCGCTCTTGAAGATGTCCCCCTTGGCCTTGGCCCAACGATCGAGGCCGAGGCGCGTGTCCTGTCTTCTGCAGCACTGATGCGGGTCCTCACCCACATCTACCTTCGCGATCCCTGCGTCGACCTCGACAGCCTGCTGGAGCCAGTAAGCGGCAAGCGTGCCGCTGCCGCTGCCGAGGCCGTGAAGGGTCGTGCGGAGGCTCTGCTGGGGAAGTTCCGGGCCTTCAGCACCAAGCCGAAGCAAGGCGCTGCCGACTCCACTGCTCCATGAGGCGAACCCACTCCGCGCTGCTGCACCGCCGACAAGTGACTCCGTTGTGGCTCCTGTCCTGCCTTTAATTCCTGCACATGTATCATGCCTCAGGGAGGCGTTTAAACTTGCATTTGGCATTGAGATAACAGTGTGGACTGTAATATTTGCTTTTGAATTCCTTGAAATTGGCACTTTTCCTTCCTACTTGCTTATGTTCTACGTCGGCAGAGCCCGGTCCCGCGCATGCCTCACCCAGCGTTAGTCCTGACCGGAAACCAGGACGGGGCCAAGGAGTGAGGGGCTATGTGACAAGTTAGGCTCCCGACTCGCGATGCTCAGCAGTCCCTCTTGGCGCACGAACAGCAAGTAGGGAGGTGTGATGTGGGTGGATCTACCGTTCTACGTCTGCAGAGCCCGGCCGTGCGCATACCTCAACCGCCGTTAGCCTTTCGGAACTATGGAGTGAGGGGCTACATGACCAGTTAGGCTCCTGAGTCACGATGCTCAGGAGTCCCCCTTGATGCTCAAACGGCCTTCGTACATTGGCTCCGCTTGGGGAGAGACGCGCGACGAACCAGGCCCGGGGGGACCTGGCTGGGTGGCGTCCGTCTGGGTGTGACCCAGGCGCAGCCCTCGTGCCCAGCCCCCTCGCGTGGCACTCCCGAGGGGAGGCGTTACGATGAGGCTAGACACTGAGCTCTGGGCTCCCTGAGGTTGATGCGGCCCGGGGGCCACCCTCAGTTGTTTATCACCAGCGCGGAGCATAGCGCTTCCGTATGTGTATGGGCATAGCCGCTCCTCGGCAGTGTCGTCAGCCAGCGTGGAGCATGGTGCTTCCACTGGTACGCGGGAGGGGCCCCTCCTCCGGGAGGAGCCCCCGGGGCGTGTACAGCCCCGCCCTGACACGTGGCTGGCATGGTAGGGCCTAGCGAGGTGTATCTGGGCACCCGTGAGCCAGCGCGGGACTCACGGGGCCCTACCTCTAGGTGGGTTGCGCCTGGCATTGGGCCTTATCTTGTAATGTGTCCCTGCAAATTTGGTTAGATGTCGGCACTCTACGTCGTCGGGTCCCGGCCCTCGAGCTGGTCTCAGCCGTCGCTGGTATGCCAGGTCGCGATGCCATGGACAAGGCCAGAGGGTGAGGGCTGGAGAGCCAGTAAGAGCCCTAAGTCGCGATGCTCAGGTACCCCCCCCCCTTTAACGTGCAAGTGGTCGGCATGGAGAATAAGAGGTGCCGTGGATCGGCATCAAATAATCAAGCATGGTGGGTATAATGTCTAACCGGAAATAAACGCAAATGGGATACATGCCGCTGGGCCTGGCCCGAGCGACTTGGGGATCATGCAGCCCGAGGGGCGCCCCCAACAAGGTAAGCTAACAATATGAAATAAAAGGGATACACGCCGCAGGGATGGACCCACGCGGCCTGGGAATAATGCAGCCCTGGGGAGGCGCTCCCAGCTGGAAGTGAAACTTGAAAGATGTCACCTGATGACATTGAGGACGAAGGGGTGTAGGTGTAGCAGACTTGGTGGGCTGCGGAAGCCGATCCTCACGAGCCCCCGGGCCCAGGGGCCTCAGGAGGTTCCGGAGGCACTGGCGGCTCATCGCGGACCATCTCCATCCCCGCCAGGGATGCGGAACGCCTGGCCTCTCGTGCCCCCGTGATGCCCCTCATGAGGCGCTGGTACGCGGCAGCCGTGTTCGGCAAGCCGTAAGGCATGCGAACGTAGCTGTGGGGTAGACCTCCGCAGCGCCCCACTCGCGAGGGCCAGAGGCGCTCCAGAGAGGCGACTCGGTTGTGCCCTGGTATGTCGATGCAGATGCGCAGCCCACCATCCTCGCCTGGTTGGGGAGCCACTGCTGGTAGGCGGCGGCTGCCTTTCATGACTCTTGACTCCTGTAGCTCCTGAATGGCCTTGCTGATGAACTCCTGAGGGTCTGGCTCTCCTTGCCTTGCTCCTTCTTGAGGGAAACGTGCTTCGAAGCACGCCTCCATGTGGTGCCCAAGCGCCTCCCTCGTGACCCTAGCTAGGTCGGTGGCCCTCCAGGCGAGAGCCCCCGAGCCCTGCCCGAGGAGGGCGCCTGGCGCGCTTTCCTATGCGATGGAAGGAGGTTCCCCCTGGGCAGGCGCGGGCCCAGAGGGGCCTTCCTCCTGAGTGGTCGGGCCGGATGATGTCTTCTTCTTCTTGGGGGCGGTCTCGGAAGGCCTCCTGCTTCCGCGATCCGGGTCCTCCAGTGACGCGGCCTGAAAGGCTCGTTCCAGGGAACACACCGCGTCCTTCTCTTCACAGGGTACCGTGATGACTCCGCCACTTCCTGGCATCTTGAGGATGTTGTAGCCGTGGTGAGTTACGGCCATGAACTTGGCCAGCGCTGGGTACCCAAGGATGGCGTTGTACGGTAGGTGAATGTGAGCGACGTCGAAGTCGATGAGCTCGGTGCGGTAGTTGTCGCGTGCCCCGAAGGTGACAAGGAGGCGGACCTTCCCAATCGGGACCGTGGAGCCGTCGGTGATTCCGGAGAAAGGCTTGGTTGGCTGAAGCTGGCTGTAGGGCACTTGGAGATTGTTGAATGTTTCTACGGACAGGATGTTGAGCCCTGCCCCGCCATTGATGAGGGTCCTGGTGACCACCATGTTGCTGACGATTGGGGAACAAAGCATCAGGAGGACTCCGGCTGTAGCCGCACACTTGAGCTGATCTGCTGAGCTGAACGTGATGGCGCACGCCAACCACCTGAGAGGGCACGTGGCTTCGAGCCTGGGGAGGACTGCATTCACTTCGTGGGCGAACTGCTTGAAGATGCGTTGAGAGGCTAGGGCTTGAGCCCCGCCCAGGACGCAGACGATCGCGCGCGGCTCCTGGAAGCCCCCAGCCCCCTCATCCTGGTGGCGGTCCTCGTTTCTCCTTGGCTGCGACGGCAGCGGAGGGAGGCCTGCGTTGCCTTGCGGGCGATCCTCGCGAGGCTGATCCCGCCGTCTCCCTCGCGAGGCGGGTCTTGCCAGCGATCCTCGCGAGGTTGATTGCGCCATCCTTGGCGCGGGCCACGGTCTTCCCAGCGTCATGCGTTCCTTCCTCCTCCTCGACCGTAGCCCCGATCATCGCGGTCAGGGCGACGGCCGATCCTTCCTTCTCGCATGGCTCAGAGCTCTTGACATTCGTTGGTGTTGTGGGTGTGGAGGTCGTGGTACACACAGTACCGGCTGCCCTTGGAAGGTTCGGGATGATCTCTGCCCCACTTGGTGTCTGGTTCTGCCGCGAGCACGGGAGCCCCCTTGCGCTTCACATCCTTGGCCTTGGGCTTCTTCTCTTCTGGGTCTGTGGCAGGCAGCTCGAGGAGGGAGAGACGCCCTTCCTCAGCCCTGGCACACTTGGTTGCCAAGTTGAACGGCTCCAAGGAAGTGCACAGGTCTTGATGCATCGCCAGCTCCTCCTTCATCTTGACATCGCGCACGCCGTCGGAGAAGGCTGAGATGATGGCCTCCTCAGTCACCTTGGGAATCTTGAGGCATGCGTTGTTGAAGCGCTGGATGTACTTCTGCAGGGTCTCCCCGGGTTGTTGCTTGATGCAGCGCATGTCACTCACGGCGGGTGGCCGGTCGCGAGTACCTTGGAAGTTGGCGATGAAGCGGGTGCACATCTCGTTCCAAGAGGAGATCGTGCCTGGAGCCAGGTTCAGGAGCCATGACCTTCTCGTCTCCATTGGCAGCTTCGATGCCCAGCTCGTAGAGCTGGAGGAACTCCGCAGGGTCGGCCGTGCTGTCGTAACGAGGAGGCAGGTCTGGCTTGAACTTGCCGGGCCACGCGACGCTGCGTAGCTCGATGGTGAAGGCGCGGCAGCCTGCTGTGGCCACGGGAGGCCTTGGGAGGCGGAGAGCTTGGTTTTGCATGTCCCCTTGTGCTGCAGCTGGGAGCAGCGCGGGGTCTTGATGCGCGGGAGCAGGAGCATGGTCGCGACGTGCTGGAGCAGGGAGCGCCCGGGCAGCATCTTGCGGGCGAGGGACTCCTTGGCAGCTCTGCTCTTGCCGCGCTGGCACCTGACGGAGCGGATTCCGCCTAGGGGCCACGCGCCTTGGAGCCATGGCGCCTTCCTGAGGAGGAGGCGGCCGGGGCGCCGCCGGAGCTTCGTCGCCCGCGCGGGGCGGGGTGCGGTGCAGCGAAACAGACGACGCAGGAGAGGCCCCTACGGCGCGGACGAGCTCGGCGACGCGGTCGAGCCATTCTTTGTAGACATCGTCGACGGGACGGTAGCGCAGGAGCTCGTTTGCCGCGATGAGCGCAGCTCGAGCCTCTATGGGCGCGCGGAGCGCGCGGGATGAAGAACCAGCTGGGGTGAGCGAGGGAGTTGCGGTGCGACCGTCTTGCCGCACGGACGGATGCTGAGACGATGCTTGCTGCTCGTCCCCCGCCGGGCCGGTGGCGGCGTTGACGGTAGGTGACGGGGAACGGCGAGGACGCCCGCCGACAGGGGCCGTCTGGGCGATGCGAGAAGCGAGAGCGGCCAGGCGCTCGGCGCGGGCCCGACGAGCGTCAGACATGGGCGTGATGGTCGGAGGAGAACGGGGTGGTGGAAGACGAATTCCGGCGCACCCCTACCTGGCGCGCCAAATGTCGGATTTCGGGTTCCGGCAGACCCTTGAGGTTCAAACACTGGGGTGCGCACGGAGATTTTGCCTCCTACCTACCTGCACCCCTCCGCCACGCAAAGATCTAAGCTATGGAAAGAACAACACGATGGACATAGGGTTTATACTGGTTAGGGCCACCGTTGTGGTGTATTACCCTACTCCAGTGTGTGGTATAGTGGATTGCCTCTTGGGCTGATGATGATGAACAATACAAGGAAGAACAGCCTCGTGAGGGTCTGTTCTTGGCTGGGGGGATGAACTGCTGGGAGGAGTTCAGTCACCCTTCTCTCTCTCTCTCTTCTCGATTGTCCTCTCTCTTCTCGATTGTCCTCCCTCTTCTCGATTGTCCTCCCTCTTCTCGATTGTCCTCCCTCTTCTCGATTGTCCTCCCTCCTCTTCACCGTGCGGGTGGCTGGTCCTATTTATAGAGGCCCTGGTCCTCTTCCCAAATATCGAGCAGGAAGGGAGCCAACAATGGCGGGCTAATTTGAAAGGGGGCAGCTAGTACCAGTTATCCTGACAAAAGTAGTCTTCACCTGCACAAAGCTCTGGTGGTGACGCCGTCTTGGGCTCCACAATGACCTCCGTCTTGCAGTCCTCCTGGTCTTGGTCTTGTTGCACCGAAATGGCAACCTTTGTCTGATGCCTCGGTACTCTGCGGCTGCGCTTGCCCCCTTTGCACCAAAGGGGAAAGGAGGACACTACGCGGGCTGGCGCCCACTTGGCGCCCTTGGTCGTCATGGCTTGCGTCACGGGCACCTCGTGAGGTACCCCGCCTTGGTCTCTCCGCCTCCTTGCGAGCCAGCCTCATGAGGCCGTGCCTGAGGAAGCTCCGTGTCGTCCGCCCCGCGAGGCTTGGCCCCTCGCGAGGGTCTTGAGTCTGTGTTGGTGAAGATGGGTCGTGTTGGGCCCCCCTTTGAGCCACGCCGCAGGCCGCAGGCAGGCAAGTCTGGGGACCCCCGTTCCCAGAATGCCGACATCGGCTTCCTCCCTGGCAGCTTCCTCCTCTGCTTCCCTCCATTCGCGCATGCACTGGGTCCAGGAGAGAGCGTCGTCGCGGATCCGCATCACCCGCTCCCTCCATCTCCTCCCTCGAGTCTCCCGCAGCACCGCCAGCGCGACGGAGTCGAGCGGCTGGAGCATCCGCGGGAAGGCTTTGTAGACATGTGGGAGATGCATCTTGTACATCTGCCAGTCTTCCAGCCATTCCCCCGTGGATATGGCCGGCGACTCCATGGGGCGCGCGAGCGGACTTGCTGAGGGGGGCAGGCGCGCCCGGAGTCAGGAGGCGGGCGGTGGTGGCGAGATCTATGGCGGCGGCGAGGGTGGAGGTGGTGGCGGGGGCAGCGGCGAGGGTGGAGGTGGTGGCGGGGGCGAAGGGGATCGCGAGAGCGGTCATCTATTTGCCAATTATGTGAACTAAACAGTCAACATATAAAATAATTTAAATATATATAATATTGTTAGAAGGGAAACATAAGTTGGACCTGGCGTTCCTATTCTTATATAGAAAAATAGAACAGACCTCTGTGTTTTCTTCAAAAAATACATAAATTGGGCTGCCAAAAATAAAACCTCGGATGGGAGGTCCATAGGCTGGTCGATACATGACGGCCCTAAGAAAATACAAACAGGCCTATGGACCTCCCATCCGAGGACGTGGGCTGCACATGTTAAAAATGAAAGCCTAGACCGGACAGCCCAAAACCACGTCCAACACTTGCCAAAACTTTCATCCCTCGTTTTCTCTGTGTTTCGCACACTCGACATTGTGTGGGCATTTTGACTGTGCATCATATGAAGATGTGCTATGCATGAATGTTGATCAGCATGATGTTAACTGGCTGGTAGTTCCATTTTCGATCATGAATAAAACTTCCAACATGATGTTAACCCTGTTTGAAAAGGCCATGTTAATATAAATGCTCTACCTCTGAAAGTTGCAGTTTCTTATCTGAAACTGAACTTGCAGTTTCTTATCTGAAACTGAAACTTGCAGTTTTTCTCTAAGAATCACATTGTCTGCACTTTTATACTCCTATGAAACTACATTTTTTTAAGTGCTAAAAATAGATATCTAGAATTCATAAAATACTTCATATGCTCAATACCGCAAATATGAAATTCAAAAGACATTCATATATGAAAGTACTCTCAAAATACACAACACAAAACACAATTCACAACCTGCAAATACTAACAACCCTAAGCTCCTCCTGACAATTCACAACCTGCCCGACTATTGGGCTGGGGGGGGGGCAGTCCCCTCCTATTCCTCGGCGGCGGAGAGCCGCCCCGTGAGACGATGTGAACGGCGAGGGAGACGATGGCGGGGAAGTGTCGTCGGGCCAACTTCTTTTCTCCTCTTGCAGTTGGGTTCGGTGGACGAAGACTCCACCGACTCGCTCTGGCAGGACACCCTCACAAACGACACCCTGTAGATGCTCGATCCTTCAATCTCTGGTGGATGCTCCATTTGGATCGATACTCCCACCACCGCTCCCTCACGATCGGATTCGGTGAATCTGTTTGCTCCATGGCCCAAAGGAGCAGCTCTATGTACTCCGGCGCGACTCCCTCCAGGAGTATCGCCGCCTTTTCGCTCTGTTGCAGATATTTGGCCATGGATGTCGCCGTCGCCACTAGGTTGTCCTTGTTGTCAAACCAAGACTGTATCTCCAACATCCTAGCTAGCTTCACAGGGTCGCTGTCTGCGATCCTCACGTATCGGTTGTACTCCTCCATCAATCTACTTCTCCACAGCACCTTCACTCGCCGGCAGTGGTTTTTGAATGGAAGAGGAGGAGCAGCGCTGGTTTTGGATTAGAACGGGAGAGGAGCGATGCTGGTTTTGGACTGGAACAGGAGAGGAGAGGCGGTGGTTTTGAAATGGAAGAGGAGAGGAGCGGCGCTGCATTTAGATTGGAACAGGAGAGGAGCGGCGGTGGTTTAAGAGGAGAAGAGCGGAAGAGTGGCGCTAGTCTTGGAAGTATTTTTTTATTGTTTCGCGTATTTTGGGTCAAATTTTGACCACATACTATATTTGACAAGCAAAATGTGAATGCATGTCACCAAAAATTGTATCATTTGGTTCGTATCTGAATGTACTTTCAAATTATACTCCCTCCATTTTTGTATACAAGGCCACAAACTCATATTACAGGTACCAAGGTAAAAAATCAATTCTATGTTTAAGTCAATGTTGCAAGCTAGCTTGTCACCTTGATTGTCGTGTTAATTAATGTGGTTTTTCTCTCCCAAGCACAACAAGCCAACCCTCTTACTCCTCATTGGTTGATTAATGTTGGAATGCAAGCTAACCTTCTCACTCCCACATGCACACAAGGGATATTAATGTCCTCGGGTGCTAGTACGAGGCAAACGCCATCAATTTTGCCTCGATTAATGTTAGTGGCCTTCTATAGTGGCAAATTTTAATTTTGATAGTGGCCTTGTATACAGCGTATAACATATATTTTATGTGCGATAATCATGGTCAATTATGACCCAGAATAAAAGGGAGACTAGTTAATGTGGGGTCGCTTTCCTAATTGAAGGGTAAATTGATTTTGATTTTGATCCAGTCAGAGCACGCCGGCCCTCTCGTCCAATCCTAAATCGCTGCCGCACGCTCCTCTCCCTCTTCTCCATTGCAAAACCACGTCCTCTCCTCTCCATCATCTCCATTCCAAAACCACCGTCTCGCCTCTCCCTCTTCTCTATTGCAAGACCACCGTCTCTCCTCCGTTTTGTAGACGCTTTGCTCCACGGCGCGGGTGCAATCCATGGATACAAAATTAGTATACTGTATACTATTTAAAAGTCGAGGGCGGGGCTTTTCCTACGCGGTAGGCGGCGGGGCAGTTCCGCCTAGTCGGTTCGACAAAGACGCGAGAAGACGAGGGAGTAGGCTGCTGCAAACGTAGGGCTGTGTGATTTGACAGCAAGTTACTGCTGGACAGGTGGGGCCCCGTGATTTGACTTGCCATTATCATTTTAACTGCGGCGCTACGACCGGCGTGAGTCTCCCAGATTCCTGACCACCTCCATACAGGTGCCTCTCCCAATGCTCCACCATGTAGTAGAGGCTGGTTCTTGCATGAGAGCCCACTTCTCCACTTTTTCCTTGCCTCTCTTTCCTCCACATATGCCAAAATGCCATGTAAAGTGCACTATTGTACTTACTTTTACTTGCTCCTACAGGTGCTTAAGCTTGCCACATAAGCATAAAGTCTGATGTGGCAAGTTAATCAAGAAGAGAGAGACTAGTTTGGTGACCCAAGGAAGAAACGGTGCTAAGCGCGTGTACCTAGGTGAAAAGATAATATTGAGTCTATAGCTAATTAAATGAAGCAAACTTAGCAACACCATTTCATTGGAAGAGGTCACTCCTTGGCAAATGCAATAAATACACGTGCTTAGCACCGTTTCTTCCTTGAGTACGAAGAAAGAGATAGAGAGGAGTAAAAAAAATACATTTATAGCCAACCTTGTTGTAATATGAGTGACTAAGTGATGACTATGTATGAAATGCCAACATCAGATAGCCTAACGCATCGTGTTAAATCTCCAAGGGCGCGACCGCGCGAGCGACGCGACGGTCGTGGTAGGCGCGACCATGATACGGGCTGCTAGCAGCCCTTGGATCTAAGATCAAACGGTCGCATGCTAAGTTGTTGAAAATTTGTAGAATAACCCTCTAGAATAGGATATTCACCCATAGGTCTAGAATCACGCCATGCAACCATTCGATCTCATATCCAAGGGCTCTCGGAAGCCCGTATCATGGGAGAATGGAAAGCCACTACCCTGCCATTCGTACGCTGGCAGTTCGCTCCTACTCGTCCCCGCACGTCCTTCAATACTATGGCGGTTCGCTCCTAGTCGTCCTGTCCATTCACATTACGGTAGTTCCACTAATCCTAACCCTCCTCCCAAATCCATGGCGTCCCAAATCTCCACGATCGGCGGTGAGTACAAGGTTAGAACCATCACCGGTGATGAGTTCGATGTCATCTACACTCGTTCTTCCGTGACGGTGAAAAGATGTCTTTCTCGCTTCAGACGCATGTTCGAAGACTCAGATGATGAGTGGGTCGCTGGGCTAGATGTTGAGTACACCACAGTCCTGGGGCGAGAGAAGGATCTAAAGGACGAAGAGAGGAAGAAGCCCGCCGTGATCCAGGTTTGCGTGCATGACTTATGCTTGGTCTACCACATATGCCATGCTGACGTTGAGTGCCAGGATTTTAAGGACTTGCTCGAGAGCAACCTAGTCAAATTCGTTACTGTAGACTTTGGTAACGACAAAGAAGTCTTGCATCGGATAGGCCTCGTTGTAGGCAACACCTTTAACCTCCAGAAGAATCGGCTGGTGTCCTCTCGTCAGCCTTCAATGCTGACCCTGGCAGGAGCCATGGTTCATCCTTCGTACGGTAAACTGGAGAAACCTCATTACACGTTTCATCGTCATGCATGGCAGCGGAATTTACTAGATATAGACCACATCCACTACGCTGTAATGGATGGCTACCTTTGCTTCAATATCTACAAGGGTTGGATGAAGACCAACAATCAAGTGTGCGGTTCAAGCAAATAAGTATCGGCCAAGAGGAAGAGGGACAAGGATGAAGTCGAGGACGTGGACAAGGACGCCGAGTAAGGTGGCAGTGTTGTTGCTCATGGTGGTTCTAATGCAGTGTCTACCGGAATAGTTACAAAGTTTAATTTTAGGTGTGCTTAATTTAATTTGAGGGGTGTGTTGTGCTGAGCCCCCAGCAGAACTATGTTATGTTTCTTCTCATTACTTTAACTCTTGTACGTACATACTAGTATTTCTTACATTTCATCTTTTAGTTGGTATAGTACTACCACTCGTTTCTTCACATTATATACGTACAATATATATGGCCAACATCATATAGCCAGCAGTTTAGTTGTCAAAGAATTTCAGGGTGCTTAGTTTTGTCAAAGAATTACAGGATGCTTAGAGGGTGCTTGGATCCAAGGGACTTATTTTAGTCTGACTAAAAATAGTCTCTTTGAGAGGCTAAATTTCCAAGCACCCCTGACTAAAGAGGCGCTAAAACTAGTCTTGAGACTAAAATTTTTTAGTCAGGGGTACCCCTACTAAAATGTGGATTAGTCCTCTCTCTACTCATTTAACTCCTCTCCTTTAACACCGGCGAGTTCTGGATTGGAGGGTTTGGAGGACAATAAATGCTCATTAACTTGATTTTAGCCTTTTTAGTATTTGGATCCAAGCATGGGTGAGGCTAGCATGTTTTAGTCCCACTACTTTTAGTCATGGGACTAAAACGTATCCAAGCACCCTCTTAGTTTTATTTGAGGGGTGGGTTGTGCTGGACACCATTATTGTGACTAGCCTTTTTAATAGTACTATATGCATAATTTGGCGACGAGCGCTCTCTATATGTACCACCTTTTTTTAATTTCAAGTTTTGCTCCATGGCACAATCCATCGATACTACTACTGTTGTACAAAAGTATACATTTTTTAAAAGGCTAGAGGGCGGGGCAGTCTAGCTTGGTCGGTTTCACGAGAGGCGAGGGCCTTTGTGATTTGACGGCTCATTACTACTGGAAGGCGGGGCCTTGTGATTTGACTGCTCGTATAAATGCACCGACAACCTGATCGAGGAGGAGCAAAGAACCATGCGGTATACTCAAGTTTTCCGCTGGAGTAGTACTACGATGGAGGAGCACGAAACACGGCAGCCCACTGCCATATGGCGATAAAAAATGATCTAATTTGCTAGTCATCTCATTGTTAGCATTGTTCTATTCATTCCCTCAAAAAAACGTTGTTCTATTCATGCCTCGTAGAGAACGTGACACGTGCGGCGAAACACCTGAAGCAAAAGATGAAACACAAGAGCAAAAGAAGAAGGAAGGTTATCACCCCAAATGATCTAATTTGCCGCAGAGTCGTAACTGCTTCTTCATCGCCTCCACGACCTCCATCTCCTTGCGCGTCTCCTCCGCCATCTTCATCATTGTGTCCATGACATGGAATTTCTCGATGCGAGCCCTCATCATCTGTTCCACGGCCATATTACGTACCTTGACAGCAGCCGGGTGCTTGATGCGGAGCTTCGCCAACTCTTCCTTCTGTTCCATGGCGAGGGCCTACAGCATCTTCATCGAGGAACTACTATTCTCATGCAGCTTCTTCCAGCCGGTGTTCTTCTCCTTCAACAGGTCGATCTCGTGGCAGAGCTTCGCATTATCCTCCCGAACTCGCAGGATTTCGCCGGTCGCCTTCTTCTCCGAGGCAATGCTCTTCTTCAGCAGCATCACCAAGCCGGCGGTCAACTTCCCCTGCTGATTGAGCTCAGCGGGCATGTCGTCAAGGTTCTCCTTCAGCAACTCCATCAAGCCTTGGATGAACTCCTTCTGCTTATTGAGCTGATCGGGCATGCCGTTGAGGGATAACGACTCCAGCTCCGCCGGCTCGGCATGTTCGCCACCGCGGCTAGGGTGCTCCTGGGAGCCATCGCCTACCCGTGAGAGATCTTTCGAGGTCTCTGCGTGGCGGTGAGCCCTCTTTTTTTCCGCAGCCTTGGTTGTCGCTCCCTTGTTACGAGTAGTTCTCGACCTAGAGCTCTGCTCACCGGCCATGGCAACGACGGACGAAGAAGAAGCACTTATGAGGAGGAAAGGTAGAGTGATTTTCGCTTAGGTAGTTCCCCTTTTTATAACCTAAGTACTAGCACTAGTACTAATACCCGCATAGTGGGAACACATTCAGGTTTGGTACGTACTACTAGTAGGTGTGAGCAGGCTTTCGAATGTGATGGGAACAAGGTAAAGATTAATTGATGGTTTTGGTTTCGAGGCCCGAAACGGCTCCCGATGAGTTTAGCGGAACATAAATTTCAAGTACTACACCGCTCAAATGCGTAAATATTATGTTCAAAAATTGGCACAAAATATGAAGGAGACCAATGGAAGTACTACTAGCAACCCACGATTTAACTACTCGCATGCGCACAGTGGAGTAATAATGTCCTTCTTCCGCCCTCACGTCCACTCAATTTGCATGCGCTGTATTAATTGACCATCAATGGAGTGAACGACTTTACACGCGTCAAATTATCACATGGGGTGGATCTTGGTACAAAATTGCGTCCGCCCATGTACCCGCGTGTGCGTGCGAGGAATGAATGCGTGCATGGCGTGCGTGCGCATCTTTGCTTCATGCATGTACCGCCAGTATGGCTCAGGGAGGACGAATACATTCTTCTGGAACCAGCAGCATGTCACTGTGATCAATACACGCAAGGAGGTCGCGACAACGCCTACACATGTGCCACGTGGCTTCATGAACTGTAAGAGAGACACTGTGTAGCGTGCCATTGGTATTCTAATTTACGTGTTTTGCACATACTCGAAGTACTAGTAAGGTACACGTGCATTGCGCGCATCAGATTTTGCAACCAAATTATGAATAAATACCATACCCAAAGTCAACGCTTAAAGCAGAAGAAGAATTATTCTTAGGTCAGGTTCCATAGCTATGGTTCATACTACTTTGCTCTTGCATCACTGTATTTACTGATACCAACTAATTTCAAATTTGAAGGATGCAATTGAAACTCCAATGGCGCAACAGGTATGTTTTAAACCTGTTTCTTCAACGTGTTTGGTTGTTTGCTGTTGTAACTTGCTCTATGTTGATTTCAGTTTCAATTGAATAAACAGTTATGTTCTCATGCCATGCACATTACAAGTATTGTTATTGCTGTGTAGTTTCCCACACTTATATTCTGTCTATGCTACTTTGTCTTAAATAGATATGATTCGAACTGTATCTATCTTGATTTGTCAACATAAACTAGAATGATATAGACCATACAGTGACCATACTACATAGATATATGTTTGTTTCATGTTGTTATTCTGTCCACCTTACTAATGAACTGGTTTACCAAAATGAGTTTCATATACTACATTGTAAACCTGAGATGTGTTTGTTTGTTTCTCTTTTAGAACGCGGATAAAATATTGGAGAAGAGTACCCTGTTATACAATGGTAAAGTAAGTAATGCAGATAAGGTTCAAGATAGTGAGACATCCCTGTTGGTCTCCAAGAAAGCTGATAAAAACTATATTGAAGACACTGAGACAACCCCAAAGTCCTGTCTTGATGTAGTGTTTGAGTTACTGGCTACCACTGCTCGCACCAGCTCTTCAAACTCATTGCCTGAATCAGTTCGACTTCTTGAGTCTCAACTTCAAGTTGAAAGACATCGATCTGATGTTATGCGACAGGAAGTTGAAGGACTGAGGAAGTCCCTGCAGAATTCAGATGCATACTTTCTGGTGCAACAGCAAGGCTGGAGGACTTAAGCGCCAAACAAGAGAAACATAATAAGCTTGCTAAGCTTGCTAAGCATCTTGCCAGCATTATGGGTACCCAGGATATTGTTTCTTGAGCTCTTCTGAAGTGGTTTCAGTTCTGGACTTGTTTTGCTGCGGCGTTTATATGTGCTGTGTTCCCTATATTTGCACTGGTGGCGAACTTTGATGCCCAGTGGATGTAATATGTGTAATAGCCGTGATATCCTAGTGTAAGTTGCTTGCTTATTTATTTCCATGTTGTCTTGTTTATTTGTTTGCTTGTAGTCAGTGCAGTTCTTTTTCTGCGGTTTGCTAGTGGCTGCAATAACCTATTTTTTAAAACTAGGCCACAATATCCATGGGCTAATATTTACTGTAGTGACACTGGGCCTCCTACGGGCCGTAAAAAGAGTGAGCCTTCTACGGGCCGTAGAAACAGTGGGCCTTCTACGGGCCGTAGAAACAATGGGCCTTCTACGGGCCGTATCATTAATGGGCCTTCTACGGGCCGTATCATTAATGGGCCTTCTACGGGTCGTATCACCAATGGGCCTTATATGGGCTGTATGATCGATTGGCCAAACATGGGCCAAACAGACTGCATTCTGGCCATAAACGGGCTAGAGTTGGAATCTTCCGTTCATGGGCCGACCATACGGGCCATCGTTAATAGGCCGTATTTGATGATGCTATGAAAACGGCCCAACGTATTAACGGACCACAAACGGGCCGACTGTAACCTTGGGCTGAATTTGGCCCACAAGCAGAAAATGACAGTAACGGGCCATAAGTAAACGAATGCTGGAAATGAGCCCAAGAATAAATGGGCTCTGAGAAGGCCGAAAGATAACATGGGCTGGAGACGGCCCAACAGAATAACGGGCCGTTAATGGGCATAAAGTGATACACTATTCATTACGGGCCAGTTTCACCACGGGCCGTTAATGGGTGTAAAGTGATACACTGTTCATTACGGACCAGTTTCACCACGGGCCGTTAATAGGCCAAGAGTTACATAGGGCCTCATATGGGCCGAAAGACGTCATGGGCCATACATGGGCCAGAAGTGAAAATGGGCTGGAATCATATTGGATGGCCAAGATGACGCTACTGGGCCTAATTCAGAGAGGGCGTAACGGGCCTTGGGTTAGCGGGCTGTAAATGGGCTATATGCGAACATGCCGTTAACAAGCTTTCCATGGGCTGGCCCGCCACCTTTTGACCAAGTCAAACGGGCCGGCCTTTTCATAGGAATGGGCCTCTGTTGGGCCGTGCCACTTGTCAATGTATCATAGGCGCCTTCTGTCCAATGAGTGGATGACATCTGTCCCGACGATGAGCCGACACGTGTTTCCTCCAGCCAAAGATGATTTTACACATGGAAAATCCACATTGGTCGGGGTTGTTAATGGGTTATCGGATCCAAAACCCGACCCGATAGCTTAACGGCGTTCCGTTATGGTGGATGCCACGTGTCGGTCACCCTTGACGAAAGCACTTCTGTGATGCGTGATTTATCGTCATGGAAGTGCACACTTCCGTGATGATAATTTTGGTAATGACATGGAACACTTCTACGACAGCACAAGTATGACTATCTTGATTCTGTCATAAATTTGTCATGGATGTACATGCATGACAAAAAAGCGACCTACTGCGACAAACACGTATCATCACGGAAGTGTATTTTTTTTGTAGTGCTACTAACTACGGACCCGAAGGTCTACACAGAACTTCTCACGCATCATCAGAGAGGCACCAATGGAGGTGGTGAACCCGATCCGAGATGGTGCCTAGATTGGATCTAGTGGGTCTGGACTCTACGGTGGCTAGATCAATATTTTGTCGACTCCCCTAGGGTTTTGGGAATATTGGGGTATTTATAGAGCAAAGAGGCGGTCCGGGGGGGCACTCGAGGTGGGCACAACCCACCAGGGCGCGCCTGGGCCTCCTGGCGCGCCCTGGTGGGTTGTGCTCTCCTCGGTGCACCCCGCAGGCGGAGCTAGGGCCCATTATGTTCCTTCTGGTCCATAAAAAATCTTCGTAAAGTTTTGTGGCATTTGGACTCCGTTTGATATTGATTTTCTGTGATGAAAAAACATGGAAAAAAACCAGCAACGGGCACTTGGCACTATGTCAATAGGTTAATACCAAAAAATGATATAAAATGATTATAAAACATCCAAGATTGATAATATAACAGCATGGAACAATCAAAAAATATAGATAGGTTGGAGACGTATCAGCGTCCCCAAGCTTAACTCCTACTCGTCCTCGAGTAGGGAAGTGATAAAAACGGAATTTTTGATGTGGAATGTTGCCTAACATGTCATATCATATTCATTCTTTATAGCATGGACATTTGGACTTTTATATTGTTCAAAGCAACAGTCTAGTTTTGACATGATAATTTAAATACTCAAGCATATCAACAAGCAACCATGTCTTTCAAAATATCAACACTAAAATAAGTTATCCCTAGCCCATCATGCTCAACCATTGATCCATTCATGAAACACACTCGCATATTAGCTACACCCAATACTCAAGTATGATCATATTGCCTCCTAGTTGGTGTTGTTATAAGAGAAGATGGAGACTCAAGTTCAAAATAAAAAATTGCATAAAGTAAAAGAAAGGCCCTTCGCAGAGGGAAGTAGGGATTTGTAGAGGTGCTAGAGCTCAAAGCAAAAAACATAGAGATAAAAACATTTTGGGAGGTGTATCCATCCCACCAACGAAAACGACTTAGAGTTCCCAATACTTTCCATGCTTAGATATAGCATAGGTGGTTCCCAAACAAAAAATAAAGTTTATTCCTTTTTCCACCATACTTTCACTTTCCATGGGTAGCCATATCCATGGTTTCCCTCCATACCAACACTTTCCAAGGAATTTATTATTTGACAACATAAAGTAAATTCATTTTTTTCATTTCAGGACTGTGCATCCCTAATACCTTTGCCTTACTCTCATGCAATGACAAGTGAATAAACACTCATCGTGAGAATAACACATCTAGCATGGAAAATATTAGCCACCCCTCACCGCTCTATGAGCAAAACAAACACACAAAAGAGAAGTTTATTTCGAAAATTAGAGATGGCACATGCAAATTTGCTTAGAACGACAAAAGAATACCGCATATAGGCAGATATAGTGGACTCATGTGGCAAAACTGGTTTAAAGGTTTCTGGATGCACAAGTAGAGATCATACTTAGTGCAAAATGAAGGCTAGCAAAAGATTGAGAAGCGACCAACCAAGAAACAGATAATCTCATAAGCAAGCATTAAGCATAATTAACACTGAATAATGCACCACAAGTAGGATATAATTTCATTGCATGACTATTGACTTTCGTGCTTGCATAGGGAATCACACACCTTAACACCAATATTCTTATTAAAGCATAATTAATCATCAAGTTGACTCACGTATCACATCATCATATCTCAAAACTATTACTAAGAATCAAGTATATTTTGTCCAATGATCTTGATGAAAGTTTTTATTATATCCTTCTTGGATATCTATCACTCTGGGACTAATTTTCATGTGTTGCTTTTCATAAGATCAAACAAATATAAGTGAAGATCATGAGCATAATTTTTCTTTCTCTCAAATTAATTTAAGTGAATCAAGAGATAATTTCTTGAAAAATACTAAAGCACACCGTGCTCAAAAAGATATAAGCGAAGCACTAGAGCAAGTCCATAGCTAATAAAAGATTAAAGTGAACCAAAGAGAGCAATTCTAACAAGTCATGACATAATTTTGGCTATCCCAAATAGGTGTGTCCAGCAAGGGATCAGGACTTAAAACACAAAATAAAACAAGCAAAGACTCATATCATACAAGACGCTCCAAGCAAAACACATAGTATGTGACGAATAAAAATATAGCTTCGAGTAAAATACCGATGGTCGTTGGAAGAAAGAGGGGATGCCACTCGGGGGCATCCCCAAGCTTAGTTGGTTGCTCTTTTTTGGATAATAGCTTGGGATCCAGGGCATCCCCAAGCTTAGGCACTTCTACTCCTTATTCCTTCATCCATCGTAAGATAACCCCAAACTTCAAAACTTCAATCACACAAAACTCAACAAAACCTTCGTGAGATCTGTTAGTATAAGAAAATAATAAATCACTACTATAAGTGTTGTATCAAACAAATTCATATTTTGTTCTTGCATTATATCTACTATATTCCAACTTTTCAATGGAAAAAACTCATCAAAGAAAACCATAGAGCCATCAAAATAAGCACACAACGCAAAGAAAACAGAACAGTCTGTAGCAATCTGACTATATCGATACTTCTGTAACTCCAAAAAATTTGAAAAATTAGGACGACCTGAGAAAATTCTATATTGATCTCTTACAAGTGGAATGGCTATTTTATCGCTCTCTAAAAACTGAGAATTATTTTTGTGAGCGCAAAAGTTTCTGTTTTTTCAGCAAGATCAAACAACTATCACCCAAGAAGATCCTAAAGGCTTTACTTGGCACAAACACTAATTAAAACATAAAAAACACAATCATAACAGTAGAATAATTGTGCTATCACTCACAAACAGAAAGAAAAAATAAAAAATAAATGTTATTCATTGGGTTGCCTGCCAACAAGCGTTATAGTTTTACGCCCTTAGTTAGGCATAAAGCAAGGATCTAAGTTTTGTCATATGAAGTTTTGGAAACTTTTGTAAGGGTTTTCTCAAACCCGGGAATCTCTTTACGCTTCCCTAAATTCTCTGGGAAAGAAACCATCTTTAGATCCAAAATATCCAATCGCTTGTTGCAAAGAGTAATCAAGGTATTCATGCGATTGATACTACCATTGAGATGTTTGAGGGGTTCGTTATATTTTTGTAATTCAACCATGTGTCTATGCAAATCACCAAGTTTGTCCAGCATTTGAACTCCATCTGGGGTCAAAGTAAACCCCTTCTTTTGAGGAGGAATCCCCAAAATTCCTTCTAAAATTTCATAGGCCGCATTGGCATCAAGCTCAATAAAATTCCCTTTAGCGGCAAAATCTAGGAGTTTTCTATGATGCAAAGCCAATCCTATCTAAAAATTACGAAGCAAGACCTTAGTGTCCCCCTTTAAATTGGAAATACGATAAGATTCCATAAGCCTATACCAAGCATCTTTCAAATTTTCTCCTTGTCTTTGCTTGAAGTAAAGCACTTCAAAATCTGGTGACAAAGGAGGAGTAGGCACGCTAGCCATTAAGACTAGGAAGCAAGAAAACGGATAGATCCGGCAAGAAAACGGCGAAAGAAAAAGAGGGGCGAATAAAAAGACAATTTTTTGTGAAGTGGGGGAGAGGAAAACGAGAGGCAAATGGCAAATAATGTAAATTGCGAGGAGATGAGATTTGTGATTAGGAACCTGGTATATGTTGAAGAACCTCCCCGGCAATGGCGCCAGAAATTCCTTTTGATGTCGCTTGAAGCTACATCAGTATTTTCCCAAAGAGGAAGGGATGATGCAGCACAGCGGCGGTAGGTATCTCCCTCACATGTGAAACCAAGGTTATCGAACTAGTAGGAGAACCAAGCAACACAACGTAAACAACACCTGCACATAAATAACAACTTCTCGCAACCCGACGTGTTAAAGGGGTTGTCAATCCCTTCCGGGGTACGGTGCCTCAAGATAGGCAAACGAACGTGAGGTAAATTTGTAGTAGATTGATAGATCGAACGCCAAATAAAATAAATAAGAATAAATTGCAGCAAGGTATTTTTGTATTTTTGGTTTAGTAGATCTGAAAATAAATGCAAAGGAAAAGTAGATCGCAAAGGCAAATATATGAGAAAGAGACCCGGGGGCCATAGGTTTCACTAGTGGCTTCTCTCGAGAAAAATAGCAAACGGAGGGTGAACAAATTACTGTTGGGAAATTGATAGAACTTCAAATACTCATGATGATATCCAGCCAGTGATCATTACATAGGCATCACGTCCAAGATTAGTAGACCGACTCCTACATGCATCTACTACTATTACTCCACACATCGACCGCTATCCAGCATGCATCTAGTGCACTAAGTTCATGGAGAAACAGAATAATGCAATAAGAACGATGACATGATATAGACAAGATCTATCTATGTAGAGATAGACCTCGTCGTTTTAACCTTTGTAGCAACGATACATACGTGTCGGTTCCCCTTCTGTCACTGGGATCAAGCATCGTAAGATCGAACCCACTACAAAGCACCTCTTCCCATTGCAAGATAAATAGATCAAGTTGGCCAAATAGAACCCAAATATCAGAGAATAAATACGAGGCTATAAGCAATCATGCATAAAAGAGATTAAAGAAACTCAAATACTTTCAGGGATATAAAAAGATAGATCTAATCATAAACTCAAACTTGATCGGATCCTAACAAACACATCGCAAAAGAGTTACATCATATGGATCTCCAAGATACCATTGTATTGAGAATCAAGAGAGAGAGAGAGAGAGGAAGCCATCTAGCTACTAACTACGGACCCGAAGGTCTACAAAGAACTACTCGCACATCATCGAAGAGGCACCGATGGAGGTGGTGAACCCCATCCGAGATAGTGTCTAGATTGGATCTGGTGGTTCTGGACTCTGCGGTGGGTGGATCAATATTTCGTCGAATCCCCTGGGGTTTTGGGAATATTGGGGTATTTATATAGCAAAGAGGCGGTCTGGGGGCACCCGAGGTGGGCACAACCCACCAGGGCGCGCCTGGGCCTCCTGGCGCGCCCTGGCAGGTTGTGCTCTCCTCAGAGCACCCCCCAGGCGCATCTAGGGCCCATTATGTTCCTTCTGGCCCATAAAAATCTCCAAAAAGTTTCGCGGCATTTGGACTCCGTTTGATATTGATTTTCTGCGATGTAAAAACAGCAAGTGGCACTTGGTACTATGTCAATAGGTTAGTACCAAAAAATGATATAAAATGATTATAAAACATCCAAGATTGATAATATAACAACATGGAACAATCAAAAATTATAGATACGTTGGAGACGTATCAACGCCCTAGGGGGCCACTGTAAGTGCATCTAGTGCCCCTTAGTGATTTTGGTGTATTGGAGAATTATAGGTTAAGGGACTGATGCATTTGTGAGTGTATACAGGTCTATAAGTCTATGAGGAGTTTGATATTTATAGAGAAAGTCGACCCCTAAAAATGAAGTTCTTCAACTGAAGACTTTGGATTTCTAAAGACTTTGAAAGTGAAGAAATTGGTGTGATCCTGAAGACTTGGTATTCATTCGAGGAACATGAAGCATGAAGACTTTTGTTTTCGTAGTTTCTTTTTCTCTTTCTTGAGTCATAGGAAACACCGTACTGTTAAAGGGGGTCGAGGAAATACTAAGGAGAAATTTACAATTGATGCTCAACTCAAACTCCTACATCTACCAATCCCTTCGAGTGAAGCCATTGGAAATCTCATACAGCTCAGTCAATTTCTTCAATGACAGAGACGAAGTTCTTCGGGTCTTTGAGGAATTTGTTCTGACTGAGGAGTTAGGAATTCGCCGGTGCGGATTGCCTACACAGTGAGGAACATGATAGCCCTGAGGAATTTGTTAGTCAAATTTCCGACCGTTGTTGTGCTACGCGCCAGCTGTCCCAAAATATCCTTCCACCTAACGGTCATATCATTGAAGGGCATTTATGTCATATCATGTCGGGTTGCTCCCTAGGCTATAAATAGCCACCCCCTACAACCACTAGCTGGTTGGCTGCTCTGAGAGAAACTGACACTTGTCATTTGATAGCATCCCATCCTCCGATGACTTTGAGTGAAAATCATCAAGTGAAGAGAACCCAAACCCAAACACCTACAAACCCCAAGTGATTGAGCATCACTAAAGAGATTGATCCTGCGTGGATCCGACGCTTGTTACCTTTGAAGATTGTGCATCTTCCAGACGGTTAGGCGTCATGGTCTAGAGCATCCAAGATGAAATTGTGGATCGCCGAGTGACCGAGTCTGTGAAGGTTTGGAAGTCACGTGAAGACTTACCACGAGTAATTGGGCGATGTCTGTGTGACCTTAGCTCAAGGGGAATACGGTGAGGACTAAGTGTCCGGAGCTGCGTGTTCAGGACTGTGTGTCCTCAGGTTTAAATACCTAGCCGCCCTAACTAGACGTACAACTGTCACAGCAGTTGGAACTGGTCTACCAAATCATTGTATTCACCAAGCTACCTGGTTCCAATTCCTCAACCCTGCTATTTCCTCATCTCTCTATTGTGTGCTTGTTCATATTTGTTTGAAGACTTTGGCTGAAGACTTTCTCTATTTCCTCAGCTCAATTTCTTCAGCCTGTTTGTCTTCATTCAGTTTATCCTGTGTTTATGCTTTCTGTACTTTGTACTTGTTTTCATTTCATCATGAAGACCATGCTCTTGTTCTGTTATGTTTACTTCTGAGTACTTATTCCGCTGCAAGTAGCTCTTCACTCAGGAATTTCCTCACCCGCAAATTCCTCAGTGAAGAATTCATAAAAATCGCCTATTCACCCCCCTCTAGTCGATATAACGCACTTTCAATTGGTATCAGAGCATGGTACTCCCTTGTTCTGTGTGATTTTGGTTTAACTGCCTGGAATTTTAGTTATGTCGACCATAGGTATGATCAAGGTTTCTGCTGGGTATCCTACCTTCGATGGGACGGACTACCCCTACTGGAAGAATAATATGCACATGCATCTTGAGGCAATTGATAATGATCTCTGGTACGTTGTGGAAAATGGTGTCCCCTCTGTCACTCCTACCATCAATGGTGCTGATGTAAAGAGATTCAAGCAACTCGACTCTCAAGCGAAGAACATCATATGTGGCCATCTGAGCAATAGGCAGTATGTCAGAGTGAGTACTTTGGAGACAACTAAGCTTATCCGGGACAGGCTGTCCTTGGTCAATGAGGGAGTCTCAACACAGTGTGACTCTCGAGTTGACGTTCTTCGCAATCTCTTCAACCGCTTCAAAAAACTCGACAATGAAAATGTTCAGCAAACCTTCAATCGCCTCACCGACATCTCAAATGAGCTTCAAGCACTTGGTGCCACTGATATCACCGGACATGAGGTGGTGAAGAAATTGTTGAGATCGCTTGATTCCTCATTTGATACCTTGGCATTGATGATACAAGAACGTGGAGACTATAAGTCACTTGATCCCGCTGATATCCTCAAGAGACTAAACACTCATGAGTTCTAGCTTGCTGAGAAGAGAGATCTCTATGGACCAAGTTATGGTAGATCACGGGGTCTGAAGGCCAAGGCAATGTCTGAAATTGAAGGTCAAGATTCTGGCAGCAGCCTTGGTGACCCTGAAGAACTAAGCCAGGAGCTAGCAATGCTCATGAGGAAGTTTCAGATGTTCTCAAGACGTGGTCGGTTTGGTAAATCCTCAAGAAGTGGTGACTTGAGATCAGATTCCTCATCCCATGATTACAAGAAGAGACTCTGTCACAAATGCAAGAAACCTGGACACTACATTCAAGATTGTCCTCGGTGGGAGAAGGAATCAAAGAAGAAGTACAAGGATTACAGTTCTGATGATTCAAAGAAGAAGAAGAAATCTTCAAAGATCTCGTCATCAAAGTCTTCAAGGTCCTCATCTCACAAGAAGAGCGGCTCCAAGAAGGCTCAGGCATTCATTGGCAAGGAGATGGACTCTGAGGCTGAATTTGAGGAAAATGAGGAAGAGGAGGAATCTGAGGAGTCAGACTCCGGTGTGGCGAGCCTAGCCCTCGCTACTGCGTTCGTCAGGAAGTCCATCTTCAACTCTGAAAAAAGGACCTCCCCAGCACTACTGATGACGGCGATGAGGACTACGCTCCCACCTATTGCTTCATGGCAAAAGGCTCAAAGGTACTCAAATATCCCTCCTCTGAATCTAGTGAGGATGAATCTGATGAAAACCTCAAACCCAGCTATTCTAAACTTGCTAAGATTGCTGTGAAACTACAAAAGGCTCTTGAAAAGGTTCAAAACATGCTAGATAAAAGCGATGATATGTTGGGCGAGGAAATGGATCGCACTAAAATTTTGACTGAAAATCTTCAGAGACTTCAGTCCAAGTTTGACAATCTTCAAGGTCATCATAACACTCTCCTATCTGATCATGAGAAGCTTTCTTGTGAATTTCTTCAAAGAAAGCAAGATCTTGAGCAGTTAAGAGTGAGTTATGAAGATCTTCAGAAGGAGTGTGATTCATTACTTGCTCAACAGATCAGCGCTACTCAGGATGAATTTGTTCCTCCATGTTTGAAGTGCATTGAACGTGAAACTGCTAATTCTTCACCTGAATACTCAAATACTTCCATTGCTGCAAATTCGTCAACTGCCTCTGCTATCACTAATTCCTCATATGAGGACATTGCTAGTCTCATTGATGATGCTAGGGTCAAGGAATTGTATATGACAGGCATGTACAAAAGCCTCAAAGGGTATCAGGCTCTTTGTGATGTGCTTAAAAAGCAGATCCTCAACGGGAACCCTAGGAAAGAGGGTATTGCCTTTGAGAGGAAACTCAATGCTGATGGGACCTACTGGAAACCTGAGCAGTATCCCAAAACCACATGGGTTGCTGCAAAGGGACCTTTAGTGGATCCATCTACTTTATCTGGCTTTACATGTGAATCTTCATATTCCTCTGATGAGTCATTTGACTCCAATTATAAACTGTTCAAAAATCAGAATGGTGAAGTATTTGCTAGATATGTTGGCACTAACTGCAGGAACGGTTCTCCTATGAGGAAAATCTGGGTTCCCAAAAGGTGCCTTGAAAATCTTCAGGTGAATGTCATCATGACACCACCTGTGAAGAATAGGAACCCCAGATCAAATTCTTCATATGGACCAAATTCTTCATATGGATCCAAGTCCTCATACGGACCAAACTCCTCACGTGGATCAAATTCCTCAAAAGGATCAAAGTCCTCATATGAGCATCTCGCAGGGAAGATCTAAGGATTATGGTTATGTGCATTATTCTTCAAATCATTATGTTCATAAGTCCTCGAAGAATTTCTACTTACTCTTATGCTTACCCTTACTCTTATGCTTACCCTAACCCCTCTTATGTGAAACGAAGTGGATTGGCATCTATGCCACCTTTCTCTTATGGAGCTCGCAGAATGATGAACTCCAGATGAACTTAATCATCTGAAGAATTTGCTGGAGACTTTAATATACTTGAAAGGACGCAAGCAAATCATGAAGAAATGAATTTGCATTTCTCATGTCCTCATACTGCTTTATTTGTTCTATTGCTTAATGAAATTGATACCATATTCTTCATTGATGAAGTATATGAGTTTGTAAGTTGCACTAATTCATCTGCAGGATGATCAACCCAAAGCCACTGAGTGGGTCCTCAATAGTGGATGTACAAATCACATGACTGGTGACAGGAGCTTATTGATAGACTCTGCTTTATCTCCATCACATCTGAAGCATATCACCTACGCTGACAAAGGCAAAAGCAAGGTATTGGGTCTAGGTAAGGTTGCAATGTCAAAGGATCGACACATGGACAAAGTCATGCTTGTTGAGTTCTTACACTACAAAAAAAGACACATCCATGACATTTTGGGCCGAACGAAGAAAAAATCTATCATACATATGACACTTCTATGACGATAATTGTGACAAAACCCGGTATCATCATAGATGTGGTGGGCTCCTACTTCTATGACAAAAAATCATGACAGAAAAATGGGCTTTTTGTCCTGGGCGGGCTGGAGGCGCAGCTGCATGACATTCTTTGGGCCGTCCATGACGTAAAAAACCGTGGTAGAAGTGAGGGGGAGGACAATTTCGGGGAGTTTCCGGTTACGGTGGGAGGTCGGGGGCCGAGCGATGCGCATTTCTCTCGTACACGTACGCGCGTGTGTGCGAGGCGTTGGCTCTAACTGAATCCAAGCAAGTTGTTGGGCTCTAACTGAACCCGAGCGATTGCACTGCAGGCTACGCGTTATCGAACCCGAGCGATCGATCGATGGTTGTTAACTGAACTCGATCGAGCGATTCCTTCGCTACTGCTGCTAACTAAAGCCAGTCGATTGGATGAATAGTGAGCATTGCGGGGGGGTGGATGAACAGTGAGTGGTGGCGTTGCCTCTGGATGAATAGGACCCCATGGTGTGGTGGAGGGCTGGATGAACAGTAGACGGTGGAGGGGTGCCCGTGGAGGGGTGGTTGAACAGGACCCCGTGGTGTGGAGGGATGGATGAACAGTAGACAGTGGAGGGGTGCACGTGGAGGGGTGGTTGAACAGTAGCCGGTGGAGTAGCGCGCGGTGGAGGCTGGATGAACAGGAGCCGGTGGAGGCTGGAGGAGGTCGACGGTAGCCCGTGGAGGCTGGAGGAGGTCGACGGTGGAGATGAACAGTGTCCCGTGGAGTCCCATTTTGCGGTACGCCACACCCCTCCCGATGAACAGGACCCCCGTTTCGACCATAGTGCTCCAACACAAGTCCGTTTCGTTTGTTTTCCGGTACGCCACACCCCTCCCGATCAACAGGACCCCCGTTTCGACCGTAGGAGGTCCGTTTCCTCCGTTTTGCGGTACACCAGACCCCTCCCGATCAACAGGACCCCGTTCCGAACGTAGGAGGTCCGTTTCCTCCGTTGTGCGGTACGCCAGGCCTCGTTTCCATCGCCTGTTCCGTCCAAGCCCTCCCGATGAACACGACCATGCACTCCGTTCTGACCCAGCCGGTTGGCTCCCACACGTTCTGTTGCCTCCCGATGAACACGACGCATTCCGTTGCCTCCCTATGAACATGAGCATTCCGTTGCCTCCCCATGAACACGACGACGACGCTGTTTCTCCGTTCCGCCCCAGCCATGTACACGAGCCCTGGCCGTACGTATACGCGAGTAGGCGTTCGAGACCCCACTCGTACGTACACATACGTGGTAGTATTTTCTTTCTTGCACCCTGGCCACTGTACGTACGTGTACATGCTATGTGCGCGCCTCTACTACGACACTGCGCGCCTCTACATCCACCAGTATATTTGTACGTACACGTTCGTGACCAAAATGACAACACTACGTACGCTTCGACCAGGTGGGTCCCGACTGTCAGGCACTTCCTTGCGTGCGAAGATGTAGCTGGTGGGTCCCAGCAGTCAGGGGGGCGAATCGTTTTTTTTGCCCGGACGCACTTCTTGCATGCGAAGGTGTAGCTGGTGGGTCCCAGCAGTCAGGGGGGAAATGTTTTTTTCATGAAATACGGTGGCCCGTCCGATGGGTCCCTGCTGTCAGGTGGAGGAATAATTATTTTGCGCGTAATAAGGAGGCACTTCCTTGCTGCGGTCGTGGACCCAGCTGTCAGCGTCTCCACGCACAGTACTCTTCCAATGTAAGTCGGTCGTTGACCACATTGACCACGCCGCACCGAGAGCACCACGGCGGTGGACGACGGCGAGGCCTAGGAAGGGGACGACACGGAGACAGGGAAGACTCGGCAGTTGTTTCCCACGCAGAGGGGAGTACGACTGTACGAGGGTTTACTGGTTCGTCTGCCATCGTCGGAGAATAACAGCAGGTGTGGGTGAGTAGAGGGATGGCTAGGCCAGCGATGGGAGTACGGTGGGGTGGTGAGGCCTGCGCGGCAGCACAGCCGGCTGTGGGGAGGAGGGAGCAGGCAGTCTCGCCGGCGCTTGTTTGAGCGGCTGGAGCAGGAAGGGCAGAGATTGAAGAAGCACGACGGCTGTTGGATGGACATCCAACAGTCAGTGCTTGTGCGTCAACCTTTTTTTAGGAAAGCCTCAAATCTATGGAAAACAACATAAACCATCTGCCATTATTCTAATAATTTACAGCCCATTTGCTAATTCTTAAGGGTTTTTTTGGAGCCCATATTCTTTTTGTTAGCATTACAGCCCATATTGTGGCCACGGTTAAAAAATTGTACGAAATTTTGCATATTTCGGTGTGGTCCGAACTGTTTCTAATCCCGAAATTTCGACTCACATTCAAACTGATTTTAAAAATAAATGTATATCGATATAAAATCCAACAAATTCTCCACGCATAAAAATTAATGTAATTTAAAATCTCGAAATGAAAAATAGATATTTGAAACTAATTGCCGATTTGATGTGTTTTAAAAATGTACAACCCATTTCTCATTACTGATGGGCCATTTTCTCAGCCAGCCGAATGAAAGCTCTCCTCGTCTTGAAAGATTTGCAACCCAACAGGCCTCACAAAGTGACTTACTTGGCAAATCACAAAAAACTGGGTTATGGCCATGGACCCAGCTATCAGCCTCTCCACATATATTACTCTTCCGATGGAAGTCGTTCCTTGACCAGTTTGACCACGCCGCGCGGAGAGCACCATGGTGGTGGACGACGGCGAGGCCTAGCAAGGGGACGACGCGGAGCCGGGGAAGATGCGGCAGTGGAAGCCCGCGCGGAGAGGAGTACGAGGGTTCACTGGTTCGGCGGCGGTGTGAGGCTGCCGTCACCGCAGGGCCTGGCCAGCGGTGGGAATAGTAGGAGGCGGTGAGGCCTCCGCGACAGCACAGCCGGCCACGGGAGGCAGGAGCATGCGGCACGACCGACGCTGCTTTGGGTGGCTGGATCAAGAAGGCTAGAGGTTGAAGAAGCACTACGGCCGTTGGATGGACATCGTACGGTCACTGGAGTTAGAATCGTTCATATTGACTAAATTCACAAAGCCCTTCGTCCCCCCAACTTAGTAGGCCCACAAGTCAGCCTCCCACCAAGGTGGGTCCCAGCTAGCCGGGGGAGTATTCATTTTTTTGTGCGTAATAAGGAGGCACTTCCGGTGGGTCCAAGCTGACAGTGGGGGGGACGTTTTTTTCGCAAAATACGATGGCCCGTCAGGTGGGTCCCAGCAGTCTGGGGGCAAACATTTTTTTCGCAAAATATGGTGGCCCGTCTAGTGGGTCCCTGCTGACAGTTGGAGGAATCATTATTTTCCATGTAATAACGAGGCACTTACTTGCTGCGGCCGTGGACCCAGCTGAGACTCTCCATGTACAATATACTTCTGATGGAAGTCGTTCCTTGACCACGTTGACCTCGCCGCGTTCCGTTGCATGCATCGTCGATGGGCATGGTGCGTCCCCACTGTCATCCTCTCACGTACAGTCATCTTCCGATGACTCTCGGTTGTTAACCACGTTGACCACATCGTGCCGAGCGCACCCAGACTGGAACGACCCGGAGATGGGGAAGACGGGGCAGTGGAGTCACAGATGGAGAGGAGTGGGAAACTTCACTAGTTCGGGTGCGTGGCAGCACAGCCGCGGTGCCGCCTACGAGAGACAGGAGCAAGAACATAGGTTGAAGAAGGAGCACGGCTGTTGGATTAACATCCAATGGTCCAGCTGCTAGAATCATTTGTTGATTAATTCGACAAAGCCGTGCGTACACGTCCGCTTTGTAGGCCCACAACCCACTCACCAGATCTGACGGGTCCCAGCTGTCAATGGGATGAATAATTTTTTTCGCAAAACAAGGAGGCACTTCCTTCCATGCGAAGATACAGCCGGTGGGTCCCAGCTGTCAGGTGGAGGAAACATTTTTTTTCCAGCTTAATAAGGAGGAACTTTCCTTGCGTGCGACCATGGACCTCGTGGGTCCCAGCCGTCAATCTCTCCACATACAGTTCTCTTCCGATGACTCTCGTTTTTTGACCATGCCACACCGAACGCAGCGAGCCGGTGGACGACGACAAGGCCCCGGACGGGAACGACTCGGAGTTGGGAAAATGCGGCAGGGGAGTCGCAGATTGAGAGGAGGAGAAGGGTTATAGCTGGTTCTGTTGCGGCGTGGGGCTGTAGTCTATGGAGAATAACAGGAGGTGTCGAGGGGTGGAGGGATAGCCTGGCCGGCGGTGGGGTAGCGCTTCGCAGCGATGCATGCTAAGCAGAGCCGCTAGCTGCCGGAGGCCAGACCAGGCGGTCCCGGTGGCGCTGGAGGAAGAAGACGAGAGATTGAAGGTGCATGCCGGCCGTTGGATATAAATCCAATGGCTGTGGATGACACAATCATTTGTTGACCAAGTTAACAACGCCCTGCGTAGGCTTCAACCTATTGGCCCACATGTCAGCCTGCAAAAATGTGGCATACATTTAACCCATGTTCTCTAGAATGTAAAGTCCATTTGCTGGGCTGGGTGAACAAATAATTTCGCGTCAATCAGGCCCATTTATATTTTCTAAGAAATCCCAGCCCATTTGCACTTCCTTGAAATACACATATTAGGTGGGCTCGTTATATATATAATGTTATGTTAGAAGGAGCAATTAATATCAAAGAATAAACCGGAGAGGCACATTATATATATATATATATAATTAAGAAATTAGTGAGTTATTGCTCAAAATAAAAATGAGCGTGTTATTATTAAATTGGTCCTTAAAATCTTCGCAAGCTTTTGTACGCAATCACCAGGATTTTCCTTGCCTGTGAGTCAAAAATAACCAGGATTTTCCTTGCCAACTTCCGTTAAACATTTACTTTTATAAGTTAATAACACATGGGATGTTTTTATAATGTATATATAAGTCTCTATAAAATATACGATAATAGTAATAATATAAATCTTTCCCTAATAATAAAGCATGGGTTGACTCTTTGGGTTCACCGTCACAATACGCTTCTTTCCGTGAATTTACGCTTTCAGTTTTTTCCGTTAGTTTTGATCGACAGTCCGTCCAATTGCTGTGAGGTGGTACTAAAAACTTTGTCCATCCAATTGGTCAACGTCCACATTCTCTTATTGGGCATGCACGCATGTTTCGGCCTGCATGCACGCTTCTGTATCTGTACCTTACCTGATTTTCACACATGTACTCGGAGTAATCCCACCTCGATCGCTTACATGAAAGTCTACCAGTTTATATACCTAGGAAAATTTCATATCAACAACGAGCCTCTTCAATCAACAAACACAGAATGAGAACGAAGGGAAATTGTACAACAAAACGGCAGTCCAGCATGAAGCTGGTCAGTCCGGCGCTCGCCGGGGTGAGGAAGCGGAGGCGCAGCGCGCAGATGCCTGCGACGCAGCCTGTTCCACACGTTGGCCACCTCTACACCGCGCACGACATGGACACGAGTGCGGCGGTAGGGTGGCTTGAGGCTCGTGGTGGACCGGATCCAGCGAGGGGAAGGTCAGATTCGTCGGCTTGGAGAGGGAGGTGTGGAGGAGCACGCGGGATAGAGGGCGGAGGAGGATGGAGGCGGAATGCCGAGGTCGGGCTGTGGACTCGGAGTGGAGGAGCCACGGAGAGGCCCGGGAACCACCACGGCAGCCATGAGAGCGAGATGGGCCTGGCCATGCTCGGTGGTCATCAGCCGACTTCGTGTTTCTCTGCTGATGATCCCTGACCACCTGCTGCCCGGGGTCGGCTACATGTTGTTATCTCAGTTTGCTTGGTAGTTTCATTCTTGCTTAAGATTAGACCTAGCCGTGTAGATGCAGATGGACATTGGAGGTACAGTGTTGGCACTGACGACTTGGATAAAAATATTTGTGTATGCACTCCGAGTGGGTCAGTCTATATACACTTAAATTTTCACATTCAGTTTCCTTCAGTTAGACGACAGCAAGGAGATAATGCACTCCTTTTTTCTGAAAAAATATCATAAGGGACATCTTTTGGAAGAATGACGAGCCATGTTGGCCGTAGTTGGAGTGAAAGAATTACAAATTTTTTGTGCCAAATAATCAAATATAGCACTGGTTCAGGAAAAAAACCGAAACCATGAGAAATGTTGTTGTTGGATGTCACTGCGCATCATATATCCTCTTGGCCATGCCGGTCATAACAGCAACAACTTTCTTCAGGCTGGTGATGCTCATATTGTCAATCATTCTCATTGTGGTGCCTGAGACAAAAACTCCAAAGGCAGTTTGGTAATTTATGATGTTATTACACCAGAGCACATGTAATGACAGACCCGGTAAAGAAGAATAGAACGTAAGTGTGTGCCATATTTTTTCCCGTTGCAATGCACGGGCCCTTTTGCTAGTATATATAATGTGGTTAGAAGGGAAAACATAAATTGGACACAGCATTACTTTTATAAGAGACCTGCGTTTTATACCCCACAGTAGGCATACTAACAAGTTCACACACAAATACAACAGAAAAGGTAAACATTCATATCAAACTCAGGTTCACAGGACACGTTCATATTCATAGCCAACATTCACTATCAACAACTCAAAAGATTCATATATACACAAGCTCAGCATATCTATGCATCCAAATGATTGATAGATCACACGACAATATTCATACATAATTCACAAAAAGATTTAGATATACACATGTTCAGTATGTTTATGCATCCAATTGATTGAGATCTTAGCCAATATGATCCATGGGCGAACTTTAATTACCTAGGGTATAGACTGGTAATTGGTGTTCAATCGGAGGTACTTCTTGCTAAAATTGGTTATTGTACGAGTAAACTTTCGAGTACATAAGAGGCAGCACAGACAATTTGAACTTTGCTTGTAGGTTTATCCTCAAATAGTGGCCTCGTGCCGAGGGAGGTTTGAGCAACTTGGCCACTACTTTCATCCAACTAGTTTACTGGCTCATCTTGGTCATGTATCTCGCCAAAGTTCTACATTGCAGACGAGAAAGGAGGTGGTTGAGAAAATGAACCACCCAAATTTTTTATGCAGTTCAACTGAAATGGAGCATCCTTGGTGTGCAGACTGATTCAGTGCTAGATGAATATACACGTCAACCAACTTGTCTGGAATCTTTAGACTCCATGCCATATAGTTCGCTACCATATGTGCCGATAACCAAAAGGCACAAGTTGGGACCAAAGACTGGACTGCGTTTTTCTGGGCTATGCACCAAGCAATATTTTTGGCGTTCACTCTCCTAATACTTGGAGTTTGACAATTGGTTGACGCCGGTTGATACTCGAATGAATATAGGCACTTCTTGTCAACATCGATGCTTGTCTGAGTGAACTTTGGAGTACATAGCAGCAGCATAAGTACCTGTCCATCTGATCATTTTGTGCAGTTCTACTGAAATCACCCAATGTAATGATTTGCCTGCGATTTCAGGCTCCAAATTACTCCTTTATGAAATCGGCAAACAGTAGCACAATACCATATTACCAATACATATGACAAGCACAATAATCAGGATAAAGACCAGTACCAACCTGTGTGAGGTAGCATATCAATTACTATTTCCTTTGACTAGAAGCCGAGATAAGCCAAACGACTGACAGCAAAGGAAGAAAGCAAGTGGAGATTAGCGACTGACAGGAAAGGATGGAAGCTGTCGAGGCAATGAAGCACCCAAAGTTTTTGTGTCGTTCCACCAAAATCGAGCATCCCTGTTGGCACATATATTGAGAGAGTGAGATTACTGTAATAGTGGGACTAGTTTACACTAACAAATAGAAGCACCCTCATTATCTTAATGGGTAAAGTTAGCAACATAGTAGTCTTGCTTAAAGAGAGGTATTAGTTTATTTAATCAGTGCCAATTAGCTCAACTCAACACTCAAAGCATTGCCGTTTATCATAGGTTGCAAAACTTTAACGTGCAAAGATAAAGGAGTTTCTCATGACAGTAACACGATACAAATAGAGATGATAGCAAACTAATATGGATGAAGGCCTTAGGCCCGTACCAACCTGAGAAAAAAAGCTTATTCATGTAGTCCCATAAGAGATGATAAAGCACTCACTCGAATCACACAATAGTATATATTTTTGTGCACTTCAAATGTATGGTCGAAATCACTCTTGTTTACCAGTGCTGAGATTATATCAAAAGATTATCAAGAACTTCCAGCAGAGTTAAAGCACTGGCTGGGATATAGTTCATTGTACTGTCTTGTGTAGTTCCACTAAAATGTATGATTGGCACAACATGATCCCTGTTTGGACAAGTAGCAACAAGGTGAAACCTTCATTAGCTTAGTGAGAAAGGATAGGAAGACATTAGCATATTACTCAAATAGTAGCATCAAATTCATGATGGACAATACGCAAAACATTGCCTCATTGAACCAATGGCAATAAATTGACATGCAAAACAATACACTACCAGGAAAAAGCATAGTAGTAGCGCGGGTTAAAAGCTAGTAGTAGTGCGGGTGCCTGCGCTACTACTACGGCGCTACAGCTAACTAGTAGTAGTAGCGCGGTGCATCCCGCGCTACTAGTACGTGTGTTAGTAGTAGCGCATGTCTGTGACCTGCGCTACTACTATTAATTTGAAAAACCAAAAAAAAATCTCAACCCCATGACGCGCGCACGTTGGCCGGGAGCAGGGAGATCTCGTCCATGACGCGTGCCTCGTGGAAGCCGTCGAGGGCGGCCGCGGAGGCCAGCCCGGCGTGGGCCAGGAGCTGGAGGACCTACATCTTGGCATCGTGCGTGGGGAGCAACACCTCGCGGCGGCCGTCGCCGTTGAGGTCGGCGACGAGCGGCGGCAGGAGGCGGTCCACGTCTTCCGGAACAAGAAGTCGCCCTCGTGCTGCCGGAGGAGGAGGGGGATGGGTCAGCTAGCGTTCCGGATCGAATCGGAGATGGGGGGAGGAGGGCTGACCTGGAGCAAGAGGAAGACGGTGAAGGCGGCGAGGAGGAGGATGCCGTGGTCGCACTTCCGCATCTTGGCGGCGGCGAGGAGCTCCGGCGACCGCCCACCGAAGGGACCTCAGAGAGGGAGGGGCAAAGAAATCAGAGTGTACCAGCGGCGGCCACCGCTGGAGTATGAGGGAGAGACGAGGAAAGTGAGAGGGGGGAAAGTGAGGGAGAGAGGAGGGATTCGGCTGAGGATACGGGGATTTCACCTACCTTGTACTTAGTAGTAGCGAGGGGTGTAAAACCGCGCTACTACTATCAACTTGGTAGTAGCGCGGGTTTGTACCCCTCGCTACTACTATGGCATGTCCCGGGAGGGCACGGTAGAGACCGCTTAGTAGTAGCGAGGGTTAAAAACCCGCGCTACTAGTATCAACTTAGTAGTAGCAAGGGTTAAAAACCCACGCTACTAGTAAGTAGCAGTAGCGAGGGTTATAAACCCTCGCTACTAGTAAGCGTCTGTCTATAAGCTTTTCCCTAGTAGTGATAGCACTATTATGCCATGATACCAATAATATTCCCTCCCTGCTCCACCACATGATTCACCTCCATAGACAAACATACACACGTACATGATTCAGCATAGGGTCCTACTAAAGATTTGTTTAACTCCAACAGGAAAATTAGGCAGTAATAAATTAGTGGTACTTAAGTACTCCTAATTAATTAAGTGAGACGGCAGAAGTGGAAGGGCTCCCTTGAGGATCGTCTCACATGTAAGGTAGTCGTTACTGAAGCCCTTGAATGGCCTCGACTGAGGCCTCTGGCTTCAGCTCGCCTTGGCACTGTTTATTCTTCTTCTTCCTCTTCATGCTCTGTTTCTCTTTCTCCTCACCAGTTGGTGAAACCAAGTACATGATTGGCCTTCTAATTCAGAATTGGTTTTTTCAATGAGGGAGTACAAGTGTACTAGTAAAAAAACAACATTATTTTCTCATGGCAATCAGAAAATAGAGATGAACACATGCATTAAATATCATTCTTACCTAAAGGAAGGTTATGGCGCAAATATGGATGATGACGATTGGAACACAGATCTCCCTTTGTGCAGTTCCACCAAAATGAACCAACTGTTCCATTCTGGCATTCCAGTTAAACAGCACAAAAGTCACTTCTTTTAAGAAGAGTTTTGTGTAGTGCACCAAAAGGTCACAACAGCAACCAGGTGAATTGGATATCCCTATTTGCACAAAAAGGCACAGAGGAAACAGTTAGAGTCTCAAACAATTACAGGCAAAAACATTTGTCTAAACTTGTCATGGCTTGTAACAGTGGCATGGCTTCATTTTTACCAGGGACATTAGATTAAGAACAGTGGGTGCACCAGCAGTCCAGCACCATGTACATAAATAGGGGCATAAAGTGGTGATTCATAGTTTGTTGCCCCAAGAAACAAACATCCTAGAAACATATCTGGGTTGGTCCCATTTTTGTTCACTCTAGCCACCTACTCCTATGTGTGGATAGCAAATCTAGTCCTGGTCATACCACTGTGTAAGTCATTACCCCTATATTTCCCTTTTCGACCAAGAGATCGGTTGGATGACCAGTCTGTACTACTTTCACCCCATTTCCTTCCTGTTTGTACCAAGTTCGATGTACATACTAAATTCACCCACCCCCACTTTATTTCTTGTTTGAACCAAGTACTCCCTCCGTCCGGAATTACTTGTCATCAAAATGGATCTGTCTAGAACTAAAATACATCTAGATACATCCATTTCAATGACAAGTATTTTCGGACGGAGGGAGTACAAGATTCGACTCCATGAAGTAGCTTTACCTCTAACAATAGAAGAAAAAAATATGTGACGTTGGACCATCCGATCGAGAGGGGCTGAGAGGTAGAAAATGATGCACATGCAGCGACGTAGCGAGCTGGGGAAGTAGAGCTAAGGCGGTTTCGAACGAAGATATACCTTAAGGTTGTCGGGATGTGGATAGGTGGGCGGCGGGAGGCCGGATCCACCCACAAGCAACGACGAAGGGACCGGAGGACCTCCCGTGCCGGCGCTCGACCAGAGATAACGGTGCAGCCGGCAGTGGGTCTCCTCCCTCGCTATCGACGACGGCCTAAACGCTGCCCCTCCTCCCCTTCACCGGTGAAGGGGGATACGTCCGGATCTGTAACCAGCGGTGAGGATAGAAAGCCAGTGTTTTTTCAAGGGAGAAAGACAGTGTTACTACCCCTATCTTGTTTAGATCTGGAGAGGGTGAGAGTGTGTGAATAGAGCAACCCTAGCAAGCAAGCGCGGAGGCTCCGGCCTATATATACGTAGTGGGATAGTTTTCCTTTTTTCACTCCATCAAAACAATCGTTTAAAATTGTGTACTACTACATGCCAGGTCGCGGTTTTTTTAGTTGTTGATTGTCTTTTGAGATAGCTACCCGCTTGTTCCAAGTGGTGTTACGGTGTGCCAGGTCGCACTTTGTATCATTCAAGTCTGGTACTACAAGTCCCTCCATTAAATGAACAACCACCCCCTCGTAAAAATTGTGAACAAGCCCACGGCTAAAATTAGCGGAAACGTGGATTTCCCCAACATGCATTATTATTTATATTTTCTACTCCCTCTGTTCCTAAATATATGTCTTTTTTATTAGCCACACCTAAGACAAGAAATTTTTTTATTAGCAGTGAACCCCACATGTCATAGACACAAAAATTGTGGCAAGATTCCCTTAGGCAAGCCAAAGTGTGTCTAACAATTTGAGCAACTCAGGTTAGGCAAGTGTGGCAAGTGTGGGAAAAATAATGTGGCAACATAAGACAAACATAGTCACAATCCAAGCAGCCCCGTAATTTTTTGTGACATGCATGAAAATTTGGTTAGTTAAATTTATAGTCAAAATTTGGCAAGGTGCATCAAATCAACACAAGCAAGTATCAAAAGGAAAGTCACGGCATGCATGCATGCGTTGTACTCCCTCCATTTCCAAATATAAGTCTTCTTAGAGATTGCAACAAGTGACTACATACGAAGCATAATATGTCTACTCCTACATACGAAGTAGCCCATTTGAAATGTGTAAAAAGACTTATATCGAGTGCAGTGCTTTGATGTGTCGTGTCAACTCGTACAAGACCAAGAAATTTGATTACTACAATGCCCTCTCCCTCGCGGACTGAGCTCCGGTGCCTTAACTACACCTGCCTTTGGCTGCATGACAGGAGGGCCAACCACCTGTTGGGGCCACCTATCGTAGACGCAAAGGCAGGAGCAGCAAGTAGAAGCTTTCGCTACACGCTATCCCTCCGGCACGAGGTGGACGGACATGCAGCAGTGGATTCGATACTGTAGAAGTAGGAGTAACATCATTGTCCGTCTTCTCGAAGAGGCGAAGAGCCAAGCGCAACCCGAACATGGCAGTTGCAAACGCTCGCGTGGTGCAGTTCCTTGGAGTACTAGCCAGGCTCTTGCATGAGACAAAATTGCTATTGTTTAACAATTAAACTCCATTATCCATTGGTTGATACTCATTCTGCATAGGTCCAATTGCTTAGCACCGTTTCCTCCTGGGGTCACCAATGTTTATTTGCTAATTAATAGCATTGCATGCAATGAACTAGCTGTTGCAAGTCATTAAAAGCATGCACACCTCTCATCTCTTATTGGTTGATATGTCAAGAAACAAGAAACAAGGTAGAAGTTAATGCACCGCGCCTAAGTGTTTTGGGACTATTTGGTTTCCGTAAGATGACTTACACACCTAGACGGAGGGAGTAGTATAGCCCTGTAAACCGGAAAGGAGTATTTGCCTTTCTAGATATTTCAACAAGGGACTAGACTACACCGTGTGCAGTACTCCCTCCCTTCCGGTTTATAGGGATCAAATCTCAAATCTCATGAACCAAGGCATTTTGCGATTGGAGGAATGTATCTCGTACTTTACAAAACTACCCTAATTAAACTCATGCATTAATTACGTAGTTCTCTCGTTTTCCTCTCCGCCTTGGTCGCGGTGCACAATATTGAGCACTCCTATATGACTAGCCGCTCTATCTACATGCGGGACATTTCAAAGCATCCGGGCCCGTGTGCCATCCACCAAATCACAGCGAGGTGCTACAGTCGAGACTCACCTGTCATCCTGTCATGACCCGTCATATCACAAAACCCACACCTTTACCAGCAGTGGTAAGGTGGCCTCCAAGTTGGACTGGACAAAGCAACCATTATTTCACTGGAATGCTCATTCAAGCCCTTTCTTCCCTTTCTTGAAGAAAACCTCACTCCAGGCTACTCACTTCTGCCATTTTTCTTCTGTACCGACGAAGGAAAGGTGGGCGAATCGGTTATGCTGCTATATTTTCATTCCAAGAATCTTCTTTTTGCAAAGCACCGACCGATTCTCACATCCTATTCTTTTCCCGTTTTCATTGCGATTGTGGTTTCCTTTCGATTGCTTTTTGTTTGTCAGTTCATTGATGGATCCTGGAGCACTAGGCAAAGAGTTGCCGGCGGACAACCCACTGGAGACAGCGATCTCCAGGAAGCGAGCACCGACCAACGAGTTGACCATGTTGGCGGGCCAACCCATGGAGACGAAGAACTCCAACAAACAAGCACTGGCCAAAGAGTTGAGGACATTGGCGGATGAACTCCTCAAAGGAAGCTGGAAGAACGGCAAGGGCCCCATCGTGCCTACCCCAGGAACTCTGATTGCCACCTATGTGAGGCTCAAGACCGAGTTTGAGGATATAGTCGTCGTTGAGAAGCGGTATTCCCCTGGCAAGGTGATGGCCCCCATCGAGGACGAGGAGATGGACCCCGGAGGGATGAGATCCCCCGATGAGCTGCACTAGGTGAAAAATAATGGCTTATTACCATAGTTGTGGTTTTTGATTATTTGCAATGTGCTTGCAAATATGTTAGGGTTGTGCAGGTGCCGGTGGATGTCCTTGATGATTCCGATGTCGTGGCCCGTCCTGTTGGCATCGCCCCGGAGATCGATTCCGATGCCGCTGTCCATCCTATGGACATCGCCCCAGAGATCGATTTCGATGTCGTGGTCAGTCCTGTGGACATCGCCCCAGAAATTGATTCCCATGCCGCTGTTCGTGCTATGGTCATTGCTCGAGAGATCGATGACAAGAAATAGTTGGTCGCGCTAATCCTTCAGGGTAGTTTGCATTGCCCTATGTTTAATTACCAGAACGATACGTGTTACCAAACCATCTTAGGTCTAGTGCACTGTCTTGTGTGGGCGGATCTTGCTACTTTTGTTTGATAGTGAATCATGCGATGAATCATGTGAACCCTCTCCGAGTTATGGAAACATATGTATCCTCACCAGCTTTTGATGTAATATATGGCATTCTTAGATGTAAGTTTGAACTGTTTATCATATCAGCAGGGCTTGTTTGATGATTCTTGGTGTTAGTAGGCTAGCTACTATGTGATCTATAGTACTTGCAAAACACTCACCGAAGAGAAATGTTGGGGCTGATGAGCTCGTGGTACGCTTATATTTATCCCTCGTCGATCGACCAATAGCCCTAGCTCCTAAAATTGTAGGCTTAGCGATCGATCAGACAATAGTCGACATACATTCAGGCCTCATTTGGTTCATAGGGTAGGAAAATTGTAGCAAAAGTACAGAGAATGTGCAACACAAAATCATAGCAGTGCAGAGACGTACTCCCTCTGTTCCAAAATAGATGACCTAGGCGGGCTAGTTTGGCCTAGTGGGTTTCAGTGATATGACCTGGTACAGTGCCGTCCAATCTTCGCGTGTGGTAGCAGTATTGCGGGTATAGTAAGTTTTCTTGAAGAAGCGAAATTCAACGAAGTCATGATGGTTCCTTCGTCCGAACAACTTACAGTGGGAAAGGTTGGGCCTGCGACACGACCGGGGTAGACCAGGATAATTTTGTGCATGGCAGGTGGACCAGGATGGTCGACGTCCCACATGTCGGCGAATGAAAGTATTTTTTCCGATATAGAGGACGAGCAACGAGTATTCCTTGTTTATTTTCGATGAAAGCTATTGTCTCCATTGTTACGACGGAGGAGTGTGAAACACGGCAGCCCAGTGAACTTGGCATGTGCACCACTCCCTCCTTCCTCATGTAATGCCCAGGTTACAGCTTTTTCTCACTTTCTCTCTATCTATTTCCTCTCAAATGTTTTTTACCTTTCTTTTTTTAAGACACAATTGTTTTTATGCCTTTTTTAGAATTGTTTTTTATACCTAGGAGCACGTGTAGAGACGGGCTCTTGTAGAGCCCACTCCTTGACTTTGTCAATGCCTCTCTCTCCTCCACATAAGGAGTACTACTTGCTATGCATGCATGCGACGGGCAGCTGGCGTCTTGAGGGGCCAGGGCGGTGAGAGCGGCCTCCGGAAGCGGTCCGGACTCCAGCATGGCCCACCTCATATTATCACCATATATTTCTTGGAGTCCATGCACGGAGGGCGGGCGATCTCTTCTTCCTCCTCCGTTTCTCTCTTCTCAGCCGACTCCCACCGAGCGATTAGATTTCGGCTATCGACGGTTTATTCAATTACGGTCCCACATGTCAGTGAAATTGCAAGACAATGCGTGTCCCCTCTGGTGAGCGGCATGCAAGCCGGACTTTCGGGGTTGCAACGCATACGAGTCGTAAGTGTGCCGCCTTTTCCTTTCGAACTTGCGAAGCGTAACATTTTCGCGCGATCGATTGATAGAAATCTAGAACAAAATGACGAGGGCGGTGCTTTCCCGCTCGTTAGGCGGGCTAGTTCGAGTGATATGACATGCTACAGTGCCGTCCACTTGCTCCATTTTTATGTAAGCAAGAGTTTACACTCTTACGCGGGAGGAGTGCGAAACACCGCGGATCTGATTTTGATCGAGGGATAACTGTTCCCTGCCAAATAATGGAGGATTGTTAGAGATTATAGCATGATAGTTAGGGCTCTAGCGCCGGCCCACAAATTTACACCAGCATCTGTCTGAGGACACTAATGGATGCCATCCGATGCTGCCCGCATACCTTTCGACAACTATATGAACTAACCGGACGAAATTCGTGCAAACAAAGCAAATTTCAAATTAACCGGATGAAATTCATTACATTTCGAAAACTTTTCCTACAAACTGGACGAAATTCATTACATATTTCGCACAAACCGTACTAAAACCTACTGTAAACCTAGTCTAAACGATTGCCGGCGCCCGACCACCATGTCCGGCCATGAACCCGAGAAAGCCGGCCATTGCCTTTGCCTCCTCCTCATCTGCCTCGATAACCTCCTCCTCCGGAGCACAAGGTTATGAAGATTTCCGCCTCCATGTCGCCGTCAAGCGGCTAATTGGCCGCCGATGTTTACCCCACCAAGCTTGGCATCGACTGAGTGGAGTAGAGGTGGCCTCCCCGGGACCAGAGCAGTGGTGACCTACAGTGTACTACTCTTCCTCGCTGCCGGCTGCGCCCACACACGCGCGCCGGCTTCGTGGTCATGGCGGAGGAGGGCGGCCGGGGGGGTGGCAGTGATCTCCTTCGTTTGCTCCTGCAACAGTACATTGAAGAGAGCTTTGGAGTGCGCCCGGAGCGGAGCCGCCGATGTCCCTCGTCTACTCCTGCGACAGTACGTCCAAGAGAGCTTCAGAGCGCCAGGAGGCCATGGTTGAAGTGGTGCCGACAGAAGGAAGGGACCGGAGGAGAATAAGTGTGGGTCTTTGGCTATGGCTGGGAGCTGGGGCTCAAGTTCATATAGCGGGCGAATGGCAATGAGCCGCGGCAGATGGATGGACAACTGGCGTCGGAGTAGGTTTGTCGGGCGTGAATGTGGATGCTACTTTAGTGACTTAACTGCAGATGAGTTTGGGTTAGTGACATGTTGGCCCAACGGGCATCTGGCCCGCATGTCAGTGACACACCAATTGCACCCGTGGTTAAGTCCGGTGAATGCGGCATTGACATTCTAGAGAGACGGTGACTGTTTCAGGCGGGAAGTGCGCGCTAGCGATGGAAGGGGTTTCGGTGTGCAGTGGTACTAAGATCGGTCGCTCACGATAGTACATACTCCGTACCATACTACCATAGTACCATCTCTAGCTTAGGGTGTTTTATAGATTGTCATTGTGATGGATGGTATACATGAGCAAGGCAGTCCAAGTATGACCGTTGGTGTTGAGCCAGGTGAATACATGCTCGGCGTTCGCGTAGGCCTCCATCAAATGTCTAAACAGTAATGTCAGGCACCGCCGGGGCGCGCAGGTGATGGGCTCGCCGTTTGGGTTGCGCCATGAGCAGGACTTTGATTTCGAGGGCGACGTGCATGCATTAGCATGCTTTGACAGCGTGAGCATGAATGTCTGATGCAAGGTATTTCATTTTCATTTGGCTGACGAGGGTGTGTTGCAGCGACGAGTCCGTGGTTTGATTCCCCACATACGCATAATTTTGGTTTTTACAGTATTTCTTTCTCCATTGACAGGTAGGCCCGCGTAGATAGATAAAGAAACAAGCTGATGAGGCGCATGCGGACTGTTTGACTGGTCAACCAGACAAATACGGAGCTATACGCTGAGCCAGTGACCGTATAATCACCATATCTCGTATACAATGATCAAAGTGAGCTATCAAGACAAGTCCGATGACCGCCAATGCATTTTATTCGGTAATAAATGACCAGGATTGAAGGGGTATCCAAATTTGCTTCATCTTCTGTCCTTGAGCTCTTGACAAACCAATGCACTATACGATTGTCCGACCACTCCACCCCAGAGCTCTCACCAAGCGTCGTTCATGCCACCGCGCCGCATAATAACCGGTAAGTTAGCGATGGCATCCCGTCGTGCCGAGATCCTCGCCGCCCACGACCGCACACAAAATGGTAGGGAAGCGATGGCATCCCGCCATGCCGAGTTCATCGCCGCTCGTGACCTCACAACTATGTGGGAGGAATTTGAAGATGCCAAGGCCGAATGGGCGGTAGAGCAAGAGGCGGCCAAAGCCGCACAGAGGGAGCGAAAAAGTCAGAAAGCACTCAAGAAAAGAGAGGCCCACCGCTGCAAGAAAGAAAAGGACGCACGCGCTGCTGCGGAGAGGTCGGGGGAGATCCAAGCACGGTGGGGTGTCGCCGACAAAGCCGGGAAGGAGAACGACGGCGTCTGGCCAGCATGTGAGAAGTAGTACTACTAGTAGTTAGTGTGTGTGTGTCTGTGTCTGAGTACGAGCATGTACCAATACTACTAGTTACTACTATAGTTTTTAGAGCAAATTACCAGTACATTAGCCTAGACTAAAGGAAAAATTCCAATCCTAAGCATCAAATGGCATCTCTTTCTCTATAGGAATTGATATGCATGTCATCTCACTTCCTATGATTTTCATATTCCTATCCTATGAACGAAAGGTGGCCTCTATTGGAGTAACTACTGTAGCTACCAGTACTGCCGGTATAGTAGTTTTCTTCAAGAAGCAGAATTCAACGAAGTCATGATGGTTCCTTCGTCCGAGAAACTTCAAAGTGGGAAGTGGACCTGTGATTTGACGGCTCATTAGTCATTGTTACTGCGGCGCGACGACCTGGGTGACTCTCCCTTGGAGTTCTGCGTGCATGGCAAGTGGACCAAGATGGTCGACGTCCCACATGTTGGCGAACGGAAGTATTCTTTCCGATATCGAGGAGCAAGGAAACCGCGTGGTATAGTATCACTACTGATTGGTTCGCAAAAAATAGTGTCACTGCTGATTTACAATTATTTTTTATTTCTGATGAATGCTACCATTTCAACTCTTATGACGAAGGGTGTCAAACACGGCCGATTTATAATTATTGGTTCGCAAAAAAATAGTGTCACTGCCGATTTATAATTATTTTTTATTTCTGATGAATGCTAGCATTTCAACTCTTACGATGAAGGGTGTCAAACATGGCACATGCTGGATGTCCCACACGTCAGCCAAAGGAGTGGGACATGAACAGCATGGTAGAGCCCAGCGTAAAAAACAGCATGGTAGAGCGTCTCCACTTCTTCCACTTCTGGGTCGGAGACCACACGTAGTAGTACTTAGTGGTATGAACGATACAAAGTGCGACCTGGAGAGAAAGACACGTCTAGTTGGAAGGTCTCGGGGCATACATGTAAACAACTATAAAAGTTAATATGTGCCTCCAACTAATATAGTAGTAGTAGAGTACTTAGGCACGTACTCCATAACATCACCGTGCATTGCACGTACAACATTTAGTGGTAGTACGTAGTAAGAGACAAATGCCGCCCAAGAGTTCCCTTCTCGACCTACTTTTGGGTGTTTGGTAGAGTGTATGGAGGGTGCATGAGTCCACACTAGTTTAGGACAAATACACTAGAAGCATGCATGAAGAGAGCATGCATGAAGAGGGGTGTTGAGTTGAGCATGCATGAAGAGGGAACAACTATTCTGAGACGAGAACGCAACCATACACACCCTATATGCCATGCATGTTCATACCATTTGTGCCTTTCTAGTTCACTTGCTACGCTACATTACTCAGGTTCGTACGTCCACTCCTGGGTACATGTCTGTCTCGTAGTTCCAGTCCCACGTGTTCTTCATATAGATGGAACGATCCTTGCATAACACGTGCACCTTGATGCTAGATGTCTCGCGTGTTGGCAAAAGGATGAACAAAGCTCACGTAAAAAATAGAGTGGAAGAACATAGATTCCGGATGACCGAGAAGGAGCAAGGAACCTCGTGGTGGAGCGTCTGCACTCATAATATTTAATATTATTCAGCAATATAAAATTAACCAATCATCTCCACAGTGGACTGGAAGAGTACGAAACACGGCAGCCCAGTGTAGTTACATCATACTAGTACATGGCTAACCCACGCTATCACCATATTTCTTGGCTTCCGTGCATACCTGTCTCTAGTAATCCAGCAGCCTGTATCGCTTCTCCCTCCTCGTCTCTATCAAAGTGCGGCGGGCTGGCATTTCTGCCGTCTATTGAGGTCGGTTAACTATCACATGTTAGCAACATGCCAAGAGCATTCTAAAAAAATTCCTTTCACATTTCGCTTTCAAAAAGAAAAAAAATCCTTTCACGTACGAATTTGCTTGTATGCTTTGAGCAACTTGCATGTCCTATACTGCTCCTGTTTGATACTCTAATTTAGCTAGAGGTTAGACTAACTCATGACTAACCCTGAACTAACTATGGCCAAAGAGGTGTTTGGGTGACAAGGTTAGATTGACAATAAATGCACTTCATGGAGAGAGAAAAGTGATTTTTCAGTGGTCCCAACGAGAACTATCTCCAGTTAGCACCTCTTGGGTGGGATAGTTTTTTTTGTGGGTTCAGTGCAAGTTGCTCCAATTTAAACCCTCATGCTTGGATACTTTAGGGCTATTTGAGCCCCAACTAGCTCAAACTAACTCTAACCCATGGATCCAAACAGGGCCTATGGCCAGTCTCGACGCGGAGCAGTCACGTGCACCGGGAAGCGGCGCTCTCTCGACCGCCGTGCCACTTCAAAGCCGGCGCCAGTGAGAGGTCGCCTCCGCTCTGGCCGGGCATTAATGCGGCACTGACGCTCCAGGGCGACGCTGACCGTATCATGCGGGAAGCGCGCACTGGCAAGGGAGTATAGGTTTTGAACCGTTTCAGGTGTAGTACTGGTAGTTTGCAGAACTACTCAATTATTGCACTCAGTTTCTTAAGAAATTGTGGTCAAAAACGTTACTCGACAGCCCACTTCCCTTCTCCTTCCTCTTCCACCACCCGCGCACATCCGCGGGAAGCGACCGATCAACCCTTATATAGGAGTGCTAGCACAAAAAGATGCATGCATGACCACTAAAATTTCCATATTAAAGCGCCTCTCCGGCGGGAGTATGTCGTATGTTGTTACCTTCGGCCGGCCCATGGCTACCGGGCGACGGTGACCAGAGAAGAGGCGGCGGGAGGGGAATGAATGCAGCTAATGTTTGGGTTCGCCTTCCGGCTTAAATAAATGCGCAGCATCACGTGTACCCGCGAGTGCACAAATTGTATCATACGTGTCTGCTTAAGTGGGCGTCACGTAACTGGTGTGTGTGTGTGTGAGAGATTCTGAGAGACAGAGTGCATGTGCGCGACTCTACTCTTCGGACATGTACTCAACCTTTTGCATCGGGATATAAGTATAATGGTATTTACTTTAGCTAGTGATTTACGTGGCCATGTTAACGTGGTTGTGTCAAAAAAATGTCACTTCCTGCTCGTGATTTGCGTTATATAATTACAAGCAAGATTCTCGTGCATTGCAGGGAACATCAATATGCATTTTTTTTTTGCAAAACACCTGTTGTGATTGACCCATGCAGGAGTAATCCCATGTGTAAAAACTAATGATATCTCGAGAATTTTATCGGAAAACTGGTATCTCAAGAATGTCATCGAAAAAATGAAAGATGAGAGATAAGGCGAGGAGGAGTGGAGCGTGGTGGTGACTGGTGGTCGGAATGGGCGGAGGCATGGGGATGGACGGCGCCGGCAGGCGGCAGCGGCCACCATGCATGCTAGATTGTTCTAGAGACTTATTCCTTTTTTAATTGCTGAGAAATGAGGTTGCGGGAGATAATGATGTGGAGAGAGGTGCGGGTATCTTTTGTAAAATTATCATAGTTTCCTTTCTATCCTCAGATATAGATCATACGGTCTGTATTACAAGATGGCAGGCACACCATCACAGCCAACTCGTTTTTTTATAAGGGTGCAGATGATAAGTTTGCTGACTACTAAAGTAAAGTGGAATTTGTCCATGTTCTGCAAGTAAATAATGGTGATTGTTTATCATACGAGTAAGGTTGGATGAAGGGTGGTAGGAACAAATGCTCCGCCTAGAGCATGTGTGTGTGAGATGGAGTCTTAGTGTGTGTGTGTGAGAGAGAGAGAGAGGAGAGAGAGAGAGATGGAGTCTCAGTTTGTGTGTGTGTGAGAGAGAGATGGAGTCTTAGTGTGTGTGGAGGGTGCGTGCATGCGTGCGTGCGTGTGTGTGTGTGAGAGAGAGAGAGATGGAGTCTTAGTGTGTGTGTGTGTGTGTGTGTGTGTGTGTGTGTCGCGGGGTCCTCTGTGGCGGATGTAATTTAAGTGTGCATGGCTTCATCATAGAGAGGTGATGTGTATGGCAAAGGCCACCAACGATGGGGTGCGAGAGAGAAAATGCCCGTAGAGAGGGAAGAGAAGGTGTGTGCCGTGAGAGGAGTCGACATCGAGAGAACGTGTTTGTTCAAGAGACACCGAGGAAGACTACTATATATCGATGGTGCATGTAGGCGGGAATTAAACAAAGGGATGGTCTTATTGGTTTCGGGGATATAGGGGAAGAGTGAGAGGCGGGGGGGAGCTAGAAGGAGATTGTTAATGTGAGTGTGTGTTTTACCCATCCAGGCGGAACTTATGTGCACAAAAGAGGAGAACGATTCGATGTGGCGTTAGGATTGAGGGTAATTAACTATGTATGGAGACATAGAGACCTTGAACGTGCATGTGCGAGAGGTATACATGTATACGTGGGATGTGTGTGTGTGCGCGTGCGCATGATCGAGATAAAAGAAAGAAGACATAAGTCATAAGATCAACCACATGGGAGAGATGGATCAGTAAGACAATATGCATGCATGTGAGAATGCAGGGAAGAAGGCCCGACAATTGAGCATGTGTTTTTGTCTTTAAGAGATAGTGGCGTGGGCTGGAGCATGCATCTATGGCGAGCAGAGGGAGTGAGGCGCAACGATTGTGCAAAAGAGACCAACCTATAAATGCATATGTATGGAGAGACATATATAGTGTGGGTGATAGGAAGCAAGACTCCGTGCGAGAAAGAAATGTTGACGGAGAAACCACAGATAGATACAGAGATGGAGATGCTAGCTAGAGGGACATCTGCTAGTTTGGGTGTTGGAGATGACCGTCGGGTGGTTCAAAGGGTGAAGTTATATATGTGCGTGAGAGGGCACTTGACTGCATGTAGAGAGAAACATATGTAGTGTGCGTGATAGGAATCAAGAGTGAGGGCGAGAAAGAAGGTTGATGGAGAAATAGATAAATAGAAAGATAAATATGCTAGCTAGTGTGCATTAGAGATAGGAGTCGAGTGGGTCAAAAGGCTGGGTTATGTGTGTGGGTGTGAGAGAGATAGAGAGAGGGTGCATGTGAGTCACATACAAACAGATATCAGAGAGAAATGAGATCCAGAGAGACGGAGTTTTGTGTCTGCGAGAGAGAAAGATATTTCACAACGAGAGTGATAGCTAGAGAGACATACGAGGGAACGCAAGATATCTCTAGGGAGAGAGGGTGTGTGTGAGCGACATACAAGAGAACAATGGAGAAATATGAGACCCTGGGAGACAGAGTTTCTGTTTGTGTGTGAGAAAGAGATATTGAAGAGGAAGAGTCGTAGGTTCTCATATCTAAGGAGCGAAAGACATCTCTGTATGAGGGGTGTGCGAGTGGCACACATGGGAATAGTAGAGAGAAATGAGACCCCGGGTGACAAAGTTTTGTGTTTGTGTGAGAGGAAGAGATTCCACATGGAGAATCATAGTTAGAGACACATAGCAGGGAGCGAGATATACTTAGAGAGAGAGAGAGAGTGATGAAGGTCGAGGGAGAGAGTACCGTCAGTGTGTTACGAAGATAAAAGATCATTGTCGACATACAGGTAGCACGAGAGATACCTGAGAGACGATGAACGCGTATAGGTCCAGAGAGATAGTCCTATATAAGCATGAGCGATAGCTATATGAGACGAATATCTGGATTAAAGGGGATTCAAATATTTAAACCAGAGATCACGACATCGATAATATCATAACGCAAATTGGTGTATCAAACATGCATATTTATTTGAATTTGGGCACACGTGTAATGTTATATAGTTTATCAATATTGGTGATCCATAGATTCTTCAATTACAAAAAATGCATGGTTTATATGCAATTAATGTCTAAACGGGATTACACTATATGTTGCGTGTGTGAAACACATTATACATGTTTGAGAAGTAAAAAAAACCACATGAAACACACAAATTGGAGACAGTTAGCGAGGAATGCATACATTGGATTTCAACATAAAGTGGTTTCAAATATTTGAAAATCCAAATTGATGGATACAACCTTATGAATCCGAGATCATGCCATTTGTAAACCATATTTATGTATAAATGGTGTTGTGCTTTTGAAAGTATATATAAAAAAATGATGTATATAGAATGTAATTCCAATTGAAAATGGATCCCGCCCGAAAAAAATATAGAATACAAACGGGATTCGAATTGAGTTGGCACGGTAAACGTGCACTCTGCAAAATTTGAACGAAGCGGGGAAAGTCGCAGTAACCACCCGAAACCAAAATCTGCGAGATAGAAATCACTATTGCCTATCCCTGCCACGCAAAACCTATTTGCTAGATTTCTATAGGTTTCGATAGGGGTAGGTTTGTAATTTCACCCAAACATGACGTAATCGCCTCTCACCCAGATTCATACACCGTGGGTGCCAAAATACAGTGTGTCCTCGGAAGAAATCGACTCCCTCCCCGATTCATATTCATACACGGTGGGCGCCAAAAACAAACTCTCGTGGGCAAATATTTGGTGTATGCGAGATAAACGTCCTATCCCCAACCGACTAATGTTGCTGTGATGTAGTAGAAATTTGAAACAGGGCTAACTTTGTAAATTTCCTCGCATTTGAGACAAGCACGCCCTGAATACATGGTTCCCCCTTCCTCTCTACCTCCCTTTTCCCCATTCGTACTCCGTGGGCGCCAAAACACCCTCTCCACCCCACCCTCCTCCATCCGCCACCGTCCGCCACACCATCCACCGCCGTCCTCCTCCACCATGCCGGAGCTGATACCCCGACGCGGCCGTCCATTACAAGATATCGACCTCTCTCATCCACGGCTTCGGACCGGGATCCTTGCATCCCGTCCTCTCGCTTCATCCCCGCCGTCGTCCACCTTGCCGACGCCGCTCCTACGACCGTCTCGTCCACCGCGCCCCGCCGCCACCGTCTACCCTCCTAGATCTACTTCCACGCCGCCGACAGCCATCACTACCGCAGCACCGTCAAATTCTCAGCAGATGCGTACACGGCGCCGCACCAGAGGCGGTACTCTTTCGTATCTGCTCAACTTATTTAACGCAGCAAGGAAATAGATCGCCACTGCTTTACTCTAATTTCTTGTCTTGGTTGTGAAGTTGCCTTTGTCCAGTTTGCACCTTCAGATCCGCCATGGCATGCTCAACACTATACTCCCAATGCTTATGGTTTTCCCTTTTTATATTCCACACTAGTTAAATCACAGTAGACTAAATTTCAAAATTGGGTCAGTCGATTTTTCAGAGCTCGCCGGAGTTCGGCGGTGCGATTGAAGGGGCTCGGGTGGTTGTGGGGCCTCTCCGATCGAAGAAAACTCAACACGGGTGGGGGTTGTGGCAGGGTGGGGGTGGGGGTGGCGGAGGAACACAGGTGGTGGGGGACGGTGGTCCGGCCGGTGGCCCGTGCGGTGTTCTGTATGGGAAGAACCAGAGACGAGGAAGAAGAAGGGTTAGGAGACGTAGGATCTTCATCCAACCGCCTGAAATGGTCAAGAGATAGCTGGGAGTTGCATTCTTAATGCGCTCTGGTTAATCATGTGTGGGCACTGCGCAACCAACATTTTATTATCCAAAATCTTCTTGCTCTTCTCTACCATGTTCCTCTTCCGTTCTTCTTTAATATGTACTCTCTCCATTCCTAAATACAAGTCTTTGTATAGATTCCACCATGGACTACATATGGAGCAAAATGAGTGAATCTACACTCTAAAATGTATCTGGATACATCTGTATGCGAATCATAGTGGAAATCTCTACCAAGACTTATATTTTGGAATGGAGGGAGTATGATAGTAGTACAGTATGTTCCTTGTACTGAAGATGAGCAGGGACATTTGCAGTGTAGAGGTCTATACGGTCGGTTGTGATGGACACTTTGAGCCTCTTTGATTCGTAGGATCTTGTAAACATAGGAATAGGATTTGTAGTGGCCTGCCCACTTGAATCCTATAAGAATAGCAAGGAAATGCGGGGAGCTGTGTCGCCTTTGAGAGTTACACTGATATTAACAGTACCACACATTCACTTGAAGAGAGCTGGTATCCGAAGCCTTTCTAGCCGTACCGGCATACTAGCACATATATTCCAGAAAGTTCCACTTTGCTGATTTTACTCTGATGCTTAAGGTTTTCTCGTTATATCTACACTATGATCTGTGTAGCTGCTTTGTGTCACACTAGCAGCAGTCCACTCTTGAAGCTAAACACTGCAATGACTTACAAAATTGGCACCAAGGCATTGAGTGCCATTCTGGATGCAATGAAACTCATACGCTCCCCACCTATTGATTCTTGTTCAGAATATGATCCTAATGACTATTCTAACCTCGAGGAGTCAAAGGCAGATGGCCTGTCCTATTCACCCATCAAGGTGCATGTTCTAATTTGGCAATGTTTTATTGATTGCGGGTATCTTGCATATGTTGTCTTGCATTTCTTCTACTTTGTTGCACAACCATCTGCTTAGTTTACTCATCATATATGTCGAGATGCCCCATCAATTATCAATACATATTCCATCTGTCATCATACCATGTTTTTCCACTCAAAAGTTGTTCTTGTGCATCAGACATCAAAAAGGAAGAGGGTGATTGCTGAACCTGAAGGAGCACCAGCAAAGTCCTTGAAAAACGTGGTGGCCGGAGAAATCAGATAGCACCCCACTTATATTGGATGTACAACCAGTGACACAAAACGTAGGATAGACTCCAGCAGACTGTACCCATACTTACTTCACTGGCCACACCACTAGCCCCACCACACAGGACCTGCACTCCAGCAAAAGGTATACCGATTTCATTTGCCATAGCACCAGTTGTACCACAGAAAAATCCCACTCCAGCAAAAAGTATAGCAAGTCCACCGGCCAAAGACCTATCCCAACTGCAGAGACGACCAATTCCTGCAGATTGGAACCCCATTCCATTTATTCCCAGTTTAAAAGACAATGCTTTCAATGTTGTTAGGGACTACGTGCATATATTCCCATCATGGGAAGATTATTGTGAAGACAAACACCATTTTCACATCTTCCTGTCCAACTTACGTGTAAGTGCTATTATACATGGTTATTATTTTCCTGTTTTTTGTTGATTGAACACATCAATGATTTACATTACATTGTTGTAACTAGGCGAGGGTCAATCTGTATAGTCATGACGAGCAAAGCTTGCTTGTGCTTTTCAAGGAAGCATTGCAGCAGTATCAGTGCTACCTGAGGAAATCACACTTTGATGGCAAGTCTATAAACGAATTTTCGGTGAAGTCTCATGTGCTAAATTTAGAAGACATTGAATGGAAAAACCTTGTTATGCACTGGTCTCGTTCCCAGGATGAGGTATTGTCTATGAAATCACATGACAATTCAAACTTCTACTTTTCCGCATGTGCCTTACGGATCTTTTTTTGCAAGAAATCTGCTCGAAGAAGAATTCTGGTTTGACAAGAATGACAGGATATCGCAAATATGTTGCCCGCTGCTTTGCTCTTGTTAGTACATGTTGTCCTATATCACTGTACTTCCATACATACCTGGTTCATTATGTGATAGCAGTATGCATGATAGCTTGCTTATCAATTGTTCGCTAAAATTATCTGATCTGTATGAATGGTTACATTAGTGTAGAATATATCCAATGCCAATGGTTTTTTAGCTCTGCATTGTTCTTCTAAGTACATGTTGTCCTTTATCAGTGTACTTATAATGACAGGTAGTTGTTCATGTACCATCACTCTGCAGCTTATTTTCCTTTGCCCTCCATTTTCTACACATCAGATCTATATTTACTCTTACTATAAGGTTGGTACTGAAGAAGTTTAGCTGTGCATTGCACTTGGCTGTACCTTTTGCCTGTATCGCTGCACTTACATTTATAGCTACTTGGTTATGTAGCATCACTCTTCATCTTATCTTAAATAATTCTCCATTTTTCGTATGTTATCACATCTATATTTACTCTTAACAAAATGTAGAATAAAGGCAATGCTTTTGAATAAGATTCTGTGGTAAACTTCTTGAATTGCTCCCCCCCCCCATCAGCATGGACAAGGCCTTTGTAGAGCATGTCTTCACCAATAATGTAAGTTTGTCCATCTCAAGCCTTCAAACTTTGTTGTATATATTTGGTTAGGCATGACTGCAACAACTATTTATTTTTGGTGTTTGCATCAAATTGCTCATTTAAAGTTTATTATGTAGTTCATAAACAAAAATTTGTCCTTTCTCAATTTAAGTTTTCAGTTGTACAACCAAGTTCCTTCTTCATACCATGTAAATTAAACTATACAGAGCAAGTGATCTTCTTTTGCACTGCATGTATGCTTCTGTTCTTCATCTGTAATCCATTGGTGTGGGGAACCTACGCACTACAACACAACGTCATATTCTGCAGTGTCTTAACTATGAAAAATGTCATATCATTCTACTATTATTTAAACCGTCTCTTTATTTGCCAATCTAAAATGGTATAAATTGACAGCACACTGACCATTGATACTTATGAGTTCTTGATCTGTAAACCAGGGGTGTCGTGAAGCTGCCAACTCCTTCACAATGTCATTTCCTGCCATGTCATGACCTGAACAATACCATATTGTGTTAATGCAATTTTAAACTGTGTCACTTTATTCGTTAGTAAGAAATGTGATGAATTGTCAGCACTGATACTTTTATGTGAAAAACTTGTCATCTGTCTGCTTGTTTATCTTTTAGAGTGAGGGAGATATAAGTGTTGAACAAGCGCAGTCTCATCATCTTGCTCAGCTGCTTGCACTGCAGCTCCCCAGCAGGGCTTACCTTTCTTGAACTCTATTGAAGTGTTGTCGGTTTTTTATATTATTTTGTCGGCGTGTTTATTTGCACTGGTGGCGATCTTTGATGCCCAGTGTATGTAATCTGTTGTCTGCTTGTGCTTTATTATCATAGTGGCGAACTTTGATGCCAGTGGATGTAATATGCCGTAATTTCTTTATTGTATGGTCTAGGTTTTTTCTTATTCATGATGCTGCAGTTATTTTACCGTATATATATCCTGTCTTCACAGTAAACCGGCCAAACCGTAAAATTACGGTACATAATCGGGCCATCATGCAATCACGATGTAGGTTGGGGCTGAAACGTGCCGAACAGCTCACGGGCCGGCAGCAACCCGAAATGAACCCCGGCCCATGATTGTGCGAATCAAATCACGGGCTTTTAACAGGCCAAAATTGTCTCGGTCGTTGTTTGGTCCAATCAGATATCGGCTGCGAGCAGGCCGGATGCAAACCGGGCCGTAGTTAGGCCCAACTATATGACGGGCTTTTAACAGGCCGAAATTAATATAGGGCCGAAATGATAATGGTCCCTTAACAGGCCAAAACTAATATCAGGCCGAATTACTAAGTGGGCCTTTAGCAAGTGGGCCCAAAAGCATAGTGTCCAGTTGACGGGCCGAATCTGATATGGGCCATAATTGAGCCCAAAGCCTCTTAAAGGGCCGGACCTGATCTGGGCCATAATTTGGCCCAGAACATGGTAGGCTTTTAATGGGCCGGATCTCATATGGACCACTATTAGGCCCGGAGAGTGGCAGGCCATTAATGGACCAGATCAAATATGGGCCGGCATTTGGCCCAAAACATGGCAGCTAGTTAATGGGCCGGCCTACTAGGGTCCTCAAAATCTTGTGGGCCTATAGCTGGGCCAACCCATTAATGTCGGCGAAATCTCATGGGCCTTTAGCTGGGCCGGCCCATTATGATCTGCAAGAATCTTGTGGGCCTTTACCTGGGCCGGCCCATTATGGCGCACAAAAATCTTGTGGGCCTTTACCTGGGCCGGCCCATTATGGCCCGCAAAATCTTGTGGGCCTTTAGCTGGGCCAACCCATTATGGTCCGCAAAATCTCATGGGCCTTTAGCTGGGCTGGCCCATTATGGTCCGCAAAATCTTGTGGGCCTTCAGTTGGGCCGGCCCATTTAAACTTGATGGGCCGGTCCACATGTGAACATATCATAGGCGCGTCTCGCCCATTGGATGAGTGACACCTGTGCCAACGCGGACCTGACACGTGTCTCCTCCAGCCAATGATGATTTTACATGTGGAAAATCCCCATTGGTCGGGGCTGTTAACGGGTTATCGGATCCAAAACCCGACCCGATAGCTTAACGGTGTTCCGTTACGGTGGATGCCACGTGTCGGTCACCCTTGATGAAAGCACTTCTGTGACGCGCGATTTATCGTCATGGAAGTGGACACTTCCGTGATGATAATTTTGGTAATGTCATGGAACACTTCTACGACAGCACAGGTATGACTATCTTGATTCTGTCATAAAATCCTCATGGATGTACATGCATGACAAAAAGATGCGACCTACTGTGACAAACACGTATCATCACGGAAGTGTATTTTTTTGTAGTGTTAGGGTTCAACATCATGTCTGTCTCAATGCTTTGTGATCTTGATATGGTTGTTGTATTTGGCAAGTATTGTTGTGTTGTGATCATGGAAGCTGAAAATTCCAAAGTCTTCGAAGGCTTTAGGAGAGGAGATTTGTATATTGTTGATTTCTCTACAGGACCACAACCTGCTACATGTCTACTTGCAAAAGCTTCAGAAGGTTGGCTATGGCATTGACGACTTGGTCATGCTGGCATGAGGAATATGCACACACTCACGAAGAAGAAGCATGTCATTGGCATTGAAAATGTCAAATTCCTCAAGGATCACTTATGCGGAGCCTGTGAAGCTGGAAAGATGACCAAGGCCAAGCATCCAGCAAAGACTATCATGACTACTACTCGACCATTTGAATTGCTTCACATGGATCTCTTTGGCCCTACTCACTATGCCACATTTACTAATGTTGCATCTTTATATGGCTTTGTCATTGTTGATGATTATTCTCGATATACATGGGTGCATATCATCACTTACAAAACTGAAGTGCAGGAAGTCTTCAAACGATTTTCTTCGAGGGATTCAACCAACTTTGCTGTGAAGATCAAGCACATCAGAAGTGATAATGGAACTGAGTTCAAGAACACTAGTCTTGATGACTATCTTGATGAACTTGGTATTACTCATGAGTTATCTCCTACTTATACTCCTCAGCAAAATGGTGTCGTGGAGCGCAAGAACAGGACTCTTGTTGAGATGGCCCGCACTATGCTTGATGAGTACAAGACACATCCTCGCTTTTGGCCTAAGGCAATTGATACTGCATGCCACATCATCAATAGGGTATATCTTCACAAATTCTTCAAGAAGACCAAATATGAACTTCTCACTGACAAGAAACCCAATGTGAGTTATTTCAAAGTCTTTGGTGCTAAATGCTGGATTAGAGATCCTCACCACAATTCAAAATTTGCACTGAAAGCACATGAAGGTTTTATGCTCGCTTATGGTAAGGACTCGCACACCCACAGAGTCTTCAACAGCTATCACCACAAGGTTGTTGAAACTGTAGATGTGCGGTTCGTTGAGACTAATGGCTTTTAAAGAGAGCACCTATCAAACTCCTCAACGACAACCCGCTCATCCTCGTGTTGCAAATGAAGTGCAACTTGAGAAAATCATCAGCAACATCAACATTCTAGGTCCTCTCACACGCTCAAGAGCTTCACATTTATCTAACTTTTGTGGGCACTTTGCTTTCGTCTCTATCACAGAGCCCACTAAGGTAGATGAAGCATTTCTGGAGCCTGAGTGGATTCAAGCTATGCAAGAGGAATTACATCAATTCGAGCTCAACAACATCTAGGAACTGGTCAAACATCCAGATCCTCGCAAGCACAATATCATCGGCACAAAGTGGATCTACCGCAACAAGCAAGATGAAAATGGACTTGTGGTGAGGAATAAGGCACGACTTGTAGCTCAAAGCTACACATAAGTTGAAGGAATTGCTTTCGATGTAACTTTTGCACCTTTTGCTAGACTTGAAGCTATTCGCATATTACTTGATTATGCTAACCATCATGATACCATCTTATATCAAATGGATGCGAAAAGTGGATTCCTCAATGGTAAGCTTGAGGAAGAAGTATATGTTGCTCAGCCCCCAGGTTTGGAAGATCCAAAGCATCCTGACAAAGTCTTCACACTCAATAAGGCCCTCTATAGCCTCAAGCAGGCCCCACGGGCTTGGTATGATACTTTGAAGGAATTCCTCATGAAGAGGCTTCAAACCCGGTTCACTTGACCCAACTCTTTTCACTAAATCTTATGATGGTGAATTGTTTGTGTGCCAGATTTATGTTGATGATATTATTTTTGGCTGTACTGACCAACGTTACAGTGATGAATTTGCCTATATGATGAGTGAAGAATATCAAATGTCTATGATGGGAGAATTGAAATTCTTCTTAGGTCTTTAGATTCATAAACAGTGCAATGGCATATTCATATCTCAGGAGAAATACCTCAAGGATGTACTGAGGAAATTCGGCATGCAAGATTGCAAAGGAGTCAAAATCCCCATGCCCACAAATGGCCATCTATGCACTGATAAAAATGGTATTGACTTCGATCAAAATGTATACCGCTCCATGATTGGTTCTTTATTGTACTTATGTGCATCTAGGCCAGTTATTATGCTTACTGTTTGCATGTGTGCCCGATTTCAAGCTACACCAAAGGAATCACACCATAAGGTTGTGAAGCATATTCTTCGATATCTAGCTCACACACCAACACTTGGATTATGGTACCCCAAGGGCTCAGCTTTTGATCTCATTGGATATTCAGGCTCTGACTATGTTGGTGACCGTGTGGACCGCAAGTCAACATCTGGCACATGCCATTTCCTTGGACGATCTTTGGTTTGTTGGTCCTCGAAGAAACAGAACTGCGTATCACTGTCTATTGCTGAAGCTGAGTACATTGCTGCTGGTTCTTGCTATGCTCAACTGCTATGGATGAAGCAAACTCTCAAGGACTACGGCGTCAACGTGAAGAATATGTCACTCTACTATGACAATGAGAGTGCCATTGATACGTCTCCAACGTATCTATAATTTTTGATTGTTCCATGCTATTATATTATCAACCTTGGATGTTTTATATGCATTTATATGCTATTTTATATGATTTTTGGGACTAACCTATTAACCTAGAGCCCAATGCCAGTTTCTGTTTTTTCCTTGTTTTAGAGTATCGCAGAAAAGGAAAACCAAACGGAGTCCAATTGACCTGAAACTTCACGGAACTTATTTTGGAAGGAAAGCAACCCGGGAGACTTGGAGTCCACGTCAAGGAAGCTTCGAGGAAGCCACGAGGTAGGGGCGTGCGCCCCCCCCCCTGGGCGCGCCCTCCACCCTCATGGGCCCCTCGTGGCTCCCCCGACGTACTTCTTCCGCCTATATATCTCCATATATCCTAAAATGATCAGGGAGCACAATAGATTGGGAGTTCTGCCGCCAGAAGCCTCCGTAGCCACCGAAAACCAATCTAGACCCGTTTTGGCACCCTACCGGAGGGGGGAATCCCTCTCCGGTGGCCATCTTCATCATCCCGGTTCTCTCCATGACGAGGAGGGAGTAGTTCTCCCTCGGGGCTGAGGGTATGTACCAGTAGCTATGTGTTTGATCTCTCTCTCTCTCTCTCTCGTGTTCTTGATTTGGCACGATCTTGATGTATCGCGAGCTTTGCTATTATAGTTGGATCTTAAGTTTCTTCTACCCCTCTACTCTCTTGTAATAGATTGAGTTTCCCCTTTGAAGTTATCTTATCGGATTGAGTATTTAAAGATTTGAGAACACTTGATGTATGTCTTACCGTGCATATAAGTGGTGACAATGGGATATCACGTGATTCACTTGATGTATGTTTTGGTGATCAACTTGCGGGTTCCGCCCATGAACCTATGCATAGGGGTTGGCACATGTTTTCGTCGTGATTCTCCAATAGAAACTTTGGGGCACTCCTTGAGGTTCTATGTGTTGGTTGAATAGATGAATCTGAGATTGTGTGATGCATATCGTATAATCATACCCACGGATACTTGAGGTGACATTGGAGTATCTAGGTGACATTAGGGTTTTGGTTGATTTGTGTCCTAAGGTGTTATTCTAGTACGAACTCTAGGGCTGTTTGTGACACTTATAGGAATAGCCCAACAGATTGATTGGAAAGAATAACTTTGAGGTGGTGTCATACCCTACCATAATCTCTTCGTTTGTTCTCCGCTATGAGTGACTTTGGAGTGACTCTTTGTTGCATGTTGAGGGCTAGTTATATGATCCAATTATGTTATTATTGTTGAGAGGACTTGCACTAGTGAAAGTATGAACCATAGGCCTTGTTTCTTAGCATTGCAATACCGTCTGTGCTCACTTTTATCATTAGTTACCTTGCTGTTTTTATAATTTCAGATTACAAAAACCTTTATCTACTATCCATATTGCACTTGTATCACCATCTCTTCGCTGAACTAGTGCACCTATACAATTTACCATTGTGTTGGGGACACAAGAGACTCTTTGTTATTTGGTTGCAGGGTTGCTTGAGAGAGACCATCTTCATCCTATGCCTCCAATGGATTGATAAACATTAGGTCATCCACTTGAGGGAAATTTGCTACTGTCCTACAAACCTCTGCACTTGGAGGCCCAACAACGTCTATAAGAAGAAGGTTGTGTAGTAGACATCAAGCTCTTTTCTGGCGCTGTTGCCGGGGAGGTTAGCGCTTGAAGGTATGTCTTTAGATCTTGCAATCGAAACTTTTTGTTTCTTGTTTTAGCACTAGTTTAGTTTATAAAAGAAAACTACAAAAAAAATATGGAATTGAGTTTGCCTCATACGCTTCATCTTTTTAATATCTTTCGTGAGTATGATGGAAAGGAAAATTGTGCCAAAGTGTTAGAAGAAGAATGCATTAAAATGTTTGGCACTAAATCTTTGAATGACGAGCATGATTGCAATGTTGTTAGTATGAACTCCTTGAATACCCATAGTACTAATGACGATTGCACTAGTTATGATGAAAATGTCTCATATAAACATGTCAATTTTTGTGGAGTGCATTGGGTTTGCAAGTACACACCAAATAAGGAAGATAGATATTGCAATAGGCATAAGTACTTGGAAACTAAATGGTTGCAAGAAAGGCTAGATGCTTGTGCTGAATATTTAAATTTTCTTAGCCGTACTTGTGAACTTTGCAATGAACATGATCATTTCAATACCCAATGCAAATTGTTTCATGATCGTATCGTGTCCCAAAATTGTGATGACTTTATTTCCCTTGCACATCATAATGAAATTAGTTTGATCTTGGGTTATGAAGAAATGAAACGTATAACTAAGGATATTCCAAAATTTGCCCTTGATAGAGTTCTTCATTTTGATCTAGAGGAAATTTATATGTATTGTGCGGTGAATTGCATTGAAAATCCTTATATTGCCAATTACATAAAGAAAAGAAAACAAATAGAAGATGAAGAGAATACTAATGAAAGGGAAGAGACTTCCAAATATCCTCCTATTTTTTCTTATGATGAATTAGGTAACGAGGAGGAGCCTTTTGTTCAACCAATCTCATCAATAAGGAGCTCCAAAAAGAGGATTGAACCCACACATGATGTGGTGAAGAAGAAGAAAAGAAAAAGGAAGAGAAGTAAAAAGATATCTCTCCCAAATAATGCTGCTCCTATTACTATTGTGCCTCATGAAAATATAATTGTGGAAGATAATGATACTTCTTATGATCTTGAAAATCTTTTTGGCACTTGCTTGGAAGAATTTGATAAATGCTATACTATTGGTGCTATCATACTATTAATGATGAGAGTGACTATGCTTATAATATGAAAAGGCCCAAGCTTGGGGATGCTATGTTTGATGAAGATTATGTTTTTGAGAATCTATTTTCTGCAATTAATGTTCGTCCCAAGCTTGGGGATGCTACGTTTAATCAAGATGATATTTTTAGTCTCCCAAGCTTTGATATGCAAATTTATAATGATGATAGCATGCCTCCTACTTATGATGATTATTGTGATGATACTTATGCTATAAAAAGTAGTGATTATATTTATAAAACTTGTCATGATTATGGTTACCCCTTTTCTGAACATTACTATTTTAATGTGGAAACAATTTATAGTATTCGAGTCTCTTATGATACTCCCACTATTCAGAATGAGAAGAATTTTGCTTATGTGGAGAGTGATAAAAATTCTATGCTTATGCATCATGAAAATAATGCTTTAGGTGCTGGTTATATTGTTGAATTCATTCATGATGCTACTGAAAGTTATTATGAGGGAGGAATATATACTTGTAGGAATTGCAATAATATCAAGTTTCCTCTCTATGTGCTTAAAGTTTTGAAGTTATGCTTGTTTTACCTTCCTATGAAAGTTGATTATTGCTCCCATAAATTGTTTGCTCACAAAATCCCTATGCATAGTAAGTGGGTTAGACTTAAATGTGTTAGTCATATTCTCCATGATGCTCTCTTTATGTTTCAATTCTTATCTTTTATGTGAGCATCATTGAAATCATCATGCCTAGCTAGGGGCGTCAAACGATAGCGCTTGTTGGGAGGCAACCCAACTTTATTTTTGTTACTTGCTTTTTGTTCCTGTTTATTAATAAATAATTCATATATCCTCTGTTATGGTTGTGGTTTTATTGTTTTAATTAGTGTTTGTGCCAAGTAGAACCTTTGGGAAGACTTGGGGAAAGTCTTTGCGATCATGCTTTAAAAAACAGAAACTTTAGCGCTCATGAGAATTGCTGTCATTTTTTACTGGGGAGTGCTATTTAGTTAATTATTTTTTCATATGATTAATAGATAAATTCCTCACGTTCAGAAATTTATTTGAGAATTTTATGAGTTCCAGAAGTATATGTTTGATCCATATTACTACAGACTGTTCTGTTTTTCACAGATTCTATTTTCGATGTGTTCTTTGCTTATTTTGATGAATCTATGAGTAGTATCAGAGTGTATGAACCATAGAGAAGTTGGAATACAGTAGATATTACACCAATATGAATTTAGAATGAGTTCACAACAGTACCTAAGTGGTGATTTATTTTCTTATACTAACGGAGCTTACGAGTTTTCTGTTAAGTTTTGTGTTGTGAAGTTTTCAAGTTTTGGGTAAAGATTCGATGGACTATGGAATAAGGAGAGGCAAGAGCCTAAGCTTGGGGATGCCCAAGGCACCCCAAGGTAATATTAAAGGACAACCAAAAGCTCGTTCATCGGTAACTTTACTTGGAGCTATATTTTTATTTACCACGTGATATGTGTTTTGCTTGGAGTGTCATTTTATTTTATTTTGTTTTGCTTGATGTTTGAATAAAATACCAAGATATGAAATTATTAAATGTTAGAGAGTCTTCACATAGTTGCATAATTATTCGACTACTCATTGATCTTCACTTATATCTTTTGGAGTAGTTTGTCATTTGCTCTAGTGCTTCACTTATATCTTTTAGAGCACAGTGGTGGTTTTATTTTATAGAAATAGATGAACTCTCATGCTTCACTTATATTATTTGAGAGTCCTTTAGAACGGCATGGTAGTTTGCTTTGGTTATGAAACTAGTCCTAATATGATGGGCATCCAAGAGGGATATAATAAAAACATTCATATAGAGTGAATTGAATACTAAGAGAAGTTTGATACTTGATGATTGTTTTGAGATATGGAGATAGTGATATCAAAGTTGTGCTAGTTGAGTAGTTGTGAATTTGAGGAATACTTGTGTTGAAGTTTGCAAGTCCAGTAGCATGCACGTATGGTAAACATTGTGTAACAAATTTGAAACATGAGTTGTTATTTGATTGTCTTCCTTATGAGTGGCGGTCGGTGACGAGCGATGGTCTTTTGCTACCAATCTATCCCCCTAGGAGCATGCGCGTAATACTTGGTTTTTGATGACTTGTAGATTTTTGCAATAAGTATGTGAGTTCTTTATGACTAATGTTGAGTCCATGGATTATACGCACTCTTACCCTTCCATCACTGCTAGCCTCTTTGGTACCGTGCATTGCCCCTTCTCACATTGAGAGTTGGTGCAAACTTTGCCGGTGCATCCAAACCCCGTGATACGATACGCTCTGTCACACATAAACCTCCTTATATCTTCCTCAAAACAGCCACCATACCTACCTATTATGGCATTTCCATAGCCATTCCGAGATATATTGCCATGCAACTTTCCACCGTTCTGTTTATTATGACACGCATCATCATTGTCATATTGCTTTGCATGATCATGTAGTTGACATCGTATTTGTGGCAAAGCCACCGTTCATAAATTTTCATACATGTCACTCTTGATTCATCGCAATCCCGGTACACCGCCGGAGGCATTCATATAGAGTCATATCTTGTTCTAGCTTCGAGTTGTAATCTTTGAGTTGTAAATAAATAGAAGTGTGATGATCATCATTCATAGAGCATTGTCCCAAAAAAAGAGAAAGGCCAAAAAAGGGGAAGGCCAAATAAATAAATAATAAATAAATAAAAGGGAAAATGCTACTACCCTTTTTCCACACTTGTGATTCAAAGTAGCACCATGGTCTTTATGATAGAGAGTCTCTTGTTTTGTCACTTTCATATGCTAGTGGAAAATTTTCATTATAGAACTTGGCTTGTATACTCCAACAATGGGCCTCCTCAAGTGCCCTCGGTCTTCGTGAGCAAGCAAGTTGGATGTACACCCACTTAGTTTCTTTTGTTGAGCTTTCATACATTTATAACCCTCGTACATCCGTTGAATGGCAATCCCTACTCCTTGCATTGACATAAATTGATGGGCATCTCCCTAGCCCATTGATTAGCCGCATCGATGTGAGACTTTCTCCTTTTTGTCTTCTCCATATAACCCCCTCATTATATTCTATTCCACCCATAGTGCTATGTCCATGGCTCACACTCATATATTGCGTGAAAGTTTATAGGTTTGAGATTACTAAAGTATGAAACAATTGCTTGGCTTGTCATCGGGGTTTTGCATGATGAGAGCATTCTTGTGTGACGAAAATGGAGCATGACCAAACTATTTGATTTTGTAGGGATGAACTTTCTTTGGCCATGTTATTTTGAGAAGACATGATTACTTTGAAGTATTATTATTATTATGTCAAGATTAAACATTTGTCTTCAATCTTATGGATCTGAATATTTGATGACCCACAAGTATAGGGGATCTATCGTAGTCCTTTCGATAAGTAAGAGTGTCGAACCCAACGAGGAGCAGAAGGAAATGATAAGCGGTTTTGAGCAAGGTATTCTTTGCAAGTACTGAAATAAGTGGTAACAGATAGTTTTGTGATGAGATAATTTGTAACGAGCAACAAGTAACAAAAGTAAATAAAGTGCAGCTAGGTGGCCCAATCCTTTTTGTAGCAAAGGACAAGACTGGACAAGCTCTTATATAAGGAAAACCGCTCCCGGTGACACATGGGAATATCGTCAAGCTAGTTTTCATCACGTTCATATGATTCGCGTTCGGTACTTTGATAATTTGACCTGTGGGTGGACCGGTGCTTGGGTGTTGTTCTTACTTGAACAAGAATCCCACTTATGATTAACCTCTATTGCAAGCATCCACAACTACAACAAAAGTATTAAGGTAAACCTAACCATAGCATGAAACATATGGATCCAAATCAGCCCCTTACAAAGCAACACATAAACTAGGGTTTAAGCTTCTGTCACGCTAGCAACCCATCATCTACTTATTACTTCCCAATGCCTTCCTCTAGGCCCAAATAATGGTGAACTATTATGTAGTCGACGTTCACATAACACCACTAGAGGCTAGACAACATACATCTTATCAAAATATCGAACGAATACCAAATTCACATGACTACTAATAGCAAGACTTCTCCCTTGTCCTCAGGAACAAACATAACTACTCACAAAGCATATTCATGTTCATAATTAGAGGGGTAATAATATGCATAAAGGATCTGAACATATGATCTTCCACCAATTAAACCAACTAGCATCAACTACAAGGAGTTATTAACACTATTAGCAACCTACTAGCACCAATCCCAGACTTGGAGACAAGAATTAGATACAAGAGATGAACTAGGGTTTTGAGATGAGATAGTGCTGATAAATATGTTGATGGAGATTGCCCTCTCACGCTGAGAGGAGTGTTGGTGATGACGATGGCGATGATTTCCCCCTCCGGGAGGGAAGTTTCCCCGACAGAACAGCTCTGCCGGAGCCCTAGATTGGTTCCGCCAAGGTTCCGCCTCGTGGTGGCGGAGTTTCGTCCCGAAAGGTTGCTTGCTATTTTTTCTCGATGAAAGACTTCATATAGGAGAAGATGGTCATCGGAGAGCCACCAGGGGGCCCACGAGGTAGGGGGGAGCGCCCTAGGGGGGCGCACCCCCCACCCTCGTGGAAAGGGTGTGGGCCCCCTGGTCTTCATCTTTGGCGAAGATTTTTCATTATTTATTATAAGGTATTCCGTGGAGTTTCAGGACTTTTGGAGTTGTACAGAATAGGTCTCTAATATTTGCTCCTTTTCCAGCCTAGAATTCCAGCTGCCGGCATTCTCCCTCCTTATGTAAACCTTGTAAAATAAGAGAGAATAGCCATAAGTATTGTGACATAATGTGAAATAACAGCCCATAATGCAACAAATATCGGTATAAAAGCATGATGCAAAATGGACGTATCAACTCCCCCAAGCTTAGACCTCGCTTGTCCTCAAGGGAAAGCCGATAACAATAAATATGTCCCCATGTTTAGAGGTAGAGGCATCGATAAAAATAAAATACGGACATGAGGGCATCATGATTATTCTCATAACAACAACATACATAGATATTTTCATATGATTACTTATGTTCGAGTGATGATCTATTCATAATGCAAAAGTATGAATCAGAAACCTTATTGGGAACCAACAAACTATAACCTCAGTCATTGAAGCAATTGCAATTTATCATTACATCAGAAAGAGTCTATGTCAGAGCTAAAAAGCAAGTCCACATACTCAACTATCATCTAGTCCTTCATAATTGCTAACACTCGCGCAATACTTGTGGTTACGGAGTTTTAATCGGACACGGATAAAGATAGGGGCTTATAGTTTTGCCCCACAACCTTTTACCTCGAGGGTAATGTCAATAATAATAACTCATGCCCCCCTACATCCAATTAGATATATCTATGAGGATCTTTCCAACACACTAGGCTTGCCAAAGGATAAAATGAAAAAGGGAGAGGTGAAGATCACCATGACACTTGCATAAGGTAGAAGATAATAATAAAAGATAGGCCCTTCGCAGAGGGAAGCAGAGGTTGCCATGCGCTTTTATGGTTGGATGCACAAAATTTTAATGCGAAAGAACATCACTTTATATTGCCCCTTGTGATATGAACCTTTATTATGCAGTCCGTCGCTTTTATTACTTCCACATCACAAGATCATATAAAGCTTATTTCTCCCATACTAATCATACATATTTAGAGCAATTTTTGTTGCTTTGCACCGATGACAACTTACTTGAAGGATCTTACTCAATCCATAGGTACATATGGTGGACTCTCATGGCAAAACTGGTTTAAGGGTATTTGGAAGCACAAGTAGTATCTCTACTTGGTGCTGAGAATTTGGCTAGCATGAGGGGGAAAGGCAAGATCAACATGTTGGATGATCCATGACAACATACTTTATCTCAGATATAAGAAAACATAACCCATTACGTTGTCTTCCTTGTCCAACATCAACTCTTTAGCATGTCATATTTTGATGAGTGCTCCCAGTCATAAAAGATGTCAATAATAGTATATTTATATGTGAAACCTCTCTTTCCTTATTACTTCCTATTAATTGCAACGATGACCAAAGCTATGTCTGCCAACTCCCAACAACTTTTAATCATCACACTCTTTCTATGTGAAGTCATTACTATCAATAAGATCAATATGAACTTTTGTTTCTTTTTATTCTTTTTCTCTTTTGTTTTATTCACCCAAGATCATAGCAAGAAAATCAAGCCCGTGACTCAACACTAATCTTTATTATATAGCTCACGGACTCGATTACATAGAGAAATCATAAAGCAAAACTCAAAACTAGATCATGCCATAAACTTTATACTACTAGATCAAAATAATACTAATAGGATCGACCTAAGGAAAACGGTAAAGATAGAAGTTGTGATTGTGATACGATACCGGGGCACCTCCCCCAAGCTTGGCAGTTGCCAAGGGGAGTGCCCATACACATGTGATTATATCTCCTTGGCTGGTGAAGAAGGTGGAGGTGTTGTTGATGATGCGGGCTTGTCATCCATCTTCCAAGGCATAGGTTCACCACCATAGAAGGATGATCGAGTCTCCGGAATCCTCGAATCTGCAGCCAAACTCATTCTTTTGAATCTATATTCATACTCACAGTTTTGGTTTTGCAGGTCATAGATTTGGGCTTGGAGGTGCTCGATCCTCTCATGTAGCTTGAAGATGGCCTCCTCGGTGTTCTTGGCATCCGGCTTGTAGTTGTTAGTGAACTCCGCGAGCATCGTGTGGCTAGCGTTGATTCCATGCTCCACCATCCCCTGGCACTTGAAAACTTGTTGCTCCATTGCTTCGAGCCTCGTCTCCACGCTTCCGGTTCCCTTTGGTCCCTCAGCATCGCGGATGTGCAGCAACCCATCACGCATCTCAATGGTTTGAGGGTGTCGCAGCACCTCCGCGATGTAAGGGTTGATGACCTTCTCGAAGAACTTGTCCTTAGAAGCACTTGGGGATGTCATGATAATCTAGATTTGTCAGAAAAACAGCTTGAAACAAAAACAGAGAATATTTGTGTGATACAGGAGTCAAAACCTTCGGGAGAATATATAGTGAATTTTTACCGACCAAAATACTATCGTGCAAGAAAACGGAGTCCGGAAGGCACACGAGGCGCTCACGAGGTAGGGGGCGCGCCCAGGGGGTAGGGCGCGCCCTCCACCCTCGTGGGGCCCTTGTGTCCTTCCCGGACTGCTACTTAATTTTCTATTTTTCTAAATATTCCAAAACGGAGAAATATTGCCTTAAAAATTGTTTTGGAGTCGGTTTACTTATCGTACCACATACCTATTCCTTTTCGGAGTCTGAAACGTTCTGGAAAGTGTCCCTTATGTATTCCTCCGGGGTGAAGGTTTCAATAATATTGGTTTCAACATTTATGGAATTACCTGAGATATAATGTTTAATTCTCTGACCGTTTACCACCTTCGAAGTTGTTGATTTTTATGGCACCGGACTGATAGACCTCCTCGATAACATAGGGGCCTTCCCATTTAGAGAGAAGTTTCCCTGCAAAAAATCTTAAACAAGAGTTGTATAGCAATACATAATCACCTACATTAAACTCACGCTTTTGTATCCTTTTGTCATGCCATCTTTTAACCTTTTCTTTAAACAACTTGGCATTTTCATAAGCTTGGGTTCTCCATTCATCAAGTGAGCTAATATCAAATAACCTCTTTTCACCGGCAAGTTTGAAATCATAGTTGAGCTCTTTAATAGCCCAATATGCCTTATGTTCTAGTTCGAGAGGTAAGTGACATGCTTTTCCATATACCATTTTATATGGAGACATACCCATTGGATTTTTATATGCAGTTCTATAGGCCCATAATGCATCATCAAGTTTCTTGGACCAATTCTTTCTAGACCTATTGACAGTCTTTTACAAAATTAATTTGAGTTCTCTATTACTCAATTCTACTTGACCACTAGACTGTGGGTGATACGGAGATGCAATCTATGATTGACGTCATATTTAGCAAGCATTTTACGGAAAGCACCATGAATAAAATGTGAACCACCATCAGTAATTAAATATCTAGGGACTCCAAACCTAAGAAAAATAACTTCTTTAAGCATTTTAATAGAAGTGTTATGATCAGCACTACTAGTTGGAATAGCTTCTACCCACTTAGTAACGTAATCAACAACAACTAAAATATGTGTATATCCATTAGAGGCAGGAAATGGTCCCATATAATCAAAGCCCCAAACATCAAACGGTTCAATAACAAGTGAATAATTCATAGGCATTCCTCGATGTCTACTAATATTACCAATTCTTTGACATTCATCACAAGATAGGACAAACTTACGGGCATCCTTGAAGAGAGTAGGCCAATAAAAACCGGATTGCAATACCTTATGTGCAGTTCTATCTCCCGCATGGTGTCCCCCATAAGTTTCGGAGTGGCACTTGCGTAGGATCGGTTCATGTTCATGCTCAGGTACACAACGTCTAATAACACCATCTACTCCTTCTTTATAAAGATGTGGGTCATCCCAAAAGTAATGTCTCAAATCATAGAAGAACTTTTTCTTTTGTTGGTATGTGAAGCTAGGTGGTATAAATTTAGCAACTATGTAATTAGCATAATCAGCATACCAAGGGGTACTATGAGAAGTACTTATGACATTTAATTGTTCATCAGGAAAGCTATCATCAATAGGTAGTTGGTCATCAAGAACATTCTCTAACCTAGATAAGTTGTCTGCAACGGGGTTCTTAGCTCCTTTTCTATCAACAATATGCAAATCAAATTCTTGTAGCAAGAGAACCCATCTAATAAGTCTAGGTTTAGCATCTTTCTTCTCCATAAGATATTTAATAGTAGCATGATTAGTGTGGATAGTTACTTTAGAATCAACAATATAAGGTCTGAACTTATCACAAGCAAATACAACTGCTAAAAGTTCTTCTTTAGTAGTAGCATAATTTCTTTGAGCATTGTCAGAGTCTTACTAGCATAATGGATAACATTTAATTTCTTATCAACTCTTTGCCCTAGAACAATACCTACAGCATAATCGCTAGCATCACACATAATTTCAAAGGGTAAATTCCAATCAGGTGGCTGAACAACAGGTGCAGAGACTAATGCTTCCTTAAGTATTTCAAATACTTCTACACAATCATCATCAAAGACAAATGGTATATCTTTTTGTAATAAATTAGTCAGAGGCCGAGAAATTTTTGAGAAGTCCTTAATGAACCTCCTATAAAATCCGGCGTGACCAAGGAAACTTCTTATACCTTTGATGTCCTTGGGACATGGCATCTTTTCAATAGCATCAACCTTGGCTTTATCAACTTCAATACCTGTTTCACAAACTTTATGCCCCAAGACAATACCTTCCTTAACCATAAAGTGGCACTTTTCCCAATTCAAGACAAGATTAGTTTCTTCACATCTCTGCAAAACTCGATCAAGATTGCTCAAGCAATCATCAAAAGAAGATCCATAGACGGAAAAGTTGTCCATGAAAACCTCACAAATCTTTTCACAAAAGTCAGAGAATATTGCCATCATGCATCTTTGAAAGGTAGCAGGTGCATTACATAAACCAAAAGGCATACGTCTATAAGCAAAAGTACCAAAAGGGCATGTAAAAGTAGTCTTTGATTGATCTTTAGCCGACACAGGTATTTGAGAGAAACCAGAATAACCATCTAGTAAGCAGTAGTGTGTATGTTTGCATAATATTTCTAGCATTTGATCAATAAAAGGTAAGGGGTAATGATCTTTCTTAGTAGCCTTATTTAATTTGCGGAAATAAATTACCATCCTATAACCTGTAATAATTCTTTATGGAATCAATTCATCTTTATCATTAGGAACAACAGTAATACCTCCCTTCTTAGGGACACAATGAACAGGACTTACCCACTGACTATCAGCAACATGATAAATTATACCTGCCTCCAGAAGCTTGAGTATTTCTTTTCTTACCACTTCTTTCATTTTAGGATTCATACGTCATTGAGGATCACGAACTGGTTTGGCATCTACTTCCAAATTTATTTTATGTTGACATAGAGTGGGACTAATGCCCTTAAGATCATCAAGAGTATATCCAATAGCAGCACGGTGCTTCTTCAGAGTTTTCAATAATCTTTCTTCTTCATGCTCTGAAAGGTTAGCACTAATAATAATAGGATATATCTTCTTTTCATCAAGATAAGCATATTTAAGATTACCAGGCAACGGTTTAAGCTCAAACACGGGATCACCCTTAGGTGGAGGGGGTCCCCTAGGATTTCAACAGGCAAATTGTGTTTCAGAATAGGTTCATGTTTAAAGAATACTTCATCTATTTCCCTTCTTTCAGTCATAAACATATCATTCTCATGGTCTAGCAAATATTGTTCTAAAGGATCACTAGGAGGTACGGCAATAGAAGCAAGACCAATAATTTCATCCTTACTAGGCAATTCTTCTTCATGGTATTGTTTACTAAATTTAGAGAAATTAAATTCATGAGTCATATCATCCAAGCCAATAGTAACAACATCCCTTGTGCAATATATGGTAGCATTAACAGTATTTAAGAAGGGTCTACCAAATATAACGGGACAAAATCTATCTGGTGGGGAACCAAGAACAAGAAAATCAGCAGGATATTTAGTTTTCCCACACAAGACTTCAACATCTCTAACAATTCCCATTGGTGAAATAGCATCTCTATTAGCAAGTTTAAGAGTAACATCAATTTCTTCTAACTCAATAGGTGCAATGTCATGCATAATTTCTTTGTATAAGTCAATAGGTATTGCACTAGCACTAGCACCCATATCACATAAGCCATGATAACAATGATCTCCTATTTTAACAGAAATAACAGGCACGCCTACCACAGGTCTATGTTTATCCTTAGCACAAGGTTTAGCAATTCTAGCAGTTTCACCGCAGAACTGAATAACATGCCCATCAATATTATCAGACAAGAGCTCTTTAACAATAGCAATATTAGGTTCCACTTTAACTTGCTCAAGAGGTGTATACGTTTTAATATTTCTTTTACGAACCACAGTTGAAGCTTTAGCGTGATCCTTTATCCTAACAGGGAAAGGTGGCTTCTCAACATAACAAGTAGGAACAATAGGATCATTATAAGTGACAGTCTTTTCTTCAACTTTAATAGGTGCAGCTACTTTTACTTCTATGGGAGGATGATATTTAAACCACTTCTCCTTAGGGAGATCAACATAAGTAGCAAAAGATTCATAGAAAGAAGCTACTATCTAAGAATCAAGTCCATATTTAGTGCTAAACTTACGGAAAATATCGGTATCCATAAAAGATTTAACACAATCAAACTTAGGTGTCATACCTGACTCCTTACCATTGTCGAGGTCCCAATATTCAGAGTTGCATTTAATTCTATCCAATAAATCCCATCTAAATCCAATAGTCTTCATCATAAAAGAGCCAGCACAAGAAGTATCGAGCATGGTGCGATTATTTTCAGAAAGCCGAGCATAATTTTTTTGAAGAATTGTTTCTCTTGGGAGCTCATGATTGGGGCATGAATATAGTATTGATTTAAGCCTCCCCCAAGATTGAGCGATGCTTTCTCCTTGGCGAGGCCAAAAATTATATATATAATTGCAGTCACGATGAACAAGATGCATAGGGTAATACTTTTGATGAAATTCCAATTTCAATCTTCTATAGTTCCATGATCTCGTATCATCACAAATCCTATACCATGTCAATGTGTCTCCCTTCAAAGATAAAGGGAAGACCTTCTTCTTAGCAACATCATCGGGTATACCTGCAAGCTTAAATAATCCACAAACTTCATCCACATATATTAGGTGTTCATCAGGATGCTTTGTTCCATCTCCTGTAAAAGGATTAGCTAGCAGTTTTTCTATCATACTCGAAGGATACTCATAAGGAATTTCATTTTCAATAGGTTCAGTAGGTTGAGGAGCAAATCTTTGCTCTACTGGTCGGGGTGAAGATACCCCGAACAAGCCCCTCAGAGGATTACTTTCCATAGTAACAAGTGACAGTAAATTTCCGCACACTATTTAATTTTTTCCTTACCAAATTCCACCTACCAAAGGCGCCAGAAAAGAGTCTTGATGACCCACAATTATAGGGGATCTATCGTAGTACTTTCAATAAGTAAGAGTGTCGAACCCAACGAGGAGTAGAAGGAAATGATAAGCGGTTTTCAGCAAGGTATTCTCTGCAAGTACTGAAATAAGTGGTAACAGATAGTTTTGTGATGAGATAATTTGAAATGAGCAACAAGTAACAAAAGTAAATAAAGTGCAGCAAGGTGGCCCAATCCTTTTTGTAGCAAAGGACAAGCCTGGACAAACTCTTATATAAGGAAAAGCGCTCCTGAGGACACATGGGAATATCGTCAAGCTAGTTTTCATCACATTCATATGATTCGCGTTCGGTACTTTGATAATTTGACATGTGGGTGGACCGGTGCTTGGGTGCTGTTCTTACTTGAACAAGCATCCACCTCTATTGCAAGCATCCGCAACAACAACAAAAGTATTAAGGTAAACCTAACCATAGCATGAAACATATGGATCCAAATCAGCCCCTTACGAAGCAACGCATAAACTAGGGTTTAAGCTTCTGTCACTCTAGCAACCCATCATCTACTTATTACTTCCCAATGCCTTCCTCTAGGCCCAAATAATGGTGAAGTGTTATGTAGTCGACGTTCACATAACACCACTAGAGGCTAGACAACATACATCTTATCAAAATATCGAATGAATACCAAATTCACATGACTACTAATAGCAAGACTTCTCCCTTGTCCTCGGGAACAAACGTAACTACTCACAAAGCATATTCATGTTCATAATCAGAGGGGTAATAATATGCATAAAGGATCTGAACATATGATCTTCCACCAATTAAACCAACTAGCATCAACTACAAGGAGTAATTAACACTACTAGCAACCTACTAGCACCAATCTCGGACTTGGAGACAAGAATTAGATACAAGAGATGAACTAGGGTTTTGAGATGAGATGGTGCTGATGAAGATGTTGATGGAGATTTCCCTCTCACGATGAGAGGAGCGTTCGTGATCACGATGGCGATGATTTCCCCCTCCGGGAGGGAAGTTTCCCCGGCAGAACAGCTCTGCCGGAGCCCTAGATTGGTTCCGCCAAGGTTCTGCCTCGTGGCGGCGGAGTTTCGTCCCGAAAGGTTGCTTGCTATTTTTTTCTCGACGAAAGACTTCATATAGGAGAAGATGGTCATCGGAGAGCCACCAGGGGGCCCACGAGGTAGGGGGGAGCGCCCTAGGGGGGGCGCGCCCCCACCCTCGTGGAAAGGGTGTGGGCCCCCTGGTCTTCATCTTTGGTGAAGATTTTTCATTATTTATTATAAGGTATTCCGTGGAGTTTCAGGACTTTTGGAGTTGTACAGAATAGGTCTCTAATATTTGCTCCTTTTCCAGCCTAGAATTCCAGCTGCCGGCATTCTCCTTCCTTATGTAAACCTTGTAAAATAAGAGAGAATAGCCATAAGTATTGTGACATAATGTGAAATAACAGCCCATAATGCAATAAATATCGATATAAACGCATGATGCAAAATGGACGTATCAATATTCCAGCCACAATAAAGAGAAATACATGGATAAATATGTTAGGTAGCATTCCACATAAAAAAATCTATTTTTATCATTTACCTACTCGAGGACGAGCAGGAATTAAGCTTGGGGATGTTGATACATCTCCAACGTATCTATAATTTTTGATTGTTCCATGCTATTATATTATCAACCTTGGATGTTTTATATGCATTTATATGCTATTTTATATGATTTTTGGGACTAACCTATTAACCTAGAGCCCAGTGCCAGTTTCTGTTTTTCCTTGTTTTAGAGTACCGCAGAAAAGGAAAATCAAACAGAGTCCAATTGACCTGAAACTTCACGGAACTTATTTTTGGAAGGAAAGCAACCCGGGAGACTTAGAATCCACGTCAAGGAAGCTTCGAGGAAGCCACAAGGTAGGGGGGCGCGCCCACCCACCCCCCCTCCTAGGCGCGCCCTCCACCCTTGTGGGCCCCTCGTGGCTCCCTTGACGTACTTCTTCCGCCTATATATCTATATATATCCTAAAACGATCGGGGAGCACAATAGATCGGGAGTTCCACCGCCAGAAGCCTCTGTAGCCACTGAAAACCAATCTAGACCTGTTCCGGTACCCTGCCGGAGGGGGGAATCCCTCTCCGGTGGCCATATTCATCATCCCGGTGCTCTCCATGACGAGGAGGGAGTAGTTCTCCCTCGGGGCTGAGGGTATGTACCAGTAGCTATGTGTTTGATCTCTCTCTCTCTCTCTCGTGTTCTTGATTTGGCACGATCTTGTGTTCAAGGCTACCGAGGATGTCATTCCTACCGAAGAATCTGCTGAAGAAGTCATTCCAGAACATGAAGAACGTCATGTTGATGCACCTGAGGAAAATGGTGCTGAAGAAAATACTAATCAAACTCCTCAATGACAACCCGCTCATCCTCGTGTTGCAAATGAAGTGCAACTTGAGAAAATCATCAGCGACATCAACATTCTAGGTCCTCTCACATGCTCAAGAGCTTCACATTTATCTAACTTTTGTGGGCACTTTGCTTTTGTCTCTATCACAGAGCCCACTAAGGTAGATGAAGCATTTCTGGAGCCAGAGTGGATTCAAGCTATGCAAGAGGAATTACATCAACTCGAGCTCAACAACGCCTAGGAACTGGTCAAACGTCCAGATCCTCGCAAGCACAATATCATCGGCAGATAGTGGATCTACCGTAACAAGAAAGATAAAAATGGCCTTGTGGTGAGGAATAAGGCACGGCTTGTAGCTCAAGGCTACACATAGGTTGAAGGAACTGATTTCGATGTAACTTTTGCACCTTTTGCTAGACTTGAAGCTATTCGCATATTACTTGATTATGCTAACCATCATGATATCATCTTATATCAAATGGATGTGAAAAGTGGATTCCTCAATGGTAAGCTTGAGGAAGAAGTATATGTTGCTTAGCCCCCAGGTTTGGAAGATCCAAAGCATCCTAACAAAGTCTTCAGACTCAATAAGGCCCTCTATGGCCTCAAGCAGGCCCCATGGGCGTGGTATGATACTTTGAAGGAATTCCTCATGAAGAGGCTTCAAACCCGGTTCACTTGACCCAACTCTTTTCACTAAATCTTATGATGGTGAATTGTTTGTGTGCCAGATTTATGTTGATGACATTATTATTGGCTGTACTGACCAACGTTATAGTGATGAATTTGCCTATATGATGAGTGAAGAATATCAAATGTCTATGATGGGAGAATTGAAATTCTTCTTAGGTCTTCAGATTCATAAACAGTGCAATGGCATATTCATATCTCAGGAGAAATACCTCAAGGATGTACTGAGGAAATTCAGCATGCAAGATTGCAAAGGAGTCAAAATCCCTATGCCCACAAATGGCCATCTATGCACTGATGAAAATGGTATTGACTTCGATCAAAATGTATACCGCTCCATGATTGGTTCTTTCTTGTACTTATGTGCATCTAGGCCAGATATTATGCTTAGTGTTTGCATGTGTGCCCGATTTCAAGCTACACCGAAGGAATCACACCATATGGTTGTGAAGCATATTCTTCGATATCTAGCTCACACACCAACACTTTGATTATGGTACCCGAAGGGCTTAGCTTTTGATCTCATTGGATATTCAGACTCTGACTGTGCTGGTGACCGTATGGACCGCAAGTCAACATCTGGTACATGCCATTTCCTCGGACGATCTTTGGTCGGTTGGTCCTCAAAGAAACAGAACTGCGTATCACTGTCTACTGCTGAAGCTGAGTACATTGTTGCTGGTTCTTGCTGTGCTCAACTGCTATGGATGAAGCAAACTCTCAAGGACTACGACGTCAACATGAAGAATGTGCCACTCTACTGTGACAATGAGAGTGCCATTGATATGTCTCCAACATATCTATAATTTTTGATTGTTCCAAGCTATTATATTATCAACCTTGGCTGTTTTATATGCATTTATATGCTATTTTATATGATTTTTGGGACTAACCTATTAACCTAGAGCCCAGTGCCAGTTTCTGTTTTTTCCTTGTTTTAGAGTACCGCAAAAAAGGAAAATCAAACGGAGTCCAATTGACCTGAAACTTCACGGAACTTATTTTTGGAAGGAAAGCAACCCGGGAGACTTGGAGTCCACGTCAAGGAAGCTTCAAGGAAGCCACGAGGTCCCCTGGGCGCGCCTTCCACCCTCGTGGTCCCCTCATGGCTCCCCCGACGTACTTCTTCCGCCTATATATCTCCATATACCCTAAAGCGATCGGGTGGCACAATAGATTGGGAGTTCCGCCGCCAGAAGCCTCCGTAGCCACCGAAAACTAATCTAGACCCGTTCCGGCACCCTGCCGGAGGGGGGAATCCCTCTCCGGTGGCCATCTTCATCATCTCGGTTCTCTCCATGACGAGGCGGGAGTAGTTTCCCTCGGGGCTGAGGGTATGTACCAGTAGCTATGTGTTTGATCTCTCTCTCTCTCTCTCGTGTTCTTGATTTGGCACGATCTTGATGTATCGCGAGCTTTGCTATTATAGTTGGATCTTATGTTTCTTCTCCCCCTCTACTCTCTTGTAATAGATTGAGTTTCCCCTTCGAAGTTATCTTATCGGATTGAGTCTTTAAAGATTTGAGAACACTTGATGTATCGCGAGCTTTGCTATTATAGTAAATTTAATGAAGACTCTACTGCTGCTGCCACTGCTGAGGCCTCTACAAGCAAGCCAAAGAAGGCCATGCCAAAGAAGCCTCCTCATAAGCCAAGTGCTTCAACCCCAATGCCCTCACGGCCAAGTTCCTCAGCAATGCCCTCACAGCCAGATTCTTCAAAGCCCTCGCGGCAAATTCCTCAAGCCGCACCAGCTCCTCCAAAGTCCTTCGCTCCTCTATCAAAATCCTCAGCACCTGCACATCTTGCCTCATGCCAATGGACAACAGGCATCTCTATTGCCTTAGGAGCTTCTGCTAGTTCTTCAGTTGCACCAAATTCATCAATTGGCCTCTCTCTACTGAAGACAAAGGCCACTGCTGGACGAGGCTCTCGACCAAGTCCTCACAAGAAGCAGGTCACCTTTCAAGTGCCGTCTGATGAAGACGAAGCTGATGATGAAGAACTTGCTAAAATCATCAGGGACATGCAACTCAGGGCCGCTAGAGCCAAAGGCACAAATGTGCCTCTGCTTTTGGATCCAAAATTGATCCTTGATTACATTGATCTCTGGCACAAGGACCCCAACACTCCTATGCCTAACTTCAAGTTGACTCCTGGCCAAAGTCATATGTTAACTCACTTCATTTAGGAAGAAAAATGGAAATTTGAAAAGGCTAGGCAGTTGAAGAAAGCGCAGTACAAAAAGGAGCGCTTCCTGAAGAAAAATGTTGTCTCTATGACAACTGAAGAACTTGTCACTATTTAATCTGAGATCAAGAAACTTAGTGATGCATTTGACGCATACCGTGCTGATTGGCTGGGAGCCAAGGTCCATTTTGTGAAACTAACTGAGAAGTTCACTTCCAATGTTGCCGCCCCAATGCAACAAGAAAATCCTCAGGCTGAGGCATCTGCTCAGCCTATTGAAGAAAATGCCAGCACCGCTGATGACACTCAGGCTGCTGAAGAAAATGCTAGTACCAGGGCTGATGACTGCATTCTAGCCGCTGAAGAAATTGCCAGGGCAACCACTAGTGTTGCGCCTGAAGAAAATGAAGAAGTCGGGGCAACTGCATCAGTTGTGCCTGAAGATCTTGAACCAAATTCCTCTGCTCCTCTTGCGCCTACACCAACTCCGATCCTTCCATCTGCATCAGATGTGAAGAAGACCAAGGCTGCAGAGCGTGCAGCTATGAAGAAAAGGAAGGCATCAACTGCATCAGATTCTTTAGCTCTGAAGAAGATGAAGCCGCTGACCGGCTTGTTTGAAAATCCAATTGATGTTGTTCCTGTCTCATCCATGCCATCAAAGGAACTCAGTCCTTTTGATGAAGAATACGTGATCCCAAGCGGATCCGATGAAGACATTCCTTCTGCTGCTTCTTCAGAGCAGTTGGATGAAGAAATTGACGCGGATGCAATCCCTTCAACCCCAATAGTCTCATCGCCCATGCCTCAGTTTACTGCTGAAGAGGCCGGCATTGAAGAAATAAATGAAGAAGAAGATCTGGACATTGGATGCACAACTCCGGGGTTGAACGACAACTTTTGGGAAAGTCAGCACCCCAATTCTCCTCTGTTCACACCCCGCCAACAAATTCCTCAGTCCCCTGTCACTACTGAAGTACAAATGGGAGCTGATGAACCTCGTGCCACTCTGTCTGTACAAGAAGAGATTACAGCCACTAGTGCTGAAGAAAGTGTTAATAAAGAATTGAAGACCCAGGCTGCTACTGAAGAAGAACCTGACATTCCTCGGCCTGTGGATCCTGAGATTGCGATTCCTGAGGTGGTGATGCAATTGACCGATACCCCTTAGCCCAAGCCAAAGGATCCTTTCTCGAAGAAGCAGAAATTCAAGGCTGATGCCTTCTTCGGCGAGCATGTATTCTTCATGGACTACAATCCTTATGACTTTGCTCGTCTTAGGAGGAAGCGCTTCTGGACTGCCAGCCAGTCCAATTTCTATTCTTCACTGCTCTTCAACAAGGATAAAGTCTTTTACCATGAGCATATTCCTCACGTGGACATGGAATCAATGCCTTGCTTCTCTCCTGTCCTCAGTGAGCTTCATGAGCAGGCCTCCTCAACTTTTGCTCTGACATTGTTGATTGGAATGAAGAGCTTATTCTTCAGTTCTACGCAACACTGCACATCACAGGCGATCCTGATGATATCAACACTTGGGTATTGGACTGGATGACCGGTAACACTCATTATAAGGCACCGGCCTCTGAATTACTTCACGCCCTGCCCATCAGTCCACCCCTTGAAGGAGCTCGTTGTCTGTTCTAGGAGCCTGAACTCACTACCCATTACATGCAAGTGCTAATGAAGCCCCTGAATCCCGGTCAAGCCCCAAGACCAAATTCCTCGTGAAGAAATTGCTATATGTGCCCAGAACAGTCTATCGCATTCTGACGAGGACAATGAGTCCTATCAAAGGCCACGACTCGTCTAATGAGGAAATTGTTGGCATCATGAAGAATCTGCTATTCAACATCATACATGGCATTCCTGTCAATTATCATGATTTCTTCATCAGGAATCTGGCTAGTGTTGCACTCTCTCCGTTTGAGTTGAAGCCTTATGCTCCTTGGATTATGAGATTCCTCAGAACAAGGTATTCACTAAACTATAAGGCTGATTTTCAGAATCACCTCAGCTACCTGCCCCCAATTGATGTCCTCAAGCAAACATATTCCTCAGCTAATGAAAAGGGCAAGGCACCTGCTGTCATTGATGAAGGCATTCGTCCATTGGATGGTTAGTTTCGCAAAGCTGCATCTTATACCACCAATGATGACTCTCCCACTCATGATTCTGCTGCACATGCATCCAAGACAAATCCTCAAGCCACAGCTCCCAGGGTGATGACTGGCCATGAGCTGCTTCTTAGTCTTCACCAGAAGGTGGATCAAAACCATAAATGGGTTAAGCGTCAGTTTGATTCTCTTCTTCACAACATGACTGCTACACATAATGCATTGAAGAAAAACCATTACTACCTCCATGAAGTTTTCGGTCACACCTGGGCTATCTTATCACATCTGTATGGTGAAAAAGATTTGAAGCATATGGGTCTCAAGGAGGACTTTAACTGGTCTGCACCTCCAGCAAAGAAATTCAAGAAGGTCAAAGTTCCTTCCTTGGTGGCCAACTCATATTCTTCATCTCGCGACACCGACGAGTATGAAGACTTGGACGACACTGCAGCAGGCCCTATAACAACAAATGACCCCAACAACGCTGGCGCTCCTCCATTAACATGACTTTCTTCAGGGGCGTTAGTCCTCATTTTTCGATCCTCTTGGTCGTTCGATGACAAAGGGGGAGAAATTTGAGTTAGTCTTCAAACGGGTCTACCTATATGGGCGGTTTTTTTTCTAAGTTCAACTCTCGTTCTTTTGAAGACTTTGCTGGATCGAGTTGTAAACGTAAACTCTATGGTGGTTTGATACTTTTGCTGAGTTTCTTCTGCATGCTTATTCCTCATTAATGTTAATGCACGCATGCTGAATTAAATCAGTCACCTTATTTCATCATGCATTTCAAATTCTTCATATTATATGTTAAATGCGTGTATGAATTACAAGATATATGGGGAGATCTCCATGATTCTACTCTTCAAAATGTGCATTGCTTCAAAAGCAAATTCCTCACTATGCACATCTTCAGGGGGATTTCTTCTATATCTTGCAATAAAAATCCTCAATATTAGTATTTACACTTCATATCTTTATCCCCGTTGAAAACTTAACATATATTGTCATCAATCACCAAAAAGGGGGAGATTGTAAGTGCATCTAGTGCCCCTTAGTGATTTTGGTGTATTGAAGACTTATAGGTTAAGGGACTGATGCGTTTGTGAGTGTATACAGGTCTATAAGTCTATGAGGAGTTCGATATTTACAGAGAAAGTCGACCCCTAAAAATGAAGTTCTTTAACTGAAGACTTTGGATTTCTGAAGACTTTGAAAGTGAAGAAATTGGTGTGATCCTGAAGACTTGGTATTCATTCGAGGAATATGAAGCATGAAGACTTCTGTTTTTTGTAGTTTCTTTTTCTCTTTCTTGAGTCATAGGAAACATCGTACTGTTAAAAAGGGGGTCGAGGAAATACTAAGGAGAAAATTCCAAGTGATGCTCAACTCAAAATCCTACATCTACCAATCCCTTCGCGTGAAGCCATTGGAAATCTCATACAGCTCGGTCAATTTCTTCAGTGACAGAGACAAAGTTCTTCTGTTCTCTGAGGAATTTGTTCTGACTGAGGAGTTAGGAATTCGCCAGTGCGGATTGCCTACACAGTGAGGAACATGGTAGCCCTGAGGAATTTGTTAGTCAAATTTCCGACCGTTGCTGTGCTACGCTCCAGCTGTCCCAAAATATCCTTCCACCTAACGGTCGTATCATTGAAGGGCATTTATGTCTTATCATGCCGAGCTGATCCCTAGGCTATAAATAGCCGCCCCCTACAACCACTAGCTGGTTGGCTGCTCCGAGAGAAACTGACACTTGTCATTTGAGAGCATCCCATCCTCCGAGGACTTTGAGTGAAAAATCATCAAGTGAGGAAAACCCAAACTCAAACACCTACAAACCCCAAGTGATTGAGCATCACTAAAGAGATTGATCTTGCGTGGATCCGACGCTTGTTACCTTTGAAGACTGTGCATCTTCCAGACGGTTAGGCGTCATGGTCTAGAGCATCCAAGAGGAAATTTTGGATCGTCGAGTGACCGAGTCTGTGAAGGTTTGGAAGTCACCTGAAGACTTACCACGAGTGATTGGGTGAGGTCCGTGTGACCTTAGCTCAAGGGGAATACAGTGAGGACTAAGTGTCCCAAGCTGTGTGTTCAGGACTGGGTGTCCGGGACTATGTGTCCTCAGGTTTAAATACCTAGCCACCCTAACCAGACGTACAACTATCACAGCTATTGGAACTGGTCTACCAAATCATTGTCTTCACCAAGCTACCTGGTCCCAATTCATCAACCCTTCTATTTCCTTATCTCTTTGTTGTGTGCTTGTTCATATCTGTTTGAAGACTTTGGCTGAAGACTTTCTCTATTTCCTAAGCTCAATTTCTTCAGCATGTTTGTCTTCATTCTGTTTATCCTGTGTTTACGCTTTCTATACTCTGTACTTGTTTTCATTTCATCATGAAGACCATGGTCTTGTTCTGTTATGTTTACTATTGAGTACTTATTCCGCTGCAAGTAGTTCTTCACTCATGAATTTCCTCACCGCAAATTTCTTAGTGAAGAATTCATAAAAATCACCTATGCACCCCCCCTCTAATCGATATAGCGCACTTTCAGGCACGCCCCCTAGCTTATGGCCCCCTCGGGAGTCCATCGACGTCCCTCTTCATCCTATAAATTCCAAATATTCCCAAACCCTCAGAGCAAGCCATGAAAATACTTTTCCGCCGCCGCAACCTTCTGTTCCCATGAGATCCCATCTTGGGGCCTTTTCCAGCGATCTTCCGAAGGGGGATTAGATCATGGAGGGCATCTACATCAACCCTATTGCCCTTCTGATGAAGCGTGAGTAGTTTACCTCAGACCTATGGGTCCATAGCTAGTAGCTAGATGGCTTCTTCTCTCTCTATGTTCTTCAATACCATGTTCTCCTCGATGTTCTTGGAGTTCTATCCGATGTAACATTCTATTGCGGTGTGTTTGTCGAGATATGATGAACTGTAGATTTATGATCAGATTATCTATGAATATTATTTGAATCTTCTCTGAATTCTTATATGGATGTTTTGATATCTTTGTATTTCCCTTCGAACTGTCGGTTTGGTTTGGCCAACTAGATTGGTATATCTTGCAATGGGAGAGGTGCTTAGTTTTAGGTTCAATCTTGTCGTGTCCTCACCAAGTGACAAAGTAGGGGTAGTGAGGCACGTATTGTATTGTTTCCATCAAGGATAAAAGGATGGGGTTTTCATCATATTGCTTGAGTTTATCCCTCTACATCATGTCATCTTACTAAAGGCGTTACTCTGTTCTTTATGAACTTAATACTCTAGGTGCATGCTAGATAGTGGTCGATGTGTGGAGTAATAGTAGTAGATGCAGAATCGTATCGGTCTACTTGACACGGACGTGATGCCTATATGCATAATCATTCCTTGGATATCGTCATAACTTTGCACTTTTCTATCAATTGCTCGACAGTAATTTGTTCACCCACCATATTGTTTGCCTTCAAAAGAGAAGCGTCTATTGAAACCTATGGCCCCTGGGTCTATTTTCCATCATTATTTTCATATCTATAAACCAAAAAACCCAAAAATACCTTGCTGCAATTTATTTACTTTTATTTAGTTTAACGTTTTAGTAATCTTTTATACCTATCTCTATCAGATCTCACCTTTGCAATTGACCGTGAAGGGATTGAAAACCCCTTTATAGCGTTGGGTGCAAGTGTTTGATTGTTTGTGTAGGTGCATAGATTGGAGACTTGCTTGTACCTCCTACTCGATAGATACCTTGGTTCACTAATTGAGGGAAATACTTATCTCTACTTTTTTGCATCACCCTTTCCTCTTCAAGGGAAAAACCAACGCAAGCTCAAGAAGTACCATCCAGCACGGCGTGGTAGCTACTTCGGAAGGGAGCGACATGGAAGGCCAATACCTCAGACTGATAGTTCTTAGGAGTGCTGAAGACCACATTGAGGGTGATCTTTCCCTTGCATCGTGCTTCCCTACCAGGGATGATCCCTTTGAATGTCATTGACATTTACTGGATGTGAGTTATGTCGAATTGCATTTTTTTCAACGTTCCCTCGTAAATGAGGTTTAAGCTATTGTCGTCGTCCATTAGAACCTTGTGCAGTCAGCATTCGTCCACTATGGGGTCGAGGACCATGGCAGCTAGGCGTCGGCTTAGATCAAACACCGGCTGGTCATGTTGCTCCAACATGATCGATGTGTCTAACCATGCCGCCGAGGGTGCACGAATCAGGGTGCGGACGAGCTCGTGCAAGGCCCATTTTCTTTGGTTTCCTGACTTATAGGTTTGGTAAATCATTAGGACCTTGATAATCCCCAAGTGCAAGGAATCATCGTAGCAATTTACAAAGGTGTGGAAGTGATAAGTATGGAGTGTCAAACCCACAAGGAGCTAAAGGTAAGATCAATATTCTCTCAAGTCCTATCTATAACTAATACGACTCTATGTACACCGAACGTTTGCTTCCGACTAGAAATGAGAAATAAAACTACGTTGTGGGTATGAAGAGGGTACCTTTGCATGATATCGGAGAACTAAAATACAAAAGTAGGTGCTATTAATATAAAGTTAGAATATATTACTATATATTATAAATAACGAGTGTGGAATAATGATGGATCGGTGTGCGGAATTTTCCTAGGCAATTGTTAGCAAGATTGGTAATCATTATTGCAATTTCATATGAGGGAGAGGCATAAGCTAACATACTTTCTCTTCTTGGATCATATGCACTTATGGTTGGAACTCTAGCAAGCATATGCAACTACTAAAGATCATTAAGGTAAAACCCAACCATAGCATTAAAGTATCAAGTCCACTTTATCCCATACGCAACAACCTCCTTACTCGGGTTTAAGCTTCTGTCACTCTAGCAACCCACTATAAGCGAATCATGAACGTATTGCAACACCCTACAGTGGGAATCCTTCACGTGTGCATAGCACGGAAGGCACCATAGGACAACACCAAAATAAAACATACAACTCAAACCAATCTAGATCATCAATCAACCCAAAAGAAAAAGGAAATCTACTCAAAACATCATAGGATGGCAACACATCATTGGATCATAATATGTGGCATAAAGCACCATATTCAAGTAGGGGATTACAGCGGGGTGCGAGAGATTGGACCGCCGAACAGAGATGAGGAACATGATGAAGATGGTGATGTTGATGAAGACGATCACCGCGGCGATGGTTCCCCCGATGGCACTCCGGCGCCACCAGGAGAGAGGGAAGAGGTTCTCCCCCTTCGGCTTCCTCCTCCATGGCCTCACCCCTAGATGGCGATAGGTTCTCCCTCTGGTCCTTGGCCTCCATGGCGATGATGGCCCCCTCTGGGATCCTCCTCCATGGCCTCCGGTGATGATGGCCCCCTCCCGCAGGGTGTCAAAGAGGGCCTAGATTGGTTTTTTGTGGCTATAGAGGCTTATGGTGGTGGAACTCCCGATCTAGGTTTATATCTGAGGTTTTTGTGATTTATAGGAGGTGTTGGCATTAGGGACAAGTCAAGGGGGACCACGAGGCGACGACAAGGTAGGGGCGCGCCCTAGGGGATGGGGGTGCCCCCACCCTTGTGGTTACCCCAGGACTCCTCTCTGGTATCTTTTCATTCCAGTATTCTTTTATATTTTCCAAAAATAATCTCCGTAAATTTTTAGCCCATTCCGAGAACTTTTACTTCTCCACAAAAAACGACAACACGGTAGTTCTGCTGAAAACAATGTTAGTACGGGTTAGTTCTAATCAAATCATACCAAAACCATATAAGATTGTTATAAACATGGCATGAATACTTCATAAATTATAGATACGCCGGAGACGTATCAGCATCCCCAAGCTTAATTCTTGCTCGTCCTCGAGTAGGTAAATAATAAAAGAAATAATTTATGAAGTGTGAATGATAGCATAGTGTATAAGTTTGATCAATGATAGTTCCAAACACTTTTCTAGCATCATTATATATCATAAACAGTAGCTCATCTCATAAAACTTCTCATGATCAAGTAGCAAGCTATTCACAAGTTAAAGTATAGACCATAAAGTTTCTTGAAAACTAACAAACCATGTTCTTAGTCATCAAATAATTGCAATTCATCTTATTTTCATGAAGGGTCTATGTAAGAGCTTAGATTTAGCAAATTCCACATACTCAACTATCATATAGTCTTCCATGATTGCTAACACTCAAAGCATATTTTTAGAACAAATAGCATCCATCAAACATAGAGAAAGATAGGGGCTTAATGTTTTGCCTCCCAACTTATTTATCATATAGATAATTGTCAACAATAATAATTCATGATCAAATATATTTGAATGGCCATATATGCTTGGATCTTTCCCCACCACATGATGCTTGCCAACTAAAGAATAATTGAGGTTGAAATAGGAAGGGATACTATTGACTCTTGCATAAAAGTAAATACATGACAGTAAAAGATATGCCCTTTGCAGAGGGAAGTAGAGGTTTTCATGCGCTTTTAAATGTTAGATGTGCAAACCCTTAATGCAAAGGAACGTCATATTGTATTGCCCTTTGTGATAGCAACCTTTATTATGCAGTCCGTCGCTTTTATTTCTTTACCGCCACAAGTTCGTACAATGCTTATTTTCCCTTACAATAAAAGATCATACATATTTCGGAGCAATTTTTATTGCTTTTTGCACAGATGACAACTTACTTGAAGGATCTTATTCAATCCATAGGTAGATATGGTGGACACTCATGGCATGAAACTGGGTTTAAGGATTTTGGATACACAAGTAGTATCTCTACTTAGTACAAATTTTTTGGCTAGGAAAAGATCCTAAGCAAGCACCACATGTTAGAGGATCCATAACAATATAACTTATATGCAAATATACCCAAACATAACTCATTACGTTGTCTTCCTTGTCCAACTTAAACTAATTTGCTCAATTTGCAAATAATTAATGGGGATCACAATCATAGAAGATGTCCAAGATAGTATATTTCTATGTGAAATCTCTCTTCCTGCAATATTCTTTTATGAATTGTTCAAGTGACCAATGTTGAGTTTGCTAACTTTCAATAAATTTTACCACCTATACTTCTTATAAGTGAAGTCATTACTCCCCATGGGATAAGCATATGAGGCATATATAATTTCAGATCTGTGATATTCAATTCATTCAACCATTTACTCATAGGATATAAGTGAAGCACGGGAGGAAATGAGAAACTACTCCAAAAAGATATAAGTGAAGAACACTGAGTAGTCAAATAATTAACTAGCCATGGGAGGACTCTCTCTCATTCAAGATTTCAGATCCAATGATTTTATTCAAACAGCAAGTAAAATGAAAATACACACCAAGCAAAACACATATCATGTGACGAATAAAAATATAGCACCGAGTAAGGTATACCGATGGTTTTGAAGACGAAAGAGGGGATGCCTTTCGGGGCATCCCCAAGCTTAGGCGCTTGAGTCTTCCTTGAATATTACCTTGGGGTGCCTTGGGCATCCCCAAGCTTAGGGTATTTCCGCTCCTTATTCTCCTCGTATTGATGTCGCACCCAAAACTTGAAAACTTCAATCACACAAAACTTAACGGAACTTCGTGAGATGGATTTGTATGATAAAGAGTAAATCATTCACTTTGGTACTGTCAAAGACAAGATTCATAACTGTTCTCACACAATTCCTACTGTACCATATCATTTCTACAATTTATATTGAGCAATATAAGCCATAGAAACTAGAAAACAAGCAAACTCTGCATTAAAAACAGAATCTGCCAGAAACAGAACAGTCTGTAATGATCTGAACAACAACCATACTTATGCTACTCCAAAAATTATGAAAAACTAGGACAACCTAGGAAATTTGTATGTCAATCTTGTGTAAAAAATCAGATCAAAAGCAGGCTTCTGTGATTTTTTAAAATTCTTGCAATGAGCGCAAAAGTTTCTGTTTTTCATCAAGATTAAATCAACTATCACCGTAAGCAATCCCAAAGGTCTTACTTGGCACTTTATTGGAACAAAATCTATAAAACATGATTACGACAGTAACTTAATCATGTGAATACACAAAAACAGTAAGGAAAAATATTGGGTTGTCTCCCAACAAGCGCTTTTCTTTAATGCCTTTTTAGCTAGGCATGATATTATAATGATACTCTTCCAAGCCCAATTCTGATGATAGTCTTATTCATACTGCAAAAGATATAAGTGAAGTTCATGGAGCATTCTACAATTAATATAGATTAACCAACATCTAAGCTGAAAATATGTAAGTGAAGCACATGAAGCATTCTATAAAGTCATACTCAAAAGATTTAAGTGGAGCACAAAGAGCATTCCATAAAGGCATACTCAAAAGATTTAAGTGAACCACAAAGAGCATTCTGCAAATCAATGAAGGGCTATCTCACACTAGCATGGAGCATATAGGAAAATAAAAGAGAAATAAACACAAAAGATACATATCATGTGAACAAAACAAAAACCGAGGTATACCGATAATTATTGTTGAAGAAGAAAGATGGGATGCCAACCAGGGCATCCCCAAGCTTAGATGCTTGAGTATCCCTGAAATATTTACTTGTAGTGCCTTGGGCATCCCCAATATTGAACTCTTCCCTCTCCTTAGTCTTCTCATGTCGGCAACTCCTCGTTCTTCGAACACTTCATCCACACAAAACTTAACAAAAACTTTGTGAGATCTGTTAGTATAATAAAGCAAATCACTACCTTTAGGTACTATTGTAAACTCATTCCAATTTCATATTAGCATTATATCTACTGTGTTCCAACTTCACCATGGTTCATACCCCCAGATACTACCCATAGATTCATCAAAATAAGTGAACAACACATAGAAAACAGAATATGTCAAGAACAGGACAGTCTATAGCAATCTGGAACTTTCGTATACTTCTGTAACTTCAAAAATTCTTAAAAAATTGGGAAAATATATAAAAATTGCCTATCAGTACTATGTAAAAATTTCTAGATTTTATCGTTCTCTAGTAAAAAATGAAAATTCAAATACTATAGCAAAAGTTTCCGTTTTTTCTGCTGCACACACCAAACAAGCAATTTAAACATTCTAAAGCCAAACCTTGGCAAAATTATTTTTGTAATACAATGGATATAAAATAGGGGATAATTATTTTTGAGAAACTTCCATGAAAAATTCTACATTGTTTCCTGAGCATGAACACAAGTGTTCAAGGTCGACCCTTGCTACCTCTTGAGCACTGCGTTGGTTTTACCCGAAGAGGAAGGGATGATGCAGCAAAGTAGCGTAAGTATGATAACCCACAAGTATAGGGGATCGCAACAGTTTTCGAGGGTAGCGTATTCAACCCAAATTTATTGATTCGACACAAGGGGAGCCAAAGAATATTCTCAAGTATTAGCAGCTGAGTTGTCAATTCAACCACACCTGGAAACTTAATATCTGCAGCAAAGTGTTTAGTAGCAAAGTAATATGATAGTGGTGATAACGGTAGCAAAAGGTAACAGTAGTAAAAGCAATGTTTTTGGTATTTTGTAGTGATGATAGCAATAGCAACGGGAAAATAAATAAGCGAAGAACAATATATGGAAAGCTCGTAGGCAATGGATCGGTGATGGAGAATTATGTTGGATGCGGTTCATCATGTAACAGTCATAACCTAGGGTGACACAGAACTAGCTCCAGTTCATTGATATAATGTAGGCATGTATTCCAAATATAGTCATACGTGCTTATGGAAAAGAACTTGCATGACATCTTTTGTCCTACCCTCCCGTGGCAGCGGGGTCCTTACGAAAACTAAGGGATATTAAGGCCTCCTTTTAATAGAGAACCGGAACAAAGCATTAACACATGGTGAATACATGAACTCCTCAAACTACGGTCATCACCGGTAAGTGTCCCGATTATTATCACTTCGGGGTTAACGGATCATAACACATAATAGGTGACTATAGACTTGCAATACAGGATCAAGAACACTCATATATTGATGAAAACATAATAGGTTCAGATCTGAAATCATGGCACACGGGCCCTAGTGACAAGCATTAAGCATAGCAAAGTCATAGCAACATCAATCTCAGAACATAGTGGACACTAGGGATCAAACCCTAACAAAACTAACTCGATTACCTGATAGATCTCATCCAACCCATCACTGTCCAGCAAGCCTACGATGGAATTACTCATGCACGGCGGTGAGCATCATGAAATTGGTGATGGAGGATGGTTGGTGATGACGATGGCGACGGATTCCCCTCTTCGGAGCCCCGAACGGACTCCGGATCAGCCCTCCCGAGAGGTTTTAGGGCTTGGCGGTGGCTCCGTATCATAAAACACGATTATTTCTTCTCCCTAATTTTTTCTCCCCGAAACTCAATATATGGAGGTGGAGTTGGAGTCAGAGAGGCAACAGGGGGGCCCACGAAGTAGGGGGCGCGCCCCCACCCTCGTGGCAAGGTGGTGGCCCCCCTGGCCTTCATCTTTGGCAGGTATTTTTCGTATTTTCTGAAAAGTGTCTCCGTGAAGTTTTGGATCATTCCGAGAACGTTTGCTCCTGCACGTAAATAACACCATGGTAATTCTGCTGAAAACAGCGTCAGTCTGGGTTAGTTCCATTCAAATCATGCAAGTTAGAGTCCAAAACAAGGGCAAAAGTGTTTGTAAAAGTAGATACATTGGAGACGTATCAACTCCCCCAAGCTTAAACCTTTGCTTGTCCTCAAGCAATTCACTTGACAAACTGAAAGTGATAAAGAAAAACTTTTACAAACTCTGTTTGCTCTTGTTGTTGTAAATATGTAAAGCCAGCATTCAATTTTTCAACAAAGATTATAACTAACCACATTCGCAATAACGCATAGGTCTCAGGTTACTCATATCAATAGCATAATCAACTAGCAAGCCATAATAATAAAACTCGGATGACAACACTTTCTCAAAACAATCATAATATGATATAACAAGGTGGTATCTCGCTAGCCCTTTCTGAGACCGCAAAACATAAATTCAGAGCACCTTTAAAGACCAAGGACTGACTAGACATTGTAATTCATGGTAAAAGAGATCCAGTCAAGTCATACTCAATGTAAACTAACAATAATGAATGCAAATGACAGCAGTGCTCTCCAACTGGTGCTTTTTAATAAGAGGATGATGACTCGGCATAAAAGTAAATAGATAGGCCCTTCGCAGAGGGAAGAAGGGATTTGTAGAGGTGCCAGAGCTCGGTTTTGAAACAGAGGTGAATAATATTTTGAAACAGAGGTGCTCCTTAAAAGTTCTCGATGATCTCCCAAGATAGTTTCATGAGCTAACTTAAGAGTGTTTAGTTCTTTAGTTAGAGACTCAATCTTCTCCTTATCATTGTCATTTGTTTTATCTTGATTAGCATGATTAATTGACGTTTCATCATAGTATTCATCACTAGAGTTGTCAACAAGTAAATCATCATCACCTAACAAGTCATCTTCATCACTATTGAAATCAACATACTCGGGGTGTGATACCTTTGGGCCTTTAGCCATGAAGCATGTTCCAACTCCTTCATTTGGTGAGTCAAATATGTCGTAGGAGTTGGTTGTTAGAAGTGCTAGACCGGCAACACCTTCATCTTGAGTATATTCGGAGTCGGAGTGATAGCCTCTCTCGGAGTGGTTGTCAGAGTCGGAGCCGGATACCCATTCACCAACATGAGCTTGATGTCTTTGTTTTGTGTAGCTCCTTGATGACTTGTCCTTTCTTTCCGAATCCTTGCTTCTCCGTGAGAGTCTTTGTTCATAACGATCATCTCTACTCCTTCTTTCTCTAGATGGTGATTCTTCTCTTCTACTTCTTATCTTGGGAGAATCTTCTCTTCTCTTGTAGGGGGCCGTACACTCATTGGAATAGTGTCCAGGCCTTCCACAATTGTAGCAGTTTCGCTATCGACTAGAAGATCTTTTGTCATTGTAGGACCTTGACTTGGAGCTTCTCTCTTTGCTTCTACTCTTGCAGAACTTGTCGAAGTTCTTCACCATTAAGCTCAATTCTTCATTGAAGGTTTGTTTCTCACTCGATGATGTGGGGGCTTCACATGAGGCTTTGTAAGCACCACTTGATTTGTTGTGAAGTTCCTCTTTATCCTTTAGTGACATCTCATGAGCAACAATTCTTTCGATGACTTCCATTGGCTTGAGATCTTTGTAATTGGGCATCATTTGGATCAATGTGAACACGGTATCATATTTTCCATCCAAGGCTCCTAGGATCTTCTTGATGATGAATCTATCGGTCATCTCTTCACTCCCTAAGCCGGCAATCTCATTTGTGATAAGAGCAAGCCTAGAGTACATTTCAGCGACACCTTCACCATCCTTCATTTTGAACTTATCAAGTTGACTTTGAAGCACATCCAATTTGGATTCCTTGACGGAGTCGGTACCTTCGTGCATATCAATCAAAGTATCCCAAATTTCCTTTGCATTCTCAAGACGGCTGATTTTGTTGAATTCTTTGGGGCACAATCCATTGAAGAGGATATCACAAGCTTGAGCGTTGTATTGCATCATTTTCAACTCTTCCGCGGTAGCTTCACGGTTTGGTTCTTTCCCATCAAAGAATTCACCTTGCAAGCCAATACACACAATAGCCCAAACGGCGGGGTTATGTCCAAGAATATGCATTTTCATCTTATGCTTCCAACTAGCAAAATTAGTGCCATCAAAATAAGGACCTCTACGGTGATAATTTCCCTCGCTAGATGCCATACTCTCCTAGGTTGTGAAACCAAGGCTATGATCACCAAAAGCTATGGAAATCAAAGCAAATGGAAACCAAAGCTCTGATACCACTTGTAGGATCGAAAGTATGTCTAGAGGGGGGGTGATTAGACTACTTGACCAAATAAAAATCTAGCCTTTTCCCAATTTTAGTTCTTGGCAGATTTTAGCTATCTTAGCACAAGTCAAGCAATCTCCACACAATTCAAGCAAGCATGCAAAAGAGTATATGAGCAGCGGAAAGTAAAGCATGCAACTTGCAAGAATGTAAAGGGAAGGGTTTGGAGGATTCAAACGCAATTGGAGACACGGATGTTTTTGTCGTGGTTCTGATAGGTGGTGCTATCCTACATCCACGTTGATGGAGACCTCAACCCACGGAGGGTAACTGTTGCGCGAGTCCACGGAGGGCTCCACCCATGAAGGGTCCACGAAGAAGCAACCTTGTCTATTCCATCACGGTCGTCGCCCACGAAGGACTAGCCTCACTAGCAGTAGATCTTCATGAAGTAGGCAATCTCCTTGCCCTTACAAACTCCTTGGTTCAACTCGACAATCTTGTCGGAGGCTCCCAAGTGACACCTAGCCAATTAGGAGACACCACTCTCCAAGAAGTAACAAATGGTGTGTTGATGATGAACTCCTTGCTCTTGTGCTTGAAATGATAGTCTCCCCAACACTCAACTCTCTCTCACAGGATTTGGACTTGGTGGAAAGAAGATTTGAGTGGAAAGCAACTTGGGGAAGGCTAGAGATCAAGATTCATATGGTTGGAATGGAGTATCTTGACCTCAACACAAGTGTAGGTGGTTCTCTCTCAGAAAATGTGTATTGGAAGTGTAGGTATGTACTGATGGCTCTCTCCACGAATGAAGAGTGGGTGGAGGGGTATATATAGCCTCCACACAAAATCTAACCGTTACACACAATTTGCCAAACTCGGTGGGACCGAATGGTTAAACTCGATCGGACCGATTCAGCAAACCTAGTGACCATTAGGATTTTCGGTGGGACTGAGATGCAACTCGGTAGGACCGATATGGTTAGGGTTAGGGCATAACGTAATCTCGGTGTGACCGATTACACAAACTCGGTGGGACCGATTTTGGTAATAAGCTAACCAGAGAGTTGGTCAGGTAAACTTGGTGGGACCGATTCACTCATCTCGGTGAGACCGAAATGTTACAAAAGGGAAATAGAGAGTTTACATTGCAATCTCGGTGGGACCGATCGCTCATCTCGGTAAAACCGAAACATTACGAAGGGAAACAGAGATATTACAATCCCATCTCGGTTAAACCGAGATCCCTATTGGTGAGACCGATTTGCCTAGGGTTTGTGGTAGTGGCTATGACATTTGAAACTCAGTGGCGCCGGATAGAAAGAATCGGTGGGGCCGAGTTTGACTTTTGGTTTAGGTCATATGTGGATGTGGGAAGGTAGTTGAGGGTTTTGGAGCATATCACTAAGCACTTTGAGCAAGCAAGCCATTAAGCAACACCTCATCCCTCCTTGATAGTATTGGCTTTTCCTATAGACTCAATGTGATCTTGGATCACTAAAATATAAAATATAGAGTCTTGATCTTGAAGCTTGAGCCAAACTTTTTGTCCTTAGAATTTTGAGGGATCCACTTTCCTCATCCATGCCATGCCATTCATTGAGCTTTTCCTGAAATATTAATCTTGGAATAATGTTATCTCAATGAGCTATATGTTGTTAGGAATTACCAAAACCACCCAGGGATAGTTGCACTTTCAATCTCCCCCTTTTTGGTAATTGATGACAACACATAGATCAAAGCTTCGACAAATGATAATAAGAGTGAAAGATATTGTCGCTTTGAGAAGTATGTGAAAAGCAAGAGCTCTCCCTAAATTTGTGCATATCTTAACATTTGCTTTGGACTACAAATTGACAATGAGTTAGGATCATGGGTTACTCTTCCATGTCACATACATCTTGGTGGAGCGCTCAAAATGATAAGAATTAAATACATGCACTCATCACCAAGCAAAGTGAATGATCATATAAGGATAAGTAAGATAATATCATCTAACAAGCATAAGTGTAGCTTATGATCGACCACATGATCATCAATGTCTCACAGATAATAGCATAGTATCTCAAGCAACCAAAAGCAACCAAAGTTCAACCAAGAAGACAAGAGAGAATAAAAGCAAACTCTCTCTCTCTCGAAGCCTATGATCTATACATTTTTCTCCCCCTTTGGCAACAAGTTACCAAAAAGTTCATAGAAAATGCATAGCACTAGAACGTCTCTCAAGCTTGGTCTTCAGGTGGTGGTGTCCGGAGAACTCCAAGAAAGAAGGCTTCAGTTGATGTGGATGGAGCTAATGGAGTTGGTGCTGGAGCTGGTTGCGCTGAAGCTGTAGCTGGAGCAGATGAAGTGGCTCTAGTGTCTGGAACAGGCACTGCAGTTGATCTCTGAGCTCGAGGCACTCTGGCAAATACATCAGTGGTTGTTCTGCCCTTCCTCTCCTGCATATCATCTTGTAGCTGCTCCACAACTGACTGAATCTCAGTTACTTTGACATCTAAACCATAGAATTTTTTCTCCATGATTCTTTCCAAGCTCTCCTGGTTTTGAGTTAGGGTGGCCAATCCCTTCTCAATCCTCAGAGTTGATGCTATCAAATAACCAAGCTGGTCTTGCTTGCTTTTCAAAAAGTACTCAGATTCCTCCTCTTGAGTTGGCATCTTGGCAGCCTTCTCTTTCTTTGCTTTCTCCTTCTTCTCTTGAGCTTGTACTGATGATGGTTCATTCTCATTCATCACAACTTGATTGTCCTCGAAGTCTGGGTAGATAGGCAAGTGTTCCTTATCCAACAGGTATGTGCATGTGCCCATCTTTGAGTTTATCAACTCCTGGATCTGTGGGGCATATCCACAACTTCTTTTCTGGTCAGCTGCAATCCTCTTGATAGTCTCAACTATAAGGCTCATGACCTTGAACTTTTGTGGCACATCAAATATATGTAGCAAGTTAATTGCATGGCCTCTAATCATTCTGTGATCACCAGACTTGGGCAAGAGAGTGTGTCTAAGGATCCAATTGATTGTAGGCAGCCCTGACAGCAAGTGTTTTACTGACCCAAACTGGTGAGTCTCAAGATCATCTTCAGGAATCTCCTTGTACATGTTTGCCATAGATTTGTGATCCATCTTCTTCTTGGCATAGACATCCAAGTCATCTTCTTCTTCCTTAGGAGCATTGATCAGATTTGCCCATTCCTCAATAGTTGTGTGGTACCTTGTACCTTCAGACATCCATACTATCCTGCCATCTGGATAGAAGTGTGCTTGTCGGCGTTCTGGGAACGAGGGTCCCCAGACTTGCCTGCCTGCGGCCTGCGGCGTGGCTCAAAGGGGGCCCCACCACGGCCCATCTTCACCAACACAAAATCAAGACCCTCGCGAGGGGCCAAGCCTCGCGGGGCGGACGACGTGGAGCCTCCTCAGGCACGGCCTCATCAGGCAGGATCACGAGGAGGCGGAGAGATCAAGGCGGGGTACCTCGCGAGGTGCCCGTGACGCAAGCCATGACGACTTAGGGCGCCAGGCGGGTGCCAGCCCGCGTAGCGTCCTCCTTTCCTCTTTGGTGCAAAGGGGGCAAGCGCAGCCGCGGAGTACCGAGGCATCAGGCAAAGGTTGCCATTTCGGTGCAATGAGACCAAGACCAGAAGGATTACGAGACGGAGGTCACCGTGGAGCCCAAGACGATGTCATCGCCAGAGCTTTGCGCAGGCGAAGACTACTTTTGTCAGGATAGCTGATACTTGCTGTCCCCTTTCAAATTAGCCCGCCATTGTTGGCTCCCTTCCCGCTCGATATTTGCGAAGAGGACCAGGGCCTCTATAAATAGGACCAGCCACCCACAGAGCAAGGGGGTTGGGAGGTAGGAAGGAAGAGGCTCGTTAGAGAGGTTAGAAGCAGAGAGAGAAAGAGAGAAAGGTGGCTGAACTCCTCCCAGCAGCTCATCGCCCATGCCAAGAACAGACCCTCGCGAGGCTGTTCGTCCTTGTATTGTTCACCATCATCAGCCCAAGAGGCAATCCACCACACCACACACAGGAGTAGGGTATTACACCACAACAGTGGCCCGAACCAGTATAAACCATGTGTCTCTTGTGTTGTTCTTCCCGTAGTTTTGATCCTAGCGTGGCGGAGGGGTGCAGGTAGGTAGGAGGCGAAATCTCCATGCACACCCCAGTGTTCGAACCTCAAGGGTCTGTCGGAACCCGAAATCCGACATTTGGCGCGCCAGGTAGGGGTGCGCCGGAATTCGTCTTTCACCCTCCTCCGACCATCACGCTCATGTCTGACGCTTGTCGGGCCCGTGCGGAGCGCCGGGCCGCCCTCGCTTCCCGCGTCGCCCAGACGGCCCCTATCGGCGGGCGTCCTCGCCGTTCCCTGTCACCTGCCGTCAACGCCGCCACCGGCCCGGCGGGGGACGAGCAGCAAGCATCGTCTCAGCATCCGTCCGTGCGGCAAGACGGCCGCACCGCAACTCCCTCGCTCGCCCCAGCTGGATCTTCGTCCCACGCGCTTTGCGCGCCCATGGAGGCTCGGGCTGCACTCATCGCGGCAAACGAGCTCCTGCGCCGCCGTCTCGCCGACGACGTCTACGGGGAATGGCTCGACCGCGTCGCCGAGCTCGTCCGCGCCGCAGGGGGCTCTCCTGCGCCGTCCCATCGCGCTACACCAACACCCCCGGTCGTCGCGGCCCTCCTGGGCGGCTCGCAGGTGCCGCTCACAAGTCACCACATCAAGCCGTTCATCCGCCGGGTCAACGCCGCTTCCACGTGGTAGGGGGCTCCCCTGGATCGGGCGGCGCCCGAGACCGGCCCGACCTTCAGCTCGGAGGACCACCCCTCCAACTCGGCCTGCTCGGGCGCGCTCCCCATGTTGTGCACCCCCACCATCTGCTAGGTGGCTGTCACCAGAACCCTCATTGATGGCGGCGCGGGCCTCAGCGTGCTCTCGGTCGAGGCCTTCAACCTCCTCCGCATACCCCTGGAACAGCTGCAACCCAGCCGGCCCTTCTCAGGCGTTGGGGGCAAGTCGTCCAGCTCCTTGGGACAGATCCGGCTCCCAGTGACCTTCGGCACCTACGACAACTTCCGCATGGAGCTGGTTGACTTCGACATCGCCCCCATCGGCCTCCCCTACAACACCATCCTCGGCTACCCAGCGCTGGCCCAGCTCATGGCCGAAACGCACTCGGCGTACAACCTCATGAAGATGCCCGGGAGCAGCGGTGTCCTTACCGTGCATGGGGATACCGGTGACGCTCTGCAGGTGCTCAAGCTCGTCTTCAAGATGGCAGCGTCGGCACAGCCTGCCGACTTGGAGGCCCCTGAGCCCAAGGGGGCTGCGCCCGCCAAGAAGAAGCAGTTGTTCACCCAAGACAAGGCAGAAACCAAGCAGATACCCGTCGATGAGGACGGGTCCACCGACGCCACTTTCACCATACGCGCCCACCTCAAACCCGAGCAGGAGGAGGCCCTGGTCGGGTTCCTGCGCGCAAACAAGAAAGTATTCACTTGGGAGCCAGACCAGTTGGCAGGGATCCCCAGGAGTGTAATCGAGCATCACCTCAATGTGTGCCCCAACGTGCGCCCTGTGAAGCAGAAGGCCAAGCGGCAGTCCACAGAAAAGCAGGCCTTCATCGTCCAAGAGACCCGCAAATTAGAGGCCGCTGGGGTCATTCGCGAGGTCCGATACCTAGATTGGTTGGCCAACCCTGTCGTTGTGCCGAAGAAGGGAGGGAAGGAACGCATGTGTGTCGACTTCACCAACCTCAACAAAGCGTGCCCGCAAGATCCGTTCCCGCTCCCCCGCATCGACCAGATCATTGATTCCACTACGGAATGCGACCTGTTATGCTTCCTGGATGCCTTCTCTGGGTATCACCAGATCAAGATGGCGGTAGAAGACGTCGAGAAGACAGCCTTCCTAACCCCGTGTGGGGTGTACTGCTACACCTTCATGCCATTCGGGCTATGTAATGCAGGGGCGACCTTTCAGCGGCTGATGCATATTACCTTGGGCCCGTAGCTCGGGAAGAATGTTGAAGCTTACGTCGATGACATCGTGGTAAAATCTCGGGAGGCCAGGACCTTGATACAAGACCTGGAGGAAACCTTCGCAAGCCTCAACGCAGTGAACCTATGGCTCAACCCAGAGAAGTGTGTGTTCGGAGTCCCCTCTGGCAAGCTCTTGGGATTCCTCGTGTCTCACCGGGGCATCGAGGCTAACCCAGAGAAGGTCAAGGCAGTGGAAGACATGAGCCCACCGAAGACCCTCAGAGAAATGCAGAAGCTCACGGGGCGCGTGACCGCGCTAGGGCGCTTCATCTCCAAGTTGGGGGAGCGAGCGCTACCCTTTTTCCAGCTAATGAAGAAAAGGGGCCCTTCGAGTGGACTAAAGAGGCCGACAAGGCGTTCCAGGATCTTAAGAGATACCTGACCAGCCCACCGGTCATGGTGGCTCCGCGGCCTCAGGAGCCCCTGGTGCTTTACCTCGCCGCCACTCCCTACTCCGCCAGCACAGCCTTGGTGGCAGTCAGAGAGGAGCGCCGAATCAAAACCACGGCAACAGCCCGGGACAAGGCAGAACAGGGACAAGGAAAGCCTACAGAAACTGCCACCGCGGCTGAGGAGGATCAGCCGCCGCAAAGGGGCGCACCAGAGGCGGAAGAGGCCCCTCTTCCAGATGGCCAGTCTCAGGAGGCCTCGTTGCCTCAAGAGGCGCCGCGGTTTCCGAAAGGAGCCACCAGCACTGACGCACTCCACCTTGTTGAGCACCCAGTGTACTTCGTCAGCGCAGTGCTGCGGGATGCAAGAGCACGGTACCCCATGCCTCAGAAACTCCTCCTCGCGCTACTGGTGGCTTCGCACAAGCTGCGGCACTATTTCCAGGGTCACCCCATCAAGGTCGTCTCGTCATACCCCCTGGAGAGGGTGCTCAGGAGCCCTAATTCAGTTGGGAGGGTTGCTGAGTGGAACATAGAGCTGCAAGCGTTTCAGCTCGAATTCAGCACGACCAGAGTCATCAAGGGAGCAGCATTGGCGGATTTTGTGGCAGAATGGACGGAGGCGCCGGGCCTCAAGGCCGACAAGGACCGGTCCCTGTCCCCGGGAAGCGAGGCGCTAGAAGGCTGGGTCATGTACTTCGATGGGGCGTTCTCCAGACACGGCGCTGGGGCTGGGGCGGTGCTTATATCGCCCACCTAGGACAAGCTCTATTATGCCGTGCAACTCTGTTTCCAGCAAGGTGAAAAGGTCTCCAACAACATAGCAGAGTATGAAGGTTTAATAGCGGGCTTGCAGGCTGCAGCTGCCCTGGGGGTGAAACGCCTCACCATCAAGGGCGATTCGCAGCTCCTTGTCAATTTCTCCAACAAGGTGTACGAGCCGAAGGATGAGCACATGGAGGCCTACCTTGCAGAGGTCCGCAGGATGGAGAAACAGTTCTGGGGGTTGGAGTTGCAGCATGTGCCCCGTGGCACCAATCAGGAAGCCGATGACATCGCCAAATGCGCGTCCAGGCGGTTACCTCAGGAGCCTGGTGTTTTCGAGGAGCGGCTCTTCAAGCCTTCAGCCTTACTGTCATTATCAAACATGGCACAGCCCGGGGAGGAGCTCCCTCAACCACCTGCCTCAGGAGCTTCGGCTTGTGGCCCGGCCTCAGGAGCACGCCTGCTCCTGATGATGGAACCTCAGGAGGGATGTTGGATCACGAAGCTCCGGACCTACTTAATGCAAGGGACCCTGCCGGAGAAGGAGGAGGAAGCAGAGCGAGTGGCGCGCCAGGCCACGGCATACTGCATCAAAGATGGAGAGCTCTACCGGAAGCGACCAAACGATGTATCCCTGCGCTGCATCTCCAGGGAGCAAGGGAAGGAACTACTGGAAGATATACACGGCGGGGACTGCGGACATCATTCATCATCACGGACCCTCGTCGGCAAGGCATTCCGCAGTGGGTTTTATTGGCCCACCGCGCTCAATGACGCCGTTGAACTAGTGAAAGCTTGTGAAGCCTGCAAGTTCCACACCAAGCAGATCCATCAGCCAGCAGGAGGCTTGCAGACTATGCCCCTTTCGTGGCCATTCGCATTCTGGGAGCTGGACATCTTGGGCCCGTTTCCTCGGGCGCCAGGGGGCTACCGCTACCTCTACATTGTCGTGGACAAGTTCACCAAGTGGGCTGAAGTAGAGGCTGTCCGCACCATTCCCGCGGGTTCCGCGATCAAGTTCATCAAGGGCATCGTGAGCCGGTTCGGGGTGCCGAATCGCATCATCACGGACAATGGTTCGCAGTTCACTAGTAACCTCTTCCAACCATACTGTGCTAACCTTGGAACGCAGATATGCTACGCCTCAGTGGCGCACCACCGAAGCAACGGCCAGGCCGAGCGAGCCAATGCGGAGGTCCTGAGGGGCCTCAAGACCAGGACGTTCAAGAAGAAGCTGGAGGCCTGCGGCAGAGGTTGGTACGACGAGCTTCAGTCCGTGCTGTGGTCCATCCGCACCACCGCAACCAAGCCAACTGGAGAGACCCCGTTCTTCCTGGTCTATGGAGCGGAAGCACTCCTCCCTCACGAGGTCAGACGTCGCTCCGCGCGGGTCCTGGCGTTCGACGAGGCGCAGCAGGACGCCATGCGGGGGATGGACCTCGTGCTGGGGGAGGGACGTTGCCGAGAAGCCGCGCTGTGAGTGGCGAGGTATCAACAAGCGCTGCGGCGATATCACTGCTGCAACATTCGTCCCAGGACTCTTGAGGTAGGAGACCTCGTGCTCAGGCAGGTTCTCTCCAGGGAGGGACTACACAAGCTCTCTCCCATGTGGGAGGGCCCGTTCAAGGTTGTTCATGTTTCCAGGCCCGGCTCCGCGCGCTTGGAGACTCAGGAGGGAGTGCCGGTCCAGAATGCATGGAACATCCAGCACCTCCGGAGGTTCTACCCCTGAAAAGGCCCAGAGCCTATGAAGCAAGGCGAGTGCTTGTGAAGCTATCGCGTTTTGGAAAAGGCCCAGAGCCTGTGAAGCAAGGCGAGTGCCTGTGAAGCTATCGCGTTTTGGAAAAGGCCCAAAGCCTATGAAGCAAGGTGAGTGCCTGTGAAGCTATCGCGTTTTGGAAAAGGCCCAGAGCCTGTGAAGCAAGCCGAGTGCATGTGAAGCTATCGCGTTTTGGAAAAGGCCCAGAGCCTGTGAAGCAAGGCGAGTGCCTGTGAAGCTATCGCGTTTTGGAGAAGGCCCAGAGCCTGTGAAGCAAGGAGAGTGCATGTAAAGCTATCGCGTTTTGGAAAAGGCCCGGAACCTGTGAAGAAGGCCAATGCCTGTGAACCTCGCCGCCCGTGACACTCTCACGTAATAATGCGTTGGGTCTGTACACGCCCTGGAGTCTCAGGAGCGCCGGCCTCAGGCCCTGGGGCTCCCTCCCACGCCTAGTGGCAGCACTTAGCTCCGCGCTGGTGAGAAGACGTTGAAGACTAGATTAGGTGCCGGACGCGGCTTTTCATTTGCTTTCCGCAGTTGGCTTGTTCCTTCTCATTTGAAGTTTTATTGAAGTTGTTGCCGTCTTTGGCTTGCGGTTCTTTGGCCTTTCGCTCTCCTGCCTCGATTTCTCTTGCGCAAGGCCTCGCGAGGGGGGGAGCCAAGCGCCCTCGCGAGTGTTCCTATCCTAGTCATTCAAAGGGTCCACGACCTGGGCCCCTTGCAGGAGCACCCCTCCAGTCTGTGTCCC